>NW_019154095.1:39142043-39520419 GCF_002288905.1 Enhydra lutris kenyoni
AAAAAAAAAAAAAAAAAAAAAAAAAGAACAAGAGTTCCAAGGAGCGAGGAGATGGGATGCACGCCGCAGCTCCATGATGGCTCTTTCCCCTCCTGGTGCTCAGGGCCGGCTGAGCACCGTGTGAACGCTTCGGGACAGTCACACTTGGTGGTAGGATTAACTTTGTGGTGCAGAGCTATGTTCTCCCCACGTCCAATTTTCTTATGTACTGAGAAGACAGTCTGTGACACACACCCTTCCCAGTCCATAAATTACAAAACGCCCAGGGCCACCAGGCTGCTCATATCTGAGACTGGGGTTCCATCCCTCTCAGCTCTCCTCGTCCCCATGCACTTTGGCTTTGTGCTTTCCATATAACTTAAGGCAGCTGTGATGCTCTACCCCCGGGCTCCCACCCAAAGTCTGGAAGTCCTGATCATGAGTATTTAAACCCTGAAGATTAACACTCTGAATGCTGCCGAGAGGCCAAATCAGAAAGTTATGTGATGTTAACATTCATTCAGAAAAAGTTTCTTATGTGCAGTACTGAAGTACACACACATAATTAGATATGTCTGATAAAATAAAATCTGAGAAACACGGCCTTGATGACACTGAGTTTGAGGAATTTGTAAGGACATTCCCCCATTTTGGAAAAGGGTACTTCTTAACTGTTATGACATGCTACTTAGGGGAAATTTTATCTTTTTGAACAGGAAGAAGGAGATTTTGGTCAGATATGGCCGATAACTGAATCTTACACCATAAAGAATATTCACAAGAAGAAAAATAACACAAACTATCTGCTGACTCCAGATATCCCCACAGTAACAGGTATATTTAGGATCTCGCTGTAGGAGGCCACCACAAAGAGCAGTGGGAGGAAACCTCTCTACCAAACCATGTACAGAATGATTTTCATTGGAATGCTCACCATACTGAAATGTTTGCCAATCGGAACGCCATGTATGTCTCTCTTTAGCCATCCAAAATGCAAAAGAAAACAACTTTTAACCCTGCACCCCCCAAAGCCCCTAAAAACCTAATAAGAACAAAAGCTTTCAGAATGGGAAGAAGTAATTCTGAAAATAATCACCACTGATTTCAGCATCTTAAAAAAGCAGGGAGTGGGGAGGTAGCGTCCACTCACTGGATTCTTTGGTCAGACAAATGCCAGGGAATTTGGCGTTTGTGACACAGGCCACGCACGTCAGAGCTGCCTCTGCATGTCACCGACGTGTGGCCGCTACCATTCATGTGTGCTCCCCCCCACCCCCCAAACGCCTCCATGGCTCAGGGGAGGTGCTCAGTGTTAGACCCTGTGCTGAGACTCAGCACATGAAGGCCACGGTGGTTCCACAGCAGCGCAAAAGGCAGAAGGAGGGCTTCAAATTTTTTTCACTTGAAAATCTGTTTGTTGCCTTTGTCCTTTACATACTTCTTGCGTATTTAAAACAAAGACATGCATTTACTACTCTTTTTCCTCCTCCGTAATGATCATGAAGGAGGTTTTTTACTGTCAGCCAACAACAGTGCGCCCAATGAGACTGTGAAGTCTAACGATACACACCTTGCCTGCTGAATTTAAGCTTCTGAGGAATTCTTACCTGGTGCTCCCGTGTACATGATGGAAAACACATTTATTGCTATTGTAGCTGCATAGAACACTGGGAGTGCCCGCAGGCCATTGGGAACAGGGTCCTCCTGTATGATAATGAGATAAAGTGGAAGGTCAGGATTCAGGAAGCCTCTGGAGCCAACACAGGCAAAATGATAGAAAACACTGTTACGAGAAAGGCTTCCAAACAGTGGTGTGGCCAGAATGGCAGGCCATGTCGCTGCCGTGTGACCTGTTGCACATCAGCCCGGGCCGTGTCTCCTACACAAATACTGTTTCAAAGAGCACTATTGTGGCCAGGACACACTGAAGCGCTAGAATCACATGAGCTGATGTCAGATTTAGAAACAGAGCAGAGCTGTGAGGTTAAGCCAGTCCTTGGGGACCGAAGCCCAGAGCTCAGCATCTGCTTCAAAACCGGTGGCGCTCACTCCTCCAGCGAAGTTCAGGTTTGGCCCTAAAAATCTGCTTGCAACCAATATCTTGAGGCTCAGCCCTAGGAGGAGGCACTCAGAGAGCCAAGTGACTTAAACACCACTGCATTACTGGGAGATTTTACTTCACCCTATTACACAATACATTTTAGCTCTATTAAAATGTATAAGGCAAATATATTACCATGGGCTGTGATTTTTTAAGATCTTTTCATAAAGCATAGTATTTAACCTTCAACTACGGAAAGTTAAAAAGAACTGGGGGTTCTTTGTCTAATAAAACATTTTTTTACAACTTGAGCCTTCTGGTACATTCCCTAAATCTAATACTTTAACAAGAATAGTACTGCATATGTTTCACACTAAATAACATCTGAGAGAATATTTGAAATGGAGGGTTTTAAGAAGATCTACAGAACATATTGAAGCAAAAATATGGACTGGAGTGCCTGGGTGGCTCAGCTGGTTAAGCATCTGCCTTAGGCTCAGGTCATGATACCAGGGTCCTGGGATCAAGTCCCAAGTCGGGCTCCCTGCTCAGTGGGGAGTCTGCTTCTCCCTCTACCTGCTGCTCCCCCTGCTTGTACCTTCTGTCTCTCTCTGACAAATAAATAAATAGATAAATTCTTTAAAAAAATAAAAAACCATAGACTGGGAACTCTTCAATACAGCACTGGCATGTTAGATGTCACTTAAATCATTCAAACAACGTCTAATTTCTAATAACCGCATAAGACACTGGTGTTTATATGAATCTGCCACCTACCCATGATAAAAAGAAAATGAGATCTAAGAACTACTGTGGGCTACGGGAGTAAGGAGAAGTAGAGACTAAGATTCCTACTACCAAATGCAAACATGTATGGAAATCAAGTGTGTCTGCAGAACAGTACAACCCATTAAGAACCTATTCTGGAATGTCTCAAGTAGCCATCAGCACTTGTCAAGAGGCTTGAGTTGAATGGTAATGGGGTATAAGGATCAGTAAGAGCGGGTGTCGCAAGTGATTCAACTGCATGAGACTCATAGCCAGACCAGCAAACAGGAAGAAGCCAGGACCCAGGGCAGGAGCAGGGATGAGGTACAGTGCTCTTCCAACCTGTCGTGTACCATGTGACAAGAACCCAGGTCCCGCTACAAATTAAATGCTCGGGTGCTCAAATGCCCACTGCCCCTGGTTTCCAAAACGTTCTCTCAGGACGAGAGGTACTGAACAAAGACACCCACCCGGAAACCTGGGAAGGTGTACAAGTGTTGCGTTTATGGTCTTTTTAATTGAATCACTTTATTTTTTCTCAAATAACTTATTCTTAAAACTCAAATGCCAATTGTCTCCAGACCTGTCTTCTCTCCTCCCTCCTGGCTCTCTCCCTCCCTCCTTCTTTCCCTCTCTCCTTTCTTTCCTTCCTTCCATCCATCTATTCATCATCTGCCACTTATCTAAGCATCCGTCGTTCCCTCTTAAATACCAGTGTCTTCCCAAGCATAGTGCTGGGCACTGGAACACCAAAGTGAATGAGACAGTCATGGTTCTACTTTCACAGATCTTACAGTCGGATGAGAAGCAGGCCAGCACGTAAGTCGTACACCACCACACAGCACAACAGTGCAATGGTAAGAAAAAACAGCATCGTAGAAGCATGAGAGGGAGGGACGCAACCAGAACTGGGTGGGAGAAGAAAGGTTTTCAAGGAAGTGGCCCATGATGGCTGGGGAGCAGCAGGAGTTTGCCAGGCAAGGATGGGTTCCAGGCAGAGGAAGTCGGAAAAGTGAAGTCTAGCAGGCAAGAGAGGGTGGCACCTTCCAAGATGTAAATAAATATTAGTATGGAGGGAGCCCAAGAGAAGGAATGTAGCTTCGTACGGATCCAAGAGAAGGGAGTCCTCCGGTAGACTGCCAGGCAGTGCCAATGGGAAATAGCGGCGCCTTCAAGTGAGGATACACTTGAGGGAAGACCTGCCCCACACGTGCTCAGTGCGCGCTGCGACACAGGGACCCGGGGCCTGCTTCAGGGTGTATAAAATATTGCAACAACCCCTTGATGGTCAAAAAAATACAAGCAAGTTTTTTCCTCCAGAATAGGGATCTTAGTAAGTTCTAATTTCAATTTCCTTTCATTCTTGATAAAATCTACCCCCAATAAGTATATTTCCTTCTTTTCATCCTTTCCTCGGGGAGAAGAAAAAGTCAGTGTCTCAAGCTTGCTTTTTCTCTGTTAAAATACAGAAAACACTTTATATTTGGGAAAAGAAATTTTCCAGGTGTGTGTAGTGGTAGTCTACTTCAAAATCTTCACACTATCACTCTCTGTTCTATTTAACATTCAGGAAAGAATTACTCTTCCTTTTCTGAGGTCTGTGTGCAATGCCAGGGAGCACTGACTAATGAACTAAATCACAGGACACGAAACACTATTTACAATGCTGCTTTCTGGGGGAGCCCCTTAGTACTCTACCTTGGCTTATTCTGCCGACTTTATTTTTTGTTAAAGATTTTATTTTTAAGTAATCTTTATACCCAATGTGGGGCTTGAAACCACAACCCTGAGATCAAGAGTGACATGCTCTATGGACTGAGCCAGCCAGCCGCCCCTTTTGGCCTACTTTAAAATAAAGTCTAATTCTAACTGCAGGGTGCCGTGCCTTAACAAAGTAAAAATACAATCATTCCTCTGACTCCTTAACTATTCATTTCTATTAAATAGAACCAAATTAGTTCTAAAACTTAATAAAAACATAACAGCCTCACTTACCTTCTTTAGGATGAAAATTCTGATCAGTACAAATAGCACGCCAGACATGAAACCAGACAACAGTGGAGATATAAACCAAGAAGCAACTGAATAATTAAAAAAAAAATCTAATGAATGTTAAAATTCTACATAAGTCATATTTATATAATAGAATGATAACCAACACAAAGTACCAACATTAATAAATATTGCTGGAATTATTCACCTTAACTCAGAACCCAACTGACCCTACTTCCCTGGCAGGGCTGACCTTCACACGTGCACAGCTATCCTCACACACAAAGTCCCGCGTCCGTGAGCACTCTCTCAGCACACGGTCAAGTAAGGGATCCCTGAGCCTGGCCTCGGAAAACAGTCTCCTGTGATTCCCTCTGAGCCCCTTCTGTCTGTTCTTCTTACCCATCCACAGATGGAGACCTGGTCCTTGCTCAACAGTAAAGTTATTTAAAAGGAGAGCCACCTTCCATTTCATTTTCCTAGGTCAGCCTGGTACTGCCATCCTGGCACCTTGGCTCAGCAGTTCCCATCTTGGCTGCACACTGGAAACATCTGGGGAGTTCTCAAACACCAGTTAGGCTCAGATTCCACCCCCAGAATTTAGATTTAAAAGGTTTGGAATGGGGTTCTGGGCATTGATATTTTTTAACTGCTTCTCCAGCTAATTCTCAAGTATAGCCAGAGTTGAGAGACATTGTTCTAGAAGCCTCCTGGGATCTAAGGTGATTTTCCCAGCCATCTGTGTTCCTGGCTTGGGAGGTCAGGGATCTGTTTGACCTAGAGCTCTTGAGGCCACTGTGATTCTGATACGGGTGAGTAACCCAGTGGGTGGAGATGGGGCAGGAGAATATTGTTCAGAACAGGTGGGTTTGTACTTGTGGGGCTGAATGGATTTCTTCCCTCTTGCTAAAAGGCAGAGCCAGGAGGCCGACCATCAGACCTGTCATACCCGTCCCTGCTGGGCAGCCTACAACCCAGAAAGAGCACTAGAGTGTCTCTTCTGTGGGGGCAGACAGGGAGACCTGCTGAATGCCGTGAGCTAAGTAAGCCCGGCCTCGGTCCCTGGCTTCCCCACCACCACGAACCCTGCCTCCTGGACACGGAAGGTATTTCCTTCACGAGGGCCTCGTTTTTCTGACTACAGGCTCATTTCAATCACATACATTTCTTTTTTGTCTGGGAACAACAGAGAGATACTGATTTTCAGAGCCAGATGACATCTGAAAAGAGTGGCATTAGAAAACAATTTAACACATAAAAGTTCACAGTCTCCGTTAGCAGAAATCTTAGGGGGAAATGTATTACCCACATAGGTCTTATCTTCTAAAACTTAACATTTGAAAAAAAGAGAAAAGAAATAAACCTTAACATTTGAAGGGAAAAATAGATGATAATGGTGACTTTCAATAAGACTTACTCTAGAGAATGTAAACTGTGCTTCTGAAAGGTAAAAGAAAATGGCAATTACCAATCTTGACGAGCTCCATCCACTGTACACCTTGTGTGCCAATCGCGACAAGTGAGAATCCTATGGTAGAACCGACAATGCAATGAGTGCCCGAGATGGGGAGTCTCAGGAAGGACGCAATCAACTGCCAAACTGCTGACCCTGTAGGTTGAGATATTTAAAAAAAAAAAAGTCAAATATAGAATACAGTACCTCAAACAGCCACAAAAGGAAGAAATCCAAATTACAGTTCTCCATAACAGTATCTCCCTAGGGTTGATTTTTTTTTTTAAAGATTTTATTTATTTATTTGACAGAGAGATCACAAGTAGGCAGAGAGGCAGACAGAGAGAGAGGAGGAAGCAGGCTCCCCGCTGAGCAGAGAGCCCGATGCGGGGCTCGATCCCAGGACTCTGAGATCATGACCTGAGCCGAAGGCAGCGGCTTAACCCACTGAGCCACCCAGGCGCCCCTAATGGATTCTTTCTTTACAGAGTGCTAAAGTCCTGACAAAAATCACTCACTTTAGTCAAAGGGACACTCTTCAACACTGAAGGGATAATGATGATTTATTGAAAATATTTCCAGAAAAGTCTCTCGATGCCAGTTATTAACTGCCTTTTCCACAGTTAGGTACAGGTGTTGACGATGAACTTGTTCTAATGTGAAGTGTGGCCAAGACTGAGCAAGAGATTACAGACTCTAGTGAACAAGAGAAGTAGGAAAGGCTGCATACTAGAAAAGATGTCACTGCAGTTAACCCTATGGTCACATAACAAGGAGGGCTAGACTCTGGCGAGGTCACATTGATTAGTCTGTAAGAGAGACTGTAATATGCAAACAGCGGATCATTACACTGTGCACCTGAAACTAATCTAGCGTTACACGTCAGTGACACCTCAATGAAAAAAGAGAGCATGTAATTCCACGTTGCTTTTTTGTATTTGTCTCTTTTGCATGAGAAGTCACTAAGACATTTAACCCACAGGTGGGCATCTGCTCTCAGCCCCTGACCAGAATGCCAGGCATTTTCTTGGTCTACTTTCTCGAGTCTTCTAATTCTTACCAGTTAAGAGGATCCTTAGCTTTGGCTTTGTGTCCTTTTACCTCAATTTCACCTCCTTTTCCAGGCTTAATGTTTTTCTAGGCTACAGGTCACTCCAGATATTTTCATAAGCAGATCAAATTTTGCAGCATATTAAAAGCATCAGCTGGGCGAGATCACTTTCAGAAACAGTTGTTGAAAAGCTCATATAGAACTGTAAGGGAACAAAGGGCTTGGCTGATAAGCAGGGCACGTTATTAATCCCAAATGTTAATTCTGGAAATCTGGTTGCTTGGCAGCAGCACTTTTAAGCGGATCCCTGGCATTTTCTACAAAAAGATCTGACTTAAAAAGGATCATTACTGGCTGTACAGGCCCTAGTTTGGGCAGCAATGCTGACCACTGCTCCATAAAGCTGGGCATGCCCACCTGTGAGCCAAACTGGGCTCGACCCTGTCCGTGGCTACCCCTGAAGCATGTGCTGGGAGGAGGAGGGGCCGGCCCCATGTTGCCAAACTGGTGATAGGCTCCGTGGCGGCAGCCAGGCCTCCCTGTGGACAATTCCTTAAGCCTTCCCATCTAAGCCCTGAGCTTCTGAGTGACTGACTAGTTTGTGTTAAAAATAGAGCCAGTGTTCAGAGCACGTTACATGGCACAGAGCTATAACTTGAGAAAGAAACTTTATGATTTCTATTCTTACAAACTGAAAATAATCTGGTGACGTTCAGAGAGGAGTATAAACTCACCCAGATGAATTCAGACCATGAGATTTTCTTTTCTGAAAGCTGCTATCCCTTCTCTGGCTGACTTTATAACATAGGTCCTAGAGCAGCAGGGTTTGTAAGAAAAGGTCAGGGAGGACAGGCCTGCCTAGTCAGGAAGGGGGCCAGGGGGCGGGAAGGGAGGGGCAGCGGAAAGGAGGGCAAGGCAGAGGCAGGGATTTGCAGGGCGCCTGGCAAAGTGAGAGCGCGAGGCCTCCTAAGCCTTGGGAATTTCCGAAGGCCAATGGGATTACACTAGTGTTAAGAAAAACAGTGGGAAAAAAGACAGAGATATTTTAACTTGAGATGATGATATCTTATAAAAAGGAAGGGATTAAGTGCGGAATAAAGGTATAAGACAAAATCTAGGGAAAGTTGGGGGAATGTGGGGAGGTGGCCGCGCAAAGGTGCCCGGTCATGCTGGAAGCAGACAGGCAGTGTGAGTGTGCTCGGCACAGGAAAAGGGATGGGGCACTTCTTACTTTGGTTCAAGAAGACCGCTTGTTCATGCTATTACAGGTATTTCCATGAGAAGATGGTGAGTTCTGAATTCTCAGTAGATTTTTGGAACCATTCCATTGGTGGTTTCATACTAAGTGGACCGACTATTGCTTTAGGGCTGAGCTTAGTGTACAAAGGGGCTTAATTCTGGAAGTTTAGCTGGCAAAAATAATCTCTTCCACCCAACCAACCCAATGCTACCACCACTCTATCAGAAAGCACAGAGACCCAAGGGCTTGGGGAGACATTTCTAAAGAAAAAAGAAAGAATAGAATATGACAGGGGGAGATAAAGAGAGAAGAAATGGATATTGAATTTAGAAGAAGGAGAAAGGGACAATTCAGGCATTGGAAAAGAATCAGCTTTGGTTTTGGCCAATAATAATTATACCACCGCCTTAAATTAACAAAGCTCTCATTTGCAAGGAACCCAATTCTAAAAATCTAGTAATTCACATAAATTCCCAACAAAATAGGCTTTGAGATTCATCTACCCATACACCAAAAGAGAAAGGAAGAAAAAAAGGAAGATTACAAGAAAGAAACCAAAGCAAACAACATCAAGTTATTCAAGCAAAACCTCAAATTGCTTTGGTTAACCTAAATTCTAGTTGAGGTAAGTATTCTTCATTCTTCCAGTGAAGAGCCAAAGGCCAGGGTGGGAGAACTGAAAAACTGGACAAGTCATACTGCCCACATGAAAAGTGAGCAGTGACATGAAGCTCTGAGGCTCATGAGGTTCTAGTCTAAGCCGGGGCCTCTGTGTGGCCTCACCAACAAATCTCTTTATAAACAACACAACCATGCCAGGGTGCCCGGGTGGCTCAGTCGGTTAAGCATCTGCCAACTGCTCAGGTCATGATCCCAGAGTCCTGGGATCGAGTCCTGCATCAGGCTCCCTGCTCAGTGGGGAGTCTGCTTCTCCCTCTCCCTCTGCCTACAGTCCCCCTGCTTGTGTGTTCTCTCTCACTCACTCTCTGATAAAAAAATCTTAAAAAAATATAAATACAACTATTCCTCAGAAGTTTTATCCAATGACAGAAGAAGCTACTGTTAAAACTTAATTTTATAAATGCTTTTATTTTTCCCCTACTTTCAACATTTCTTGCCCATATCATCCTGACTAGAGAAATCTTAATTTTAGCTCACTATGAATATGTCTTAATTCCTATCATGACAACCAAGCATGACTTTTAAAAAGAACTGTCATTTTTCTAAGGGAAATTTCACTTTTATCTGGCTATGATGAGAAACAGATAACCAGTGAAGGTAAATAAAATCCAGTCATTAAAACAGCTGTTGTCATGAAAGCAATCATAAACCTTACATCATTAAAACACAAAATGTTGAGATACAGAACTCCTTAGCATGTATTACCAGTGTCGTGTGCTTGGTATTTAATACCTTAGTACATAGGAATTGGATATGGATCAAACACCTCAACAATTTCTCAAACTAACCTGCTATTGCAAAAAGATGGTGGGCCATCTTATATTTGGTAAATAATTTCCACATTCTGGGTGCTTCAGAAACGCTAGAGAGAGTCAAGAACTAGGGGCCTGTGGACTATAGCTGTGTTCTTGGTACACCAGCCACCTTACCTCCTACTGCAGAACCCTTCCTACAAAAGGGTATGTCCTGTTGAAAGCAGAAGGTGGTAGGGCTCTTCTCTAATCATCTTCTCCCTAACCAAATTACCCATACAGATCAGCTGTCTGCTGTGACGTCATTGCTACCCAGAGACAAGCAGAGCAAGAGTCCTGGGGGCTGCACTTAAGCATTCCTGCCTGAATCTTCTTTCCGGAGGTAGCGAGGGCAGACAGGGCAGCACCCCCATGGTGCTTGCAGCTGATGGTCAGCCTGGCCAGTGGAGAAATCACACCGACTGGCTGGTCAGTCAGCTTGCTACCATGTTTCACTGCCCTCTACCACTTCCCCCTCATCTAGACAACTCGAAACTACCAATATAAGGTTGTACTGTAAACAGGTGACACACAAATGGTTGTTTGGCCAGAAAACAAAACAAACATCATCCCAAATGGATCTCCTAGAGGTAGAATCAGAAAATCAAAAATCAAAACAAAAATCAAAAATCCCAGCAAAGGGATTAAAAATAAGGTAGAAGACTAGAACTTCCTGAAACAAAAGCACTTGACATTGATTCAGTCAGGCTCAAAACCTCAAACTGAGGACACAAAACTTAATAAATATTGGTTTTTTGGCATCCATGTTTTCAAAACATTGCTGCCTAACTGATGAATAATCTATGGAAAAATAGGCATCAACTGTCAAGGATATCTCACAAGTCAACCTTACGAACACATTCACCGAGACTTGTTATTTCTTTAAGGGTTTTCAAAATACTTTAAAATGACAGCTAGTCTACAAACATCTTTGTCTGTTACTTTATAAAAAGTACTTTTAGCCAAATCTATTTTAACAACAATGTTTGCTAAAAATTTGATATCTGAACATTAAAAAAAAATCAAGTTAAAATGCAGAAAGCAAAAATAAGATGTAGTATATATGAAACATCAAACCAGTTTTGAAGTTAAAACAAAAATCACACTTATGGACATGACAGAAATATTTGAACAGAAGTAGGCCATCGGGTGCATTTCCCATTGATGTAAAGAATAAGGCTACTTACCGACCATCGCACTAACTTCCCCGGCCATTAGTGTTTCTACTGTCTCGTTGTATAGGTTCACATCAATGATACCTTTTCGAATGGTCTCTCCCACTTTGGCTCCCAGTAACACTGAGCCAGTGGTTTCAAATATTGAAGCCAAAATGCATGCTTGTCTCAAGGTCACCACGCCAGAGCCCACAGCAGTACCAAATGAATTGGCAACATCGTTTGCACCAACAGAAAACGCCAAGATAAAAGCTATGATAAAACCCAAAATGACCATCCACAAATACTCATCCATGGCCATTTTGGAAAGTGGGCTCCGGGTACTTTTCTTTTGCAGAAATATTTTAAATAAACAAAGCTTGAGGTTATAAACGTCGTAAGGCCGAGAGTTCTTGTAAACAGTGAGTTTGCTCTGGAAAGTGCTGGACAATGTTAGAGCCTGAACAAACTGCTAACTGCTGGTTTTCAAACTACTGTCAGTACAGTTCATTTGGTTGTGTTCAGTCAGTGGTAAAACACATTCCATATTTTTCCTCCCAATCTGGGAAAGCTGTGATGTCTCCTCCTATAACAGAAAAGAAAACAAAGGAAATCAATTACGCTAAGCAACCTGTAACAGTTCGTTCCATCAGAAATAAGTGTTTTAAGCCTACTAATGGGCTCTAACTTTGGCATTTGACAGATCTAACCATAAAGCAACTCAAGGAAGATTATAATTAGGTTAAAGTCTCCCCCCACCCCCCCACGAGAAAAGGTGGTTTCTAGAATATCAGAGGGTGAAGTATGCTTGAGAATTACAGGTTGACAATAAGCCTTAACAGGATATGACTTTTTGCAATCTGAAAAACATATTTGGTCATTATTTTCAGAAAGAAAAAATTGCTTCAAATGGGTAAAAGATAAAGAAATGAAAAACTCAGTTATAGAGTTTTTCAGATATGTGGAATGTGCCTGATTCTTGGACCAGTGATGACCAAATATTATTCTGTGACACCACAGGGTGTGGCTAATGACCTGCCTGAACATTTACAGTCAAGAATGAGCACTCTACGAGCACACCGTGCATGTGTCTGAAAGAAGGCTTACAGGCTCTAGTATACAGCGACTATACTTTGTTTACATCTAGTATAAAGTATACTTTGTCAGAGGCTGACAAAGGTGGAAACCGAAGGCCCCCAGGAGGAAGACAGAAAGCTGCAGAATGAAATGATCCTACTGAAACACGATTCAGATCATCTTACTATTCCCCAACTACCCATCCCTCACTCAGAGGAAAGGCCAGAGGCCTCACCCCACAGCTTGGAAGGCCCTCTACGGTCTCCTGAAGGCCCCGCCCCAGCCCACTGTCCTCAGCTCCGATTGCCCCTTCCTTCACAGGCTCCTTCTTTTTCCTTGAAATCACCAAACGCTCTCACCTATGGGCCTTTGCACCTGCTGATCCCTATGCCAGAAAAGCTCTCCCTGACAGCTGTGTAGCTACTCATGCTATTTAGGTCTCTGCTCAAATGTCACTATCAGAGAGGCCTTCCCTGACCTCGTGAAAGAGCAGCCCCTCCCCCCCATGCCATTATCCACCCCTCTCACCCAACTTTTTGGCTGTTTTACTTATCACTGCATTCGTTCATTCATTCATTCTTATCTGTCTCCTTTCAGGAGGGTGTGGGTACTTTATTTGGTTTCATCGCTGCATCTCCAGGACATTGAATAGTGCCTGGCATGCGGGAAGCCCTAACCAATTTTTTGAATATATGAAAAAAGGGGCTATTAAACATGGAGAAAAGTCCTCTAAGATAAAAAGGCAATGTCACAAAATTAGTAAATCCAAGAAGTAAAAATGTCACTAAAAGCTTTGGAACTGTGGTATTCTATTATTATACAGCCGAGGTACAAAATCTGTGTTTTTTTGAATGAATTTTTTTTTTTTAAAGATTTTATTTATTTATTTGTCAGAGAGAGAGAGAGGGAGAGAGAGCCAAGCACAGGCAGACAGAATGGCAGGCAGAGGCAGAGGGAGAAGCAGGCTCCCTGATGAGCAAGGAGCCCGATGTGGAGCTCGATCCCAGGACGCTGGGATCATGACCTGAGCCGAAGGCAGCTGCTTAACCAACTGAGCCACCCAGGCGTCCCTTGAATGAATTTTTTGACTTAGGTGCACAGAATGGTGCTTATTACCACAGTGTGGTTCTTCAGAGATGCTTATTGACCTGAACTAGATAAATTAGGTTCATATGTCATGTCACAGTATAATGATCAATCAACATTAAGATTATTTAGGGGGAAAAACAGGACACTAAATTTTATGTACATTGTGATCATGGTAGTATTAAAATCCATATAAAAAGACAGGCAGGTTAATATATTAAAAATCAGAACAGTGGCTAACTTTGAGTGGCAGGTAGTGTTACAGACAATTTTTTCCTTTCCATCCAAAACTGTAAATTGAGTAACATGCTTTTCAAATTCAAATACTACATAATAAATATTTGGTCATAGTGCCATCTATGTATGCAATGCTATAGGAATATAATGAAATAGAAAATATACACTGACAGATTCTGTCACTTCCTAAGATTTGAAGCCCATGCAATTCTAGAGATTTAGAGCCCACGTGAGACAAATGAAAAGACCATTCTAACAGCAAGGGACAATACCCTACTAAAAGAGTATTTTATTAATATCATGGACACATCAAATCTAGAAGTGAAAATACAAAATAGGAATATTTTGGACCAATACATCGAATCTTAAAATAGAAATCTTGATGAAATCTTGTTTGTCATATTAGCTTGCCAACAGGGCGAACAAGAACAACATTCAACAAGTATTTATTGAGAACCTCCCTTGTGCCAGTCACTAGGAACACGAAGATGAGTGAAAATGGATGTGGGGCTCACCGACCTGTGAGGGGGGCAGACGCTAACCACGTAAACACACAAATGTACGACCCTTGGCCGTGGTGAGTGCCAAGGAGGCAGGAGGCCCGCGGCCCACGGTGTTGTGAGAGCGCAGTTCTGGGCCAGGACCGGGCCTGCGAGAGCAGGAAAGGCAATCTAGGAAGGGGCAGCGAACTCTGGGGAGGGGAAGGCATTCCAGACACAGCCGGGGTGGGAAGGGGCAATACAGGGCAGGACAGGCAGGCCGGTGTGAGGCAGCGTCCAGCAAGATGAAGATGGTGGCCACCACACGGTCAGTAGGGTGTCACTGCAGGGTTGTAACCAGAGGGAGGCCCACATGATCAGACTTTCGAGAAGGTCACCGTGGCTACCATGTGCAGAAAGGGCTGGACAGAAGAGGGAACGTGCTGAGACTGATTCAGGGCTACTGCGTGGTGCAGGCAGCCCCCACAGAGGCCCCTGGCCTGGCGTGGCCGTGCCACCAACCGAAGAGAAAGGACGTTTAAGGAGGTTTCTGGGGCTCAAGCGGTGGTGGCCTATGCGTGGGGACTAAGAGAGACAGATGGTTGCTGGCTGGCAGGACTGGGCTGAGAAACAGCCAAGGGGAGTTTTTATGTTTTCTCCTTTGTATTGTTTCTAGTTTTGTTTTTACACGTTAGGGCGAGGTTCACCCACAGGTTCACTCTGGGACAGGCTGCACACAGAGGTCAAATCCAAGAGCACCAAGGCAGGTATGTCCTCAGCCCGGCGTGGCTTGGAGAGGCTTTTAATTGTCTTTATGATACCTTAGGCACCATTTCAGACCAGGACCCCTCTCCTACTCAGATAATCTTAGGTAATTAATTTCTACAACTGTGTCCGTGTTCTTTAATGCAGGTTTTCTCCTTCATATTATGTCCAATTAGCATCTGGTTGAGGAGAAAGGCTTTTTTGAGACCAAATGACTTCTATTTTTTATTCTATTTATAAGACCGGGTTTTTTATGGCAAGGCCCAACACCCTGGTTTTCTCCCTCCTCCATTCGTTTTTATCAAATGGAAGCAAAATAAAACAAAGCACTTCAACAACCGCACGGTCTATTGCTGAAACAGAGCTTGGCACCCCCCGCAGGGGGACCAGGGAGCACGGAGCACAAGGCTGAGACGGGAATCTGTCAGGAGTACAGAAGCCCAAATCCAGAGTGGCTGAGGTCTAGCCGGTGTATCACCAGACAGTGCTGGCTGTTTGAAAACAGGATGGAGGTGGGCAATCAAGTCCGCGGGGAAAAGGCTGGCTTATTCAACAAGTGATGTTGGGCCAACTTGCTCATAACTACCTGGAAGGAAGAAATAAGTTAGATTCCTACCTCCAGCCAAAATGAACTGAAGATTTAAATGTAAAAACTGAAACCTGAAGAAAAGAAGAAAACACAGAGGCAAATAGTTACTTACTATTGGGATGGGGGAGCCTAGACCTGATACTGAAGAATTGATTCATTTGAGTTCACAGAAAGAAATCATGTCGCTGGGAGACAGAGAGGCCTGACGTGTGGAGGCGTCGCAGGGAAATGCCTCCTCTCCTGCTCAGCAATGATTCTCAGCGAGGACGCAATGGCATTTAGATCTTCTAGCTAACGCTTTGGTTCTTCTCTCTCTCCTGCAAGGGCTTCTCTGAAAAGAGTCAGGACAAGCCTCCTAACTCTCTTGCCTTCCCCCACTGTATGAAAGCCCCTATATGGCTTCGATTCACAGAACTGAATGTGCCAAGATACTCTTTAATTTTCAAATGCCACTGACCTCTCACATTAGAGGAACAGAGACCTTAGAATGTTCGGAATCACTGGAAGAGGTACTGAGGGGTTTTGTAAGTTCTACCTCCCAAACTTGTAAAGTTAACAAGATCCTCACTCTCTTCTCTCGGGGCCCTCGATGCTTCTGAGCAAGCTCCTCAACTCTGAGGCCTGCCCACCATCACTTCTGTCTCTTGATCTCTGAACCAGCCACGCCTCTGTCACCAGGCCCAGTGAGAGCACTGGCAAGACTCCCGAGTCAAGGATTTATAGATTCTCTTTCTAGAATTTCCCTCTACCTCATACCCTCTTATCTACACTAGAAATCTGAATGTTGAAGAAAAAGTGAAAACAAATATTCTCAGAATATTTCTAGATGAATTTGTACATAGTTTAAAAACAGGGACATGGCTGAGCTCTAGCACTAGACATTAATTTAAAAAAAAAAAAAAAAAAAAGCTTGGTTGGGAGGCTTCCAGTTCTGAAACGTTGCTAAAGGTAACATCCAAGATGACCCTTGGCCTTCTCAAGCAAACGTGCCAAGAGAATGCCTGTTGCAAACCTCCATCTGCCCTCCTCTCTCTCTCAGCCTTGGAGTCCCATCAGCCCCTCAGCGGGCACAACCCATCCCAGACAATCAGGTCTGGAGTGGACTGTGGCTTAATTAGGACTCCTTCCCAGGGACCTTGTGGTTTTAAAGGCCTAGCCCACAGACAGCCTCCCTTCCTCCTGCTGGCTTCTATGCTGAGCTTGTCCCTGAGATTTCATGGACTGCACCCAGACCAAGCTCCCCCAACAACAGGTGAGGGGAAGGAGCCAGGTCCTCCATGCAGAGGACCCCGGTGCTCTGAAGTAATTTCCCAACACCTCACTTAAACCCAAAGTTGGGGCACCTGGGTGGCTCAGTGGGTTAAACCTCTGCCTTCAGCTCAGGTCGTGCTCTCAGGGTCCTGGGATCGAGCCCTGAATCAAGCTCTCTGCTCAGCAGGAAGCCTGCTTCACCCTCTCTCTCTGCCTGCTACTCTGCCTACTTGTGAACTCTCTGTCAAATAAATAAATAAAATCTTTTAAAAAAAAGAAAACCATAACCAAAAGTGACTCACACCTACCCTCTAGAAATGTAAAACCTATTTTCCTAAAAGTTAGGGTTGAATCTTGACTTCTGACACTTTGGTAGAAATCTGAAGACAGATAGTCTCTTCAATGGTATGGTGTAAAATCTAACGACTCTCTGCTACCTGTGCGTAAACCTGGCTACTTAGCCATCAAAACTATTAGCTTTTCCCAATAATATGGAAAGATAAAAATGGAAGATTCATTTTTGAAATCTTACTTATAGAATAGTATAGCAGAAGCATTTTTTTCTTTTCAACACTGAGGAGGTAGATATTGTCATAAGGAGTTTCTATCAACACCATCATTCTTGAATAGCTCATGAAAACATCTCCTTTACAGTCTTAAATTTTAAAAATTCATTATAAAATAGTATACTGATGATAAAACATACTGAGTTTCATATTTTCACAATAATGATTAAAAAAATGGAAACAGGACAAGAATGGCTCTGAAACTTGCTTTAACTACCTTTAAATGGCATATTTTACAAATATGCAAGGCAGTCTATGGGAGCACAGGAGCCTGGAGAAAGGCAGATGATATTGTGACTGAAGCAGAAGCAAGAAAGCAAGAGAGAGAGGGGAAGGGGAAAGAAAGAGGGAGGGAGAAGGGGGAAAAATGTCCAAAGGGAAGGCAAGACAACTAAGGCAAATGTTAGACCCAGCTTGGAACACAAGGACACAGAAGCAAGACGAAGCAAGTTTACTCAACGGGGACAAAGAGCATGAGTGTAAAGCCTGATAATCTTTATTAAAGACGTTCAAAGTGAACAAGCTGCAGATTTAAAACCCAAAGTAAACTGGGAATAAATGGCAAGGACAGTTTACTAATACACTGTGGCAATCCCTAGCACTTCATGTTCCTTACCTTCTCCTTTCCTCTCTGTTGTTAAAAAAGGAACATTTGTTTCTCCTACATGAAGAAAGGGAAAGAGCTCAGGACCTACAATCAGAGGTTCTGGGTCCATTCCAGTTCAGCTAGCTACTAGCTACACAACGGTGGGCAAAGTCATTTAAATGACTCATCTGGAAAATGGGAATAATGACACAAGACATGGTGGCTATGTAAAGGCCCTAGCTCAGTGCCAGGGACCAATACATGGTGACTATTACTATTATTAGCAGATAAAGCCCTGGGGTCATGGTCAGGAAACCCAGGCCTACTCCCAGCTTTGTTACTAACTAGCAGTGTGACCTTGGGAAAGACACATCCACTTTCTGAATTCCGTTTCATCATCTGTAAAATGGGGAGAGTAATAACACATGTACTTGGTAGAATTATTGTTAGGATCAAACCTAACAAATGCTTAAGTGTTTTGTAGTTGTGGTTAGCCTCAAGCCACCTGAAGTTATCAGTATCACCGTAGACACAGGAAGAACAACTTGAAGCTCCAAAAACCTTCTAGAAGGATCTTTCTCACTCTTACGCCCCCCACCTCTAGCAGTCATACGGATATACCCACTGCACCTCCCTCTAGTCCTGTTCTTCCTCCTCAATGTCCAAATTCTGGCCTTGTCTTTGATTAAAGACTGACATACATTGGAAGGCACGGGAACAGTTTTGAGGGCTGGATGGAGCTGAAGAAGTAGATGAAGATACCTCCAAAAGGTGCTAAGAAAAAAATATCATGCAAAATGGTAAAGCCACTTTGGACAACAGGATGGCAGTTTCTTATAAAGCATATGCTCATCACATAAGTCAGCAGTCCCATTCTGAGGTATGGTCACCCAAGAGAAATGAAAACACATATCTACACAGGGAACTTTTTATTCTATATCTTGAGTATGGTGGTAGCTACACTACTGGGCACATGTGTCAAAATTCATGAAACTGTACACTTGCAATTAGTGAATTTTATTATATATAAATTATACCTCAATAAAACAGACTATAAATAACACTGGCATATATAACTACGTAAGGTGATGGATGTATTCATTAACCAGATGGGAGGAAACTTTTCACAATGTAAATGTGTATAGAATCATCACGGTGTACACTTCAAATATCTTACAATTTTATTTGCCAATTAATTCTTTTTTTTCTTTAAAGATTTTATTTATTTATTTGACAGACAGAGATCACAAGTAGGCAGAGAGGCAGGCAGAGAGAGAGGAAGGGAAGCAGGCTCCCTGCTGAGCAGAGAGCCCGATGCGGGACTCGATCCCAGGACCCTGGGATCATGACCTGAGCCGAAGGCAGCGGCTTAACCCACTGAGCCACCCAGGCGCCCTGCCAATTAATTCTTTACCTCAGTATTCTACCTCAGTAAAGCTGAGGTAAAAAACCAATATGATACTGGTCATAAAAGTATATAAAATATTCATTGTTGATACGTTTCCCTTCCTATATTGCTGACTTTGCCTTCCCCCGATCCCCAGCTGCCTTAGGTTAAATAGTTAAAAGGAAAAGAAGAGAAAAGAATGGGAAGGAAGGGAGAGAGAAAGAAAAGTAACTCTCTTATTGAATGGAAGAAGGAACATTCTACTCAAACATAGTAAAAGCAGCCCATTTGACCAATCGAGCAAGGGCTCAGGGACAAGGTGTCACACCTTGTTTAAAACAATGGCATCAAGAAGCAAAGAGCAAACACAGATCAGTGAGAGGACGTGGCTGACTTAGAAGTGCAAATTCAAAGTTCTACAGAAAGGGACTCAGAAACAACTCTTTTTTTCCGAGGCCAGAGATGAAAGGGGAAGGCCTGCTGTGGGGACAGATTAGACCTCTCTTCCAACCAGGCACATATTATTTCCACAGAGAAAGAAAAGCAGGGCGTTCTTGTGGAGCCAAGTCTCCAACCTCGCTTCTTCAGGATCTAAAAGGTGGAAACCCATTCATTAGCATTCAGGTTTACGGCAAATATAAATACTTCAGCTGAAAATCACCCCTATGGAGGCCCACAAATGGAAAACAGTTTAAATCTGGACTTGCGGACACTTTATATACCAAAAGCTTCAAGGAGGTCAATTAAAATAAGTTAGAGCATAAGCAAACTATAAATAAAAGTGTCACCTTGCTCTGCTACTCCAATACCAACTCTACAATGGGTTCGGAAATGTTCTCTCTCATAAGTACAGCTGGAAATGATTTAAACAGTTCTAAGCAGGAGCATTTACTTTTCATATGGGAAATGGTGCCAGGCTGGGTCCGATGCGTGGCGGTCCCAGTACGCTGTCTTGAACAAGAAGTATGCAGGGAGGGTATGGGTGGCTTTATAACGTGAACCTCACAAGTCCAAGAAAATAAGCAAATAATCTGAAATGTAAACAAATACTGATGTACAAAGATGTCATTTATTACAATCATGAAAAAAAGGAAACCATTTAACTATCCCCCAGATAGGAGGAAAAGCTAAGGAAACACTGATGACTTCTAAAGAGGAAATATTATATAGTAACTAAAATGATGTAACTTGAGGGGTGCCTGGGTGGCTCAGTCAGTTAAGCATCTGCCTTCGGCTCAGGTCATGATCCTAGGATCCTGGGATCAAGCCCCACATCCGGCTCCCTGCTCAGTGGGCAGTCTGGTTCTCCCTCTGCCCCTCCCCCTGCTCATGCTATCTCTCTCACACTCTCACGCTCTTCCTCTTTCTCAAATAAAAAATAAAATAAAATAAAATGATGTAACTTGAATTCTTCAAGTTACATCATTGGCAATTCTTCAAGTTACATCATTGGCATTGGAACATTCTCTGCAAAGGGAAAAATCAGCATACAAATGGTGTGTGCCAAATGATCTCAACTATGCTTGAGAATACACCAGCAATGAGACTTTAAAGAAACACAGCCAAGGTTCAGAGTGGCTCTCTCTAGCTGATCTTGACTTTTTTTTTTTATATTACCCAAAACTTCCTACTATGAGCAATTACTACTTTTAGCATTGGAAAAACCCTTCAAAACACTACTGAGGAATGCACACTTTTTTGGAGAAGTTAGGAATGTACCACCAGTATACGCTTCATTTTTGCAATAAACAAAATGAATTTATCATGAGTCTGTTTTCAGTCCAGGCCTCGCAGACAATTCTTCTTTCAAGTTATGACCTACAACTTAAGAGGTAAATATACCTTCTATACTTTTTATTGATCTTATCTTTGTTTTTCACTTTCAAGAACACCCCACAGTTCTGGCATCTGAGCATGGGGTGGAAAGGTCGCTCCATGGTTCAGAGCCTTTACCATAGTCCCATCTACAGGATTCTAAAGTGCATCCCCAGTCACACCTGGTCCTCCTTTAGAATTCTCCCTTCATCTTTTCTATGCTTCTCTTGAGGACTGGCCATCAGAACCAAACTTTACTCAGAAATTAAGAAAAATGTCCTGCCAAGTACTCTGCAAGCCTGACTGAAGCAGTATTTGAAGTTAATGCTTACAAGAAACAACCTATGATTAGTCTCTGATTCCTATTTTGGTTCACAGAATTAGAGAATCAGAGAACATTACAGTTTGAAAAGACTTGAGAAGTCGTCTGGTCCAATTCTGGTCATTCCGAAGATGTGACCGCCATAACTAAAAGTAGACAGGAGATGACTATTCCCTAAACGTGATACCCAATGATTACATGGGACGTACTCATGGGCGCAGTGTAAGGGGTGCCCCTGGCTGGCCTTCCTAATGATACTAGCTCCTACTTGGGGAGTTGAGATTCCTTGGGGAGGGAGAGGCAGAGAGAGCAGGGAAAGAGAAAAGGGTGAAAAAGAGGATGGGTTACAAAGAATGCCACAGAACCGTGATCCTTGGAAATTTTCAGGAGCTGATGATATCTTCCAGTCCTGTCCAGCTCAATTATTCTGTATCAACCAGAGACCACAGGGCTAAGAAGGGGCAGTGTAGCCTGCAAATGTGAACCACAGGATTGTGCTGTGGGGAGAGGGGGTGGAAATTCCTGACCCTTTCTAGAACAATGCAATCAATGGCTTTCATGAGTGTATGGAATATGGCACAAACTCATTTTCTGTGTAAAGTTTCTACTGCAGACCTTGAGGGTTCAGCCCCTCTGGACCCTGATTCTTTTCCAGGCTCATTCCTGCTGTATTCACTCTCCCTCCTGCATTTTTGTCATTCTGACATTTAAGTTTGTTTTTGGCTCATAAAGCGTATGTGTTATTTAGATGTCTTCCAGTAGCCTTTTGCTCTCTGGGAAAGCATTGTATGAATATATTAAGTAAATATGTTTTTAAAAGGATAAAGAAAGAAACAGCAAAAATAATGAAAAGGAGATAAAGTTAAAGGAATCATTACAATTTGGCCTGAGGAACAGAAAGAGAAGATGGAGAAGGCCCTACAGAACCTAAGTGAAAAATAGTTTTTTAAAAACTGAAAGACTGCCTCTTGTCATGGAAGTGCCATTTTCTAGGAGATGCTCAAACAGAATCTAAATGACTGAGCAATTATTTTCAGAAACTTTGTTGTTTCTATTTATTTTTTATTATTTTTTAAAATATTTTATTTGATAGAGAGTGCACAGGTAGGTAGAGCGGCAGGCAGAGGGAGAAGGAGAAGCAGGCTCCTTGCAGAACAGAGCCAGACACAGGACTCGATCCCAGGACTAGGATCATGACCTGAGCCAAAGGCAGACTAACTGAGCCATCCAGGTGTCCCTGTTTTTTATTTTTTTCAGAAGATTTTATTTTTTAAAAGATTTTATTTATTGGGGCACCTGGGTAGCTCACTGCTTAATGAGCCTTCGGCTCAGGTCATGATCCCAGGGTCCTGGGATCGAGCCCTGCATCAGGCTCCCTGCTCAGCAGGAAGCCTGCTTCTCCCTCTCCCACTCGCTCCGCTTCTGTTCCCTCTCTCACTGTGTCTCTCTGTCAAATAAATAAATAAAAAAAATCCTAAAAAAAAAAAAAAAGATTTTATTTATTTGGAGGGGGAGGGGCAAAAGGAGAGGGACAAGCAAACTCTGCACTGAGTGTGGAACTTGATGCTGGGCTCGATCTTGGGACCCTGATATCACAACCTGAGCTGAAATCAAGAGTCAGGCATTTAACTGACTGATCCATCCAGGTGCCCCTAAAGGTTTTAATTTTAGGAAATCTCTATACCCAACATGGGGCTGGGACCTACAATCCCAAGATCAAGAGTCACCTGCTCCACCAACTGAGCCAGCCAGGTGCCCCTGTTGCTTCTATTTCAATTTTATAATTTGATGATTTCATGAAAAAGTTACTATAAGGAAATACATACTGGCCATTCTCTATCAAGTGTGGAGATATGGCAAAAAGTCTTTCATTGTAATAAGACTGCACTTGGAGAAGAAAAAATTTCTAACTGAATGGCTTACTGCACACTGCAATGCACTCCCATTAGAAACGTGGAATTAACCTGCATAATTTTTTTTTCAGGATTATGACGGCCTTGCTGGAGTGCTGTAGATACGATACTGCTTGAAAGCACAGGACAAGGATGGCCGCCCTCTACATTTATTCCCACTCTAGGAGAGAAATGGCTTCTAAACATTTTTCCCTTTCGGTGTACGCTACAGATGGATTCCCCTCAGATAGTCTATATAACTTTTTTCTTCAGTCATAACCAAAAATAGATTTGTTTTCATGAGCAAATCACTTAGCATCACTTCGATCACATGGCAAACCTGGGAGCACTTGTTCCGGTTCTGTGCCCTGAAGTGTTGGACTGTTTGGCTAAACTCCAAGAGCTATATTAGGGAAATACCTTCTCTTTGGCTGCAGTTTAAAATGGAACCATGTATGTAAACAGATATCGTGGTTCTTACAGATTTATTTGCTAGTTTTGGTCTGATTACAGTAGAGGCTCAACAGAACTATGAATGATACTTATAAAAACACTGATTCCTGATACTACGACATATTCTTTCTATTAATAGAACATTAATATAAATAGAAAAGTTGATAGGTAGAGATTATTATCTTAACTATTTTCCATGCTCAATTTACAGCCGCATACTTCTTATTCTCATTCCAAAGCTTCTTTCTTAAGCAATACTTCTTAGGCAGCAGAAAAAGCAAGAGGGAGCAGATGATTAAGTTGATTCAGTGAGACTTTTCCTCTTCGCAACGTAGGAAAGTTGGTTCAGGTCTCTAAAGTGCTTCATCGGAAGTCTGCAAACGTGATTCAGTTCCACCCAAATTAGTAGTATAAACAGTCTAAACAAGGCAGTAAGTTCAAAAAATCGTTCATCTGGTCAGGAAGTCGGGTGGAAATCTAGGACATTTTCCATATCTCTCATGGAGACAACTGAAATTGAAATCTTTTTACTAAATTAAGAAACCATAAGCATTTGCTTGACATCACCTTCAAAGAATGATGAAAATAGCAGTTTAAAAATATCAGAGAGATAAGTTTTTAAGATGTCTTTGAATATTATTTCCTGATTCTGAGAGTGCTCCTGCTACTTATCTCCTTATGAATGACTTGAGATAAACTTTCTTGGGCAAGTCACTGGCTTCCTTTGGCTCAGTTTTTCCTTTAGAAAACTTGGGAGCTTGGGAGGATGCCTTGATGTGAACATAAAGAGCTGTATTATAATAACTAGAAAGCAACTGGGTATAAGCTGCTCCTTGGTGTTTGAAATCAGTTATGAGAAGAAAGAAGAAATATATAACTATATGGTCTTTGGTCATGACCCACTTAATTGCCTCTACTGGAGCTCATGTGTGCGTGCGTGCGTGCGTGCGTGTGTGTGTGTGTGTGTGTATTTCAATTACTCTCTAGTGTCACTTCCTTTTAGCCTAGTGTGTGTGTGTGTGTGTGTGTGTATTTCAATTACTCTCTAGCGTCACTTCCTTTTAGCCTAGTGAACCTCCTTTAGTATTTCTTGTCAGGCAGATCTGGTAGCAATGGATTCTGTTTTCATTTACTTGGAAATATTTTCATTTTGCCTTTGCTTTTGGGAAAGACAGTTTTGCAGGGCGGAGGACTCTGTCAGCACTTTAACATGGCCTCTCACCGCCATCTGGCCCCCACTGTTTTTCATGAGAAGTCAGGTGTTAATCTTCTTGCAGGTCCCCTAGAACTGAGTCAGTTCTCTCTTGCTGCTTTCCGCATCTTTCTGTCTTTCAAAATTTTGACTACATGTCTGGGTGTGGATCTCTTCATGCTTACCCTCATCAGTCAAGCAAGAGTCTGTCAAGCATCTTGGATGTGTAGCTTAGTGGTTTTCATCAAATTGGGAAAGTTGTAAGTCATTACTTCTTTGAATATTTTTCCGCCTCTTTCTCTCTCTCTTCTACTTCTTGTACACTTAATGGTAACCTATATTTTTCTGAGATTCTGTAAGCTCTTTAGTCATTCTTTCCGTTCTTCAGACTGCATTATCTCCATGGCTCTCTATTCAAGTCCACGGATTCTTTCTTCTGATAACCCAAATCTACTGTTGAGCCCTCTAGTGAGTTTTTCATATTTTTTTTAAAGATTTTATTTATTTATTTGACAGACAGAGATCACAGGCAGGCAGAGAGAGAGGGGGGAAGGCAGGCTCCCTGCTGAGCAGAGAGCCCGATGCGGGGATCGATCCCAAGACCCTGGGACCATGACCTGAGCCGAAGGCAGAGGCTTTAACCCCCTGAACCACCCAGGCGCCCCAGAGTTTTTCATTTTTTTATAGTTTTCAATTCTAGTATTTCCATGTTTAAATTTTTTTTTAAAGATTTATTTATTTATTTGAGAGAGAGAGTGCACATGAGAAAGTAGAGGTCAGAGTGAGAAGCAGACTCCCTGCTGAGCAGGGAAGTCCGATGTGGGACTCGATCCTGGGATTCCAGGATCATGACCTGAGCTGAAGGCAGTTGCTTAACCAATTGAGCCACCCAGGCATCCCTCCATGTTTAAATTTTTTAAATTGTGGCAAAATAAACATAAAATTTACCGTTTAACTACTTTTAGGTGTACAGTAGCTTTAAGTACACTTACATTGCTATGCAAACATCACCACTATCCATGGGCAAAACTCTTTTCACCTTACAAAACTGAAACTCTGTACCCATTAAAGAGTGATTTCCTATTCCCCCTCACCCCAGTCCCTGGCAACCACCATTCTGTCTCTATGAGTTTGACTACTTTAAGTACATCCATATGAGTGAGATCAGTGTGCTTCTGTGACTGCCTTTTCTCACTTGGCATAATGTCTTCAAAGTTCATCCATGCTGTAGCATGTGTCAAAATTTCCTTCCTTTTAACAGACTGAATAATATTCCATTGTATGGATATACCACATTTTGTTTACTCATCCAGTGATGGACATTTGGTTTGCTTCCCCTTTTTGGCTACTGTGAATAAGACTATTAAAATGGGTATACAGGGGTGCCTGGGTGGTCTCAGTCAGTTAAGCGTCCAACTCTTGATTTAGGCTCAGGTCATGATCCCAGGGTTGTGAGACTGAGACCCATGTTGAGCTCTGTGCTGGGCATGGATCCTGTTTAAAATTCTCTCTCGTTTTCTCTCCTGCCTCTCCCCCCTTTCTCTCCCTCCCTAAAAATAAATAGACAGCTAATTAAATTAAATTAAATTAAACTAAATGGGTATACAAATATCTCTCCAAGTCTCTGCTGCTTTCAGTTCTTTTGGGTGTATATGCAGAAGTGGAATTGCTGAGTCATGTGGTAATTCTGTTTTTAATTTTTTGAGAAACTACCATACTGTTTTATATAGCAGCCACACCATTTTATATTTCCACCACAAGGTACAAAGGTTCCAATTTCTTCACATCCTCACCGACACTTGTTATTTTGCTTTTGTTTTGTTTTTTAACAGCAGCCATTCTAATGGGTATGAGGTGATATCTCATAGTGGTTCTCATTTGCATTTCCATAATGATTAGTGATGTTTAGGATCTTTTCATGGGCTTGTTGGCCATCTGTATGTCTTCTTTGGAGAAATGTCTATCAAGTCCTCTACCCATTTTTAAATTGAATTGTTCTTGGCTGTTGAGTTGTAGGAGTTCTTTATGTATTCTGATACTAACCCCTTATTAGATAAATGATTTGTAAAATACTTTCTCCCCTTGCAAAGGTTGCCTTTTTATTCTACTGATTGTGTCCTTTGTTGTGCAGAAACTTATAATGTTGATGTGCTCCATTTTATCTATTTTCACTTCTATTGCTTGTGTTTTTGGTATCATATCTGCATTTGGCTCTTTATCATTTATTTCTTTTAAAAATAGTCCCTAGTTGATGATCCTCTGCCACCATATCTTTCTTTAATTCTTTAAGAATGGTTTCTTTAAATCTTTGAATATATTTATAATAGCTGCTTTAAAGTCTTTGTCTTGGAATGCCTGGGTGGCTCAGTCAGTTAAGCATCTGCCTTCGGCTCAGGTCATGATCTAGGGTCCTAGGATTGAGTTCCACATCACTGGGTTCCTTGCTCAGCGTGGAGCCTGCTTCTCCCTCTGCCTGTTCTGCATGCTCCGCTTGCCACTCCCACTGCTTGTGCTCTCTCTCTCTCACTCTCTGACATAAACAAATTAAAAAATCTTTTTTTAAAATAAATTTTTGTCTGCTTTATTCAATACATGGGGCCCCTCAAAAGCAGACTCTATTATTTCTCCTATGTATCTGTTACAATTTCCTGTTTCTTTAGTTGTCTCATAATTTTTTTGTTGAAAACTGGACAGTTTAGATAACATCTTGTAGCATACTCTGGTTACTGATATTCCCAGCCCCCAGAGGTTTTGTTCCTGGTATTTGTTTATTTGCCTGATCTAAATCTGTGAAGTCTACTTTCCACACAGTATACAGCTGTTTATGTCCCTGCTCAGATTTTTTTTCTCCCTTGTTTTCCCATTTTAGTCTGGCTTCCTGAGAATCACCCAAAGCCACTTAACTGGTCAAAGGCTGTGCATAAACTCCCTTTACTAGTTAGATTTTCACCTTTCACCAAATGATGGTGGGAAGGTCTGAATGCAAAGGGGCAGCACAAAGGTAACCTCTGGGGCGTTTTAATTATTATTTACCCTGTATGTGCTGGTGCTCAAAAAACCCTGAGTATGTGTAAAAACTCACAGAACTACAGTGTCACCAGAAAAAGTGAATTTTACTATATATAATACTTGTTGAAGTGGCCATGATTTGTCCTTAAAAAAAGATACTTCTATACCTGTATTGCTCTTGCATAGTTGGATCCAATTAGATCATTTGAGTTCTTAGAAGTTCAGTACTTAATATTTAATGAAGAGATAGAAAACAAAAACTTTCTCATTATACTATTGCCAATTGAGGGTCTTTTCCTCTCAGAATGCAATAAAATGAAAACTAAACTTTAAAAAATGTATCACTGTAATACTTAATAGTTCATATGACAATATCAAGTTTTTAACCCTGATCAGAAGTTTCTTCTGGATTAAGCTTTAAGTCATTTTTTTTCAAATAAAAATTCTGGATCATTTAATTTTTACTGACAAGTCTCAAAGAGCCTGAAGACACTGTGATTTAAAGATCAAGGAAAAACAAACAAACAAACAAAAAAATGTAAACAAAGGAAGAGATGGCAAAAATCAGGTCTGACAGAAGGAGGTGCTTGGCCAGACAACCTACCCTCTAGGTTCCCAGGAAGACTCAAGTCTGCATAACAGGCCAAGGCAGAAAGTGACAGAATATCCCAGCATTCTCTCTTCCTGCTCTAGCTGCCACTTTAATTCCAAGTCAAGTCTTAAGCAATCACGTTCTTTTTAAAACATTTATAATAATAGATAAGCTCATCTGTAACTCCTAACCACCTTACTACGTTGAGAGCATTCCTTTCCTCTTACTTCCAGTTTTAATCTTTAAAGGCAAAACCAAGAAATGAATGAACAAATGAAAAAATAAAAGGGAAGAAAATAAACTCGGTCCAAATCTTTAAGCTGAGATCCAGTCTCCCCTCTCTCTTCCTAAAGCCACCCTTTCTCTTGACAGCAACCAGAGAGTTTTTCTACGTTTTCTAACTTGGTCTAGAGTCTCAGAATCTCAGAATATAGTCTAGAAATATTTTTATCTGTTCTATCGTTTTTAAAAAGCTATTCTCTTTCTTGCTTTGAGCAACTCAACCTGCGAAGCATTCCACCAATCAAACTGTAACCACCAATTTTTTTCTACCTTGATACGCATGTGGCATGTCACGCATCTGAGCTGACCCTGTGTGAGGAGGGCTGGGACTTGCCTGCCGGTGAGGACATCCAATGTGGTGATCACAGATCTCACTGGCGGCAGCCCTTAATCCACTGCGTCCCTTACTGGGGTTAAACTGTTCCCCAACATCTCCTTCTCCCCTTCCTTCCCCAGAAGAAATGAAAATAAACCCATGTGGGATGTGTCTTTACTTTCCTGAAGAGCCAACAGTGCAGAGAGGAATGACACGATTCTTCCTACCTTACAACTGCAGGGGAGAGACGAGATGGTAAAGAAATACAGAAGGGGATGACAAGAAGGGCACTCCTTATAAAGGTCAAAAATGGTAAGAAGGAAACTTGAAAAACCAGCTTTCTTAGTTCCAAGTATTCCAGGAAATACTCTTCTATGAGTAACAAAGGTTCTGAAAGGAAGGCTAGGCCCAAACCTGGCAGTACACACATGCTACCAGATTTCTTATGGTTTCTCAAGGTATCAGTCCCGTTGAAGGTGGCTTCAATACAGTCTCAATCTAGACCTCTACCTCCAAGAAAACCTGGTGACAGATTCTACTCATTTAGGCCCAGACTTAGGAAGACACTTCAAAGAGACACCTTTAAATAACCACCAAAAGGACTTAATCTCACGCGTTACCACACAAAACGAGCTAAAAGGGAGGCCAACTCTTTTTGCTCACGATTTTCTTAAATCAACTGCCACCAGTACTAAAGAGTTACCCCAAATAACCTTCTGATTAAGGCCACAAGAACATCCTAGCAGCATTTGGCAGAAATAATTGAGGAAGCCAGTACTCTCTTAAAATACTGTCACTTTTAATAAACACTGGTGAGATACACTTTGATACTGCAAAGAGAAGTGCTTTGGAAACACTAGCTAGGTGGCTTGTTCTTTCCATCATCCCTCATCACTGTCACTCAAAATGTTCTCTGAGCTTTACAACATATGGTTCCACCATCCACTACTTTTATATATACGATGAAGAATGATGGTCCCTTACAAAATTTAAATGAACAATCCTACCATAAAGTATTATTTAAATGACTTAAAAATATGCTGGATTCACAACTCCTTTCCTTTAAATAATACTGAGCCTGAGATCTTATTCAATTTGAGGTCATATTCGAGTTCATTGAACATCCACTGCCATGAGTAGTGAAAGCAACCTTTGGTGAATACCTTTTATACTGCAGAATTCACAAAATTACCCTTTGTCAATAATTGCCATGCATCAGTTGATGTGGGCCTCTTCCCAAGAACCAAGGTCTGAAGTCTCTGCCTTAAAAATAAGTCAAGTTTTCCCATTATAAAAATAATACACTCATATAAAAAAAAATCTGGGAAAAACAAAAGAAAGTAAAACCAAGAAAAATGCTCCTCGCTCACCACTGAAAAATAACCATTGTTTTGTGTACATTTTGGTGTACTGGTTTTATCCACTGGAGTACACATTACTTACGTAAGCCACTGGCAGGCCACTGCCAAATTAAATAAAATACAAAAGTCAAAATCAAAATGAATTATCATAGCCATGTTTTGAAAAGAAAGTTTTTCATTATTACATAATACATGCTCATTGAAAAAAAAAAAATCTAACATATAGGTAGCCAAAAAAGGAGGAGGAAAAATCGTCTATCAGCTCACCTCCTTGAAATAACCATTGCTTAATTTGGTGCACAGCATTCTTTTTTTCATGTACATACAAGTACCTTCCTTTTAAAAAAAGAAAATGAAGCCATTAGGCCATTAAAAATTGCCTTCCAGGGGGCGCCTGGGTGGCTCAGTGGGTTAAAGCCTCTGCCTTCGGCTCAGGTCATGATCCCAGGGTCCTGGGATTGAGCCCCACAACAGGCTCTCTGCTCAGCGGCGAGCCTGCCTCCCCCCTCTCACTCTGCCTGCCTCTCTGCCTACTTGTGATCTCTCTCTGTCAAATAAATAAATAAAATCTTCAAAAAAAAAATTGCCTTCCAGTTGGAAAATGGTTATATATATGTATTTTGTAAACCTGCAAGGTTCACTCATTACAGACAGAATGCCATCATTTTAAATGGCTGCACAGCGTTGCATTATGTGGCAACACCATAAATTATTTAATTAGTACCTTATTAGGTTGTTCCTGGGGATGTTTTATTATTTAGGTCAGTAATTCTCCAGTAGTCTAATTGTAAGCAAAGGAGCTTTTTCCCCTTCTTTCTCTTCAAGTTTAATTTTTTTGGACTGAAGAACTATAATAAAAAAGGTTTAGCCCAAGCTACTTACCCACTCTCATTTTTAATGAAACATATGTAGACTCAATATAATCTTGATTTTAAAAACAAAATTATTTTTGCCAGGGTGAAATACCGAAGGGGATGACTCCTTAGTAATTTCTCTTTGTATAGAAATGAAAACAGCCTGTTGCCTGCGATCAGTAAAAACCAAACCAACCAAACATTTGAATTTTCTATTGGGTTTACAGTTACTGAGAGTTCACTGGTTTTAAAGAGAGCATTTTAATATTCAGACCACTTCAGGGTGTTAAAAATCAGTGGTCTCTGCCTCTGGATTTAGGAGATACAGCTATCTTATCAGGATTTCATACTTTTAAATGGACACAGAAGGAGAAAGTAACAGGGCATGCATCTTCCCGTCTGGGAGGTCAGTATTTTCAAACACAGCCAGGTCTGCAGACCGGGCAACCCTGCTACATACACTTGCCACCTTTACGGCTCTGTCTCGCATTACGAGGCAAACTGGCGTTCCAGCCAGGCTGCCCTCACTTGTCTTTTCTCACTTCAAGGAACTCTGAATACTCTGCAAATGTGTAATTAGCTTTAGCTATAAAAGCCAAGCATTCTACCTATCCCATTTCTAAGCGCTAAAAAATGAGTGCACAGTATCCTGGCCAAGACGGAGCATGTGTTCTTTGGAGACAGCAGTGTGCCACTTGTGTGACACTTTTCAAGCAACACCAGCAAAACACGTCCTCTGAGAATGCTTCGTTAGGACCATAAAAAGCTTTTATGGTACAAAATGCTACACAAAGTATAACAAACAGACACACTCTCAGTAGTTTGTGTTTTCAACCCAAGACGATCCCATCAGGCAAAAGTGCAAAGAGTAGAGGGACTCCGAGGAGGAATAACTATTTTGAAGGGGAAAGGAAGAACTGCCACCTCCCTAACTCTGGATAATGTATTACACAGGAGGGAATAGAGCGCCCTGTGGCCTTGAACATTTGACTGAGTAATTAACCATTCAATTGCACTAAATGCCTAGCAGTACCATGGACTGCTGAGGATCTAAAAACGTCAGGATGAAACAGGTCACCACCCTTCACCTCCAGCAGAGACCCTCCAAACTGCTAACATGAGCCCATGATTGAGTTCTCTTCAGGTCCTCCGGCTTTGCCCCTACACCTAGGGTGTCAGATGGAATTTGCCATGGCAGGGATGAGGCACGGCATTTCCGCAGGTGACAGAACAGCTCACGGAAAAAGTTCTGCAGAAGGGACAGAGTAGGGAAAATGGGGTACGATCAAACTTCCCCGAGAGCCACCTATCTTCTGACATAGGCTTCATGAAGAAACAAAGCAACCCACCCAGCCAGCAGTCTGTAACACAAAATGATCACCAGCGAACGGTCCCTGTTTTGACCTCTGCCCCAATTCCCCTTCAGGTGGCGGTAAAAAGTCACAAGGGGAAGAGGGCATCTACTGAACAACACTGTGATGTTATCTGATAATACAACAGTAGCATCACATTTTCTCATCTGATTCTCATTTGAAATGGGCACTGTCTTAATTACTGAGTTCAGAAAAGTAATTGCAAAAATTTCCTGGTTAATTATTAATCTTCTCAAAGTGACAGAGAAAATCCAGAGCAAAGTCAGGGCTAGAAGGGACTTTGAGAGGTCATTTATCTCTAGACTGAAGAGAGAATATCAAAAACGTACAAATATAGACCCATCTTGAGATGACTTCCAGAAAAAGGCTTACATTGTCCAGTACTGAAATTCTCCATTTTCTAAAACCTGGCTTTGTATGTCATCTAGTGGTCCTCCAACATTAGTGTGCATCAGAATCACTTGCTGGGGTTTGTCAAAACAGAGACTGCTGGGCCCCGTCCCCGTGGTTGCTGAATCCATAGGTCTTGGGTAAGGCCTTCGAGGGCGCATTTCTCACAAGCTCCCAGGTGGAGCCGATGCTGAGAACCAGCACTGCACTGTGAAGACCACAGTTCTAACCTAACCTTTGCGGGACTGAACCATTATATTCTCAATGGAAATAGATACTAGTTGGTCACCATTCCTCAGTTCTGAGGCATATACTTACTTACATAACAATTCAACAGTCCCCTGGTCATTTTTTTCCCTGCAGGCTAAATAATAGACGTTTCCTAACTTCTTATTATAGATATCATTTTTCAACCCTTTAATCATTTTGTGAGGCTCTTTGTTGAGTCTTCTCCAAGTGTCTTAGATGGGGAGCCATGAACTAGACCCGGAACCTTGGTCAGTCTGGCTGAGATTGCATATAAAGGGAAAAATGACTCACAGATTCATACAGTGTATTCCTATTTATTAATCCCCAATACCCAAAGTTTGTCTTACTAGTTCTCTTTTGATTCATGTTCTTCTGACTCCTTTATGAGCTGTAGTAATGCTTAGGTGACCTTCATAATGCCTTTCTTCTGAGAAGCTCGAAGCACTTCTCTAATTCAACAGGTGACTCAACACCCTAACCCAGTGCAGGGTTAAGGTACTAGTTCAAGTGCATATCAGTTCAGGAGGCAAGAAAAAAATCTGGAATGCAAATTCAGATTTCTATCCAAATACCATTATATTGGGAAAGATGTTTCCTACATTCATTGCCTTTTATAAGACACTAAGTTTACCTCCTTCATATAAGCATTCTAGGTGCAGAGAAACTAGTGGATCTCCTCCCTTTCATTGGGAATTCTAACAGGGAACTGGCATTGGGGATCTGGTTGCTGGGGTCACTCTCCTCTATCTCCATCACTTCCGCAGCTGCTGAAAGAGAAAGGGAGGGAGCACCCTGAGGGGCACTGTAGTTTGTCCTGTTTGGCAAAAAAGCCCAGACAATCTGAAAACTACCCCACAAGCTACCCCCAACCCTCCCCTCTCCATTTTGTTTTCCTTTTCTTCCATTTCATATTATGGTTTCTGCCAGTTTTTTTTTTTTTTTAAGATTTTATTTATTTATTTGACAGACGGAGATCACAGAGAAGCAGGCTGAGAGAGAGGAGGAAGTAGGCTCCCTGCTGAGCAGAGAGCCCGATGCGGGGCTCCGATCCCAGGACTCTGGGATCATGACCTGAGCTGAAGGCAGAGGCTTTAACCCACTGAGCCACCCAGGTGCCCCTTCTGCCAGTTTACTTAGTGTGCGGTATTGGGGGCCAGTCTCTGTGTAGTGCCTAATTTCAGCACGTGAGTCCTCTGCGAGTAGGAACTATGCTGTCTTTGTGCATTGTATGTGCTCTGGGGGTGCTTAACACGTGCTAAATAATAACAGCAGTGCCAGTATTTCCAGGAGAAATCAGAATTCCAGCAGAGGGCCCAATCCTATTACCATCTACTTGTGTACAAGACAGCCAGAGCTCAAGGCGTCCCTCTGTGCACTGTTCCTTTCGTTTTAGATAAAAAGAGTTTATAACAAAGCCTATTCCTACAAAATTTCCTTTTGAAAGAGAACATTCTAGAGATGTGATCACTGTGCATTTGCATTCAGCTCCAAACCAAAAGGCAATCTGTTAGATAATATAAGTTCCCATATAACCGCACAGTCCAGTTACCTATTAAAAGCCTCATGTGAATGAAGACGACCCCCCCAACAGAAAAGCCCCTTCTTTGCTTCCCTGAAAAATTTCTCAAAGCTTCAGCGCAGAACACTAATTCTCTAGGAATAGAGAAACATTAAAATAAATCTACTGCAAGCAGGAACCACTCTGTCAGAGCCTCTGGGTCTATAACTATTTTAAGAGGCAGAGGGCTAGGAGGGGGGCAGGCTGCCAGGGAAAGCAGCTTAAACAGGACTGGAGGACAGAAATGCACAAGCCAAGTGCAGGGAGGGTGACGGTGATGGAAGGTGCAGGTGTGCACAGCACATGCGCGGAACTGTGGGCTGCTGGGCTCTATCGGCAGGCCCCACAGCTGCCCGGGCTGCTCAGCATATGGACCCCTCACCTGTCACCCTGAGCTGAGCTCACCGTGTTGGGTCATGCCCAAGGTCCTAACTAGTCAACAGGGACTCTACTAATGAGGGAACCATAACTAGTATCACTCCATCAGGCACACAAGAGAAGAAGGAGTGAAGAGAACCACCCGCCCAGCGAACGCAAGAAATTCCCACACTGACAGATCATTAAACGATCTCCCCTTTCTTTCACCTGTATCAGGCTCTCACAGCACATAAATCACTAAAAGGGACACTCTGAAAGTGTTTATGAGCATTTTAGCAACTCCTAGAAGAACACACACTTCCTCTAGTAAAAATACCTATGGAAGCTTCTTTCTGTTAAATTTTTTAAAAATGGGTACATTTTGAACAGCCTTTCTTTTCTACAGGACTAAAGGACAGTGGAGGGAATGAATAACAGCTTGAAAACCATCGAGTACCAACAGTACCGACAGTGTACCTTTACAAACACTCCACTTAGATGCTCACGGAGCCTAGGTGACAATTAAAAGTAAGAATAACACCCATTTACTGTCTTCCGATGGAAGTATGTATTATGAAGCAAATACTGGAACAAAGTCCCATTTACTACTGAAGTTGTATTACAGACTTTGCTGTTATAATTACAATGAATCTGGACTGTAAATTTCTCTTCGGCTCAATAAAAAACAAGTTTTAATAGGAGCTGTTTTCTAAAAATAGCTCAAGAACTCAGTTCTGTTTTCCCTTCTTACATTCTTTTCCTACTAAATGTACCACTGAAACATTTCCTTTCATTGTTGACACCTTAGGTCATTTGGATTTAAATCAGACAATACATAATAACAAAGAAGTCTTTGAATAAAGCTTGCAAAGTGGGAAAATGGCATTTGAGGGAATGCCTCCCTCCTTGCAACAGAGTTGATATGGACATGGATGCCTGGGAAGCAACTATTACAGGACCTATTAGAATTGTTTCAGTAAAACCAATATTCCTATAGGTGATATAATTTATGTGTTAACTGATTTTTAAAAATGTCCTGCCTTGTTCTCTGTTATAAGCACGTTGTTTGGCATGAAGATAGGTATACTCTGATTTAAAACACACCTCAAACTAATTAAGCAAGGTGCTTCAGATCTTATCAACAATACTTGATGTTAAAATCTTTAGTTTTCTTTGGTCTGAACTTAAATTGACAATGACTTGTTAATTTTAAGAGCAATTATGATTTAAAAATTTTATAACTTCTCATTAATTTTGGTAACTCCATCTTCCAGAGGATGCTTTCAATTACTTTGTAAAGCCTTCCTCCTAAACTTATTTTTTTTAAGTGCTTCTCTTTAGGGGTACACGGGTCTATTTTTAAACAGAAAATCTTCTTAGAAAAATAAAAACCGTCTGTCTATACATTTTACAAAGTTATATAATGACGCTTCCATTATTTCTGCATATAAACTTGTGGCTCACAGGAAGTTTAACAGGAATCCACTTCTAACTTTTTTTTCCCCTAAGATTTAGGTTACCATAGAAATAAAGCTCAATGAGACAACCATTCCATTAATCGAATATTTTAACAGATAAAATAAGAAATAATCTACAGACTGCTTCTGCAAAGATAAAACAGTAAGAATCAAATACTTTCTCTTGGGAAAACCGAAAAAGGCAGGTTTCTTGCAGTAGGATACATGTAAAGAAAAACCTTTGCCACCGTTCCTAGAATCCTCTCAAGTCCCCACCCCAAAGTTTCCAATTTTCCCGAGATAAAAAATTACTAAAGGAAGATTTAAGGAGAAAAGAACAAAGAGAAATCTTAAAAATCCACCCACTACTTACAAGCACTTTCAAAGGAAATCTGAGCCGCAATTCTTCAGAAGACTGCTCTCCCCACCATAAACCCAGTCTGCAGTCTAAAATAGATATCCTATCACATCAGGCCGAGAAGTCACATTTCAGCTTACTAACTTCTACTTGGGTAAACAGTGTTACAACTCATAGAACAAACCCTGGCTAAAATTAACCGCACCAGCGCAGCAGCAGGAACTCGCTGATTTGCATCATGTGTGCCGGGATTTATTCACTAGGACAACATCGGTGTCCTCTTAATGGGAAATTTGGCCAAGGGGCGTGCTCTGCGGAACAATACAGAGCATCATGATTATGCTAATTACTGAATTTAGTCCAATAATACTAACTTCTTTTAAGATGTTTCCGCAAGTACCGACAAAGAGAAAGAGTAAGCGCTTTTCCACGACAGGCGTTCACTTGAGTTTTCAGCACATTCAAATCAGACAGAACTTGGACAAGGTGGCAGTGCTGTTTGCTCCTCACAAGGAAAAGCAAAGTAAAAGGACATTCTGTCAGATTCTTGAAACAGCGTGACTAGATGCAGTACTATGTGAAATTAAATAGGCATCAAATAGACATACTGAGAAGTCTATCAGTAAGTACCCTTCAATGAAAGCTTTTTTCTGGATATAGAACGAGCTCACGTTACTTACTTGCTTTTGGGCTTTGTCTTCTGCACCTCCCAAAGAGTTGCTATAAGGACATAGGTTCACTAACAAACCACAACTGAGAACAAATATCTCAAATATTTGCAAAGGCATCGTCCCTGACAAGAAGCATTTTGAAATGCATTTAACTGCCGGGGTGGCTGGAACTGGTAAGCTGCCCTCCCTAGGTGACTGACCATTTATAAGGCACACTGAAACTCAAGTTAACAGCTAAAGACCTCAAGCATACATCTGACATTCAAAAGAAAGTAACACAGAACTTTCTTTAAAATATATACACTTTCTTAATAAGTACAACTCATATCAAAGCCGCAGAACCGCTTAACATCTACTCAAGATGGTTCGGATTTAGTTTGTTTTAGACATTCGAGTTCTGATGACATACTTTGGTCTGGTCACTTTATGAAAGATATCAAAACATATTCAAACATCAATCAAATCTCCAGACACCTCTGGGAGAAATTATCCCCCTCCCCTCCTTTTTCTAAACAGATGGGTAAAACAGGGAAATTCAATGACTTGTCCAAAGTTTCAGTCTGAATCAACACTGGATTATTCCATCCCCCTCCTAACCGCTTTATGACACGTCTTCCATATTAACCATTGAGCTAAAATCCCGGAAATCTTTTCAGAGCTGTTTGTTTTCCTGATTTTAAAATGTTGTGTCAGTTTAGAATTCAAGAGATTTTTATTTTTTTTCTGTTCAACTCCCAAATCCCAGGTTTGTGCTCCAGGGGCTAGCTCCCTCCTTGACTCTCTATCACAGGCAGGTATCCTGAAACATGGATCCTTAAGACCTGACTATGCTGGGGCACCTGGGTGGCTCAGTGGGTTAAAGCCTCTGCCTTTGGCTCAGGTCATGATCCCAGGATCCTGGGATTGAGCCCCGCATCAGGCTCTCCGCTCAGCGGGAAGCCTGCTTCTCTTCCTCTCTCTCTGCCTGCCTCTCTGCCTATTTGTGATCTCTGTCTGTCAAATAAATAAATTTTAAAAATCTTAAAAAAAAAAAAAAAGACCTGACTATGTCCTTATGAAGCACTATCCACCTATAGCACAAACCCCCAAAGTGGTAAACAGCTTGACTCCTGTTGGCATGAGCTGGTAACCACAGCACAGACCCTCTCTCCAGGTCATTCGCAAAAACAGCTAGCTGCTAGTCTGGGATTCCACCCCTACCGCCCAGCTGTAAAGGGCACTTGCTCTCCACCGCCCACCCCCCACCCCCCACCCCGCCCAAGAGACAGTAGCTGATGTGCACTCACCACCACCCCAAGCCGAAAATCACTGGAGGTGATTTCCCACTCCATGCCAAAGTGGGTGATCTCCTACTCCATGCCAAAGGGAAACAAGTTGGCACTCATCAAAGATGACTAACTGCAGATCAGTATAACTAATTCTTAGTGATCCACAGCAATTCTGGAAGTCTTGATGCAAAAGAAGACATTGCGAGGCTATTCTTGACACAATTAATCCTTAACCGATTAATAACTGTGATTAATTAATCACAGTTTGGAAGAAGAGTTTCTAAGCTAAAACATGATTTCTTCCCTAAACCAGAAAGAAAAAGCAAACACACCGAGTTTACTTAGGCACTGGAGTTTGCACTGCAGAGGAACAATATGATGAATTCTATATCCATTAAATGAAAGGCAGGGGACGCTGAGCAGTTTTCCGGTTTCTCATGTATCAAATATGCTGAGTATGACTCTACTGTTTCTTTCAACAGTGGCCACACCTGTTCCAAAATGGAAGAACCCAAACATTCCAAAGAAAATAGTGTATCCTCCAATTTACATTAGTCACTCTGCAGCTTCCTTTTCATTAGTGAAAATAACTTAAGAGTCAACTGTACTTTTGTTCCAAGCATACTTATGACAGTAGAGAAAAATCTGTGTGCATCATTAAAAGCAAGGTAAATTCTCCCCATTCGTTCGCATGAATTTTTGGTGTTGGGGGAGGCAGGACAGGCAGCGCTATGTGAGCGGAAGATGGTGATCTATGGGATCTTTAGTGCAACAGATCCATGCAATTGAAACAAAAATAAAAACAACTGTTTTTATGAACTTGCATTAATCAATTCACCTGGATATCGACCCTCTAGAGTAGCCACACGCATGATTTTAAATTTTCTCACCATAAGGTTAAAGAAGGGAAAATTAATTTTAGTAACATATTTTATTGAACTCAATATATCCAAGATACTATCATTTCAACATGAAGTGAGTATAAAAATGACTAATGAGCTGGTGGGATAAACGCTGAGGAAAGCTGAAGACCAGAGACAGCCTGAAAGGGGAGGAAAAATCATCTAGAAAGGAAAAGACAGAACCAAAGGAGGACAGATAGACCAAAAGGAAGGAGAAGAAAAGAATTTCTCCCCAGGCATGGAATTCAGTTATAAAATCACACAGCAGATACTAGAATGTTCCCATTAGGCTAGGTGCTGCTGATAGAGAGAGGACAGACAAGGGCTCTGTGTTCAAGAAGCTCACACTCTGGTGACAAGGACAGACCCATCCAGGCAAACACAACGTTCTGGTGAGTATGAGGACACAGTTATGTGCACTGTGCTCTGGGTGTGCACATGGGAGTAAGAGTCGGGGAGAGGAACAGTTAATTTTTTAAATGAAGGTTATCTTCTAATGACATTTTAAATATATGTTCTAGAATATCTCGGGATTCTGAATTTCACTTTGGAACCTTTGAAGAGTCACGGTGACATGATGGGAGGGATCAGTTATTCTGAAAGATTTAAAAATTACATCTGGAGCCAGCAGTAAAATTTCCATTCTGAGCTTTTATCATCTTCAAATTAAACGTGGTTATTTGGTCCAACTAGTGAGGGTTGTAGAGTAGGGAAAGAATAGAAAGGGGGAAAAAAAAAACCGTCCTGTTTCTCCATGGTTCCCAGTTTTTCAAGGGTGACATTAAATACTCAAAGGCTTCATGCTGGAAAAAACCACGATCAACCCACTAGTAAGCAAGTCTTCTTCGGATGTAGCTGTAGAGTCCGAAAGACCTGGGTTCAAAATGTAGCCTCCCACCGACCAGCTACATGCTCTCTGCGAGTCTGCTTCCTCCCCTTAACACAGGGATAATGATGCCAACAGCAAGGGCCAGTGTCAGCGCTCTCCGAGATGCCACAAAGCACAGCGCACGGGAGCTCTAAGTGGCTGGAGCCAGTATGATCACACCCCTTCTATCATCGCTGTGGTCCTCGCTGAAGATCAATTTGGGATATCTATTGAGTGAGGGAAGGATGAAAGGCTCCCCATTTTTATAGCTCAAAGCTTCAAAAAATAAAAAGCCGGAAGGCTTCAAATGATTATTAAGTACTTCAGGGAAACCTAGGGTCTATAAACTATCTCTCTGAAAACTGTAGCTTTTGAGAGCCTGCACACTTTTTTCTCTTTTTTTATCACTTCATGTTGCTGGCCTAAGGTCGCATCAGAATTTAGAGACCTGTTGCAGTAATGACCCCTTATGTATTCCTGCTTCCTTGCATCTACCATTGGGTAGTCCCTTTCTATATTAACTAATTTGGCCAGGAGGGCAAGGGCAAATTTGAAAAGTGCTGACCCACTGGGGCTTGCCCTCTCTTGCTGCACTGTGGAACCCTGAGAACACTACCCAAAGAAGCCCTGGGTAGCCTCCTGAGGGTGAGACGACCACGTGGAACAAAGATACACCATTAGCTGTCGAGGCCCCCACACCAGCCAGCACAATGACCACCGGACATGTGAGCAAGGCCATCCTAGACCATATAGCCCCAGCCAAGCTGCCTGCAGAGATCACCCAGGCTAGCCCAAACCAAAGTCACCAGGTGACCTACAGAATTGTTAGACATAATACATGCTTATTTTCCTAAGTCACTAGTATTACATGATTTGTTACACAGCAAAATCTCACTGATACACATATCTCCAAAAAGTCTATAACATTCCATCCCTGTATCTCCAAATTAAACCTTTTAAGACTAACTGGTGTCTGTTATTCTTAAAATTCACAATTCTGATTACTATATTTACCTTATCATATCAATTATTGTTAGTCAAACTAAAATGAAACAGTCATATGGTCTGATTATAAAATCAGATATTACTAAAATCGGGAGTTCTATATTTATTCCATCCTATAATTTGAGACAAATATATGTGGCCTTCAATGCTACAACTATACATATATGCTAAAGAGATGATTCGTTCATCCAAGCCTTCAGAGTGATTATGCTGGCATAGATCATAGCTATTCAATCTGTCGAAATACTTCAGAAATGGATTAGAGTACCAATTTATTCACACATGCACAGAAAAATCTGACTCCAAAAGAATAAGCCATTTTCTCTTCAGCATTCTTTTTTTGGAAGCTTAAAAAAAAAAAGAAAGAAAGAAAGAAAGAAAGAAGTTCATACATAGCAAACTCTTAAAGTCAGTTCTTTTTAAAAACCTTGGTAAGTAGTTAATTAATTCAGCATGATTTTATTTTTATTTTTTAAAGATTTCTTTATATTTGAGAGAGAGCACACGCAAGCATGAGTAGGGCGGGAAGGAGGTGCAGAGGGAAAGAGAGAGAATCCTCAACCAGACTCCTCTCTGAGTGCCGAACCTTGAAGCAGGGCTCAATTCCAGGACCCTGAGATCATGACCAGAGCTGAAATCAAGAGTCAGATGTTCAACCAACTGAGCCACCCAGGCACCCCTATTTAGCACGATTGTATAACAATTTATAACAGGACTGTGAACTTAAGGCAATATTATTACTGTTGTTGTTTGAATACTTATTTTAATGTAGTTAATTTTTTAAAGTATCTTAGAGTAATACTGGGAAATTTTACCCTGTACATTCCTAATGGTCATCCACTTAACAAACATTTGTTGAACAGCTGGTTCCTGCCATCATGAAACTCCCAAGTGCCTGCAACATTTGTATGAATGGCGCGATGTTCATGACTATAGCAGAAAATAGTGTGAATGATAGTTCTGCCTTCAAGAGACTTATCATCTGGCACGAGACATGATAGAAAATATAAATTTCCTACCACAGGAGAGAGTAATCAGTAAGTATCTCATTTCATTCCATTAGGAACCTAATTAGAGGCTTCCAGTTGGGTTCATCAGGAAAGGCATCCTGGAGGAAGTGACATTTGAATTGAGCCTTTGCATGCTGGTGAGCTTTCAAGAGCAAAAGGAGTGGAAAGAACATTATAGAGAAGCAATGACCTCAGCAAAGGTAAAGAAAAAGGAAAGCTATAATGCATGTCTGGGGAATGGAATGGATTCAGAATTCATCTCTCTCTGGGTTCACATTCTAGCCTCATCATCAGTAGTTGCTGACCTTGGGCAACTACTCTCGCTGTGTCTTAGTTTCACCATCTTTAAAATGGGGACAGTAATAGACACATTTCATATGGTTATTATGAAGATTAAATGAGTTTATGTTTGTAAAGCATGTAAAACAATGGTGCTTATTATAGAAATATTTTATTAAATAAATAAATTTGCACGTTTATGCATACACAGCAAGGTAGACAGACAAACGTGCATGAATATATAGACAGAGGTATACCACTAAACAGAGTACCTGGGATGTAGTAGGTGCTAAATATGCTTTTGATTGTTTTCCCTTCATCTGGAGTTCATAGAGAATCACAAGGACACGGTCAGACGTTTTCATGCGCCCCAATATTAGCCTCCACTCGGTTAAAAAAGAGACCGTCCCTCCTCTACTCTTGGAGTTTCCTCCTTTCTCTTGGAGCAACACTTCTGCATTTGCTGATACAAGATGCTCTGCTTGAAAGTGCTACACAGACAGAGCCCAGCTGCCAGGTTTGAACAAACAAGCACTAATAATATGTAATAAACACACCTTAAATGAAAAAATTAGCATAGGCTTATTAAGTACAATCTGAACTTCTATAATTCATTAGCATTCAAGCTAACCCAAAACAACAAACAAATGTACTGTAATTTGAGAGTTTAGGAAAAACATTAGATTTAAAGCCACAGTTTTTCAAAAGATATTTCAAAAGTAACAAAATCTTACTAGTTCTACTCTAATTTGGCTTCAAGGCAGTTATATATCCACACTGAAAATACTTTAAAATGTAACCTTATTACTCGAATCTATTAATAAAATGTTAAAGTGAGTTCTCTCCATTTTTAAGGTGAAAGTACTTGAAGAGTCTGTTTAAATAAATAAACGTCCTGGGACGCCTGGGTGGCTCAGTTGGTTAGGCGGCTGCCTTCTGCTCGGGTCATGATCCCAGCGTCCTGGGATCCAGTCCCACATCGGGCTCCTTGCTCGGCAGGGAGCCTGCTTCTCCCTCTGCCTCTGCCTGCTACTCTGTCTGCCTGTGATCATGCGCGCGCGCTCTCTCTCTCTCTCTCTAACAAATAAATAAATAAAATCTTTAAAAATAAATAAATAAATAAATAAATAAATGTCCTGCAATCTCATACTATTTATTTGTCTTTCTTACAGATAATACAAAGACAAATTTCACCCACTGCAAATCAAACTCTTGTACTCCCATGTTGGTGGCCAGTATGCGGACTGATAACGCCATGCCGAGCTGCTGACCATAAACACCCACTTCTCTGTTTCTTTGATCCAATTACAGTAAAACTATCAAGAATCAGGCAACCAGCTACTAATCTCCAAAAGCTTTTGGTACATTAACACCAAGTATTAATTTTTGTTATTCCAATGCACACTGCTTCACAGCAATCGAGCTTACTTCAAGAGCATGTACAATCTTTCTAGGGTAAGAGCTACTCTACTTTCTGACTTGAGATTTAAGACTTTCTAAGGAAAAGAGGACTGGAGAACACTTAAGAGTCATACTGATGGGATCATTCAAATCAAAATTCAGTAGCTTTGCAACCATTGGCGAGTCACTTAACAGAATTCTCTCTTCCCACCTATGAGGATAAGAAGCCACTTCCAAGGATTGTTGAGAAAACAAGTTAATTTACCTATAGCACTCAGAACAGTACTTGGCACAGATTTCTATATATAAAGTATATTTTTTGTTTATATATATATATATATATATATATATATATATATATTTTTTTTTTTTTTTTAGCTATAGAAATTAACACTGAAGGGGAATTCCAGGTTAAACCACCTGTATGTGGTAGAGAATCTACTTTGGGGTTCTGGGTTTTTAGGTTCCCTCTCTATCTTATTTTGGATGAACAGGGTACTTGCAGGCTAAGAAGGAAAGGATCCTCAAAATAACAGCCCAAAAGCACCAGTTTTATTATTGATAATTTCAAATATGTTCTCATGAGTCCCCGAGCATTTGTAAGATCTGTTTGAAGGGCAAATGCTCAAGTGTGTGATAGAATACAATACCTGGTACCAATTACCAAGGGACTTGGGAAATCAAGAATGCTTTCTCTAACTTTTGACAGCTCCGCTGTCGATGGACATGGTCTGTTGACATATTCATAAGAGATTTGAATTTCCCTTGCTACAAGAACCCAGTAGGTGGCTAGTTTCTTCCAGGAGTGGGCGTGGTATAGCCTAGTCTCTTCACAGTAGACATATATAATTGTATCTCTTAAGCACTAAATAGCTCATTTAAAACAGTGCTCCGATGTTGGGTGCTCACCTTTCAAAACAGCAAAAAACTACAGGATAAACAACTCAGCTCTAAGAACTGTAACAGCCCAGTAATTATAATAATCCAAGAAGCCATTCTCAGAAACACCACAGGCCAGTTCCTCTCTGCAGGCCCTGGCTCACTACAAGAAGAGCGGACAAACAGTACCGGGGTATCTGTTGTTGTTGATTGTAGACTGTGAAATAATAGACAATTATCCATTTTAGACCTTAATGCAATCATTGTAAGCATTGGTTTCTTCTTTTTCTTGACATTATATTTTCCTGTCCCTCCATTTGCCAGGAAAAGGTGCGTTTCCCAATTCCTTGACTCACATCTGTTCCTAAAAATGCTCTTAAAAAATGACTAAAAATTACTCTTTTTAGTTCCACAGACTCAGATTCTTTTATGTAAACATATTTAAAGGAGGGCTTCTTGATAAATCCAGATTTCTTTAAGGCTTCTTAAAATACTTTTTAAATAAGATGAATAGAAGCATAAAAGGATACCATATTAATACATTCCAACTAACATTCTGACTTTGAATAAAAAAAAAAAAATCTTGTCCTTATTATTCCAGCTTTTAAGATTATAAAGTAATCAGAAGCCGGTTAGACAAAGGGTATTCTCGTTGTTCATACACAGCATATCAGAATGATGTACACCCAACTCATGACATCAGACTAGTACTCACTGTCCTTTGTGTAAGTGTTAAATAAGCCATCTCTTTTCCTAAGAGTGTAGCGGTGGGGGGGGGGGGCGCATTCTAAAGAAATCACCATTAAATTAATCCTGGACACTGAAGAAAGAGGAAGACTAAAACACATTGAAGTTACTGTTCTTTAAAATGTGTTGGGACAATTCTGAGACACACAGAAAAAAAAAAGTATTAAAAATAGCCAACAGAAGGACTAGGCAGCAGCTAAACATAAAGGCCAGGGGTGAGATCAAAATTAGAAACATATAATGTCTGAAGAACTGTCCATATAAGGGTGCCTTTAAATCAGTAACTAAGTTAGGATAATCCACTGGGGAAAATAAAGTTGCCATCATCATAATGGCTGATTCTCCATCTCTCATTCAGAAATCTCTGGAGAGTCTCAGGAGACAAAGATGACACGACTTTACACTATTATGTTTGATAATGTTCAATAGTGTTTGGAGATGTTTTCAAAGCTGGTCTCGACTTTCCTAGTCCCAGATGAGAAACTCCATGTATTGATCTTTGATTCTTATAAAAGTACAAAAGAGCAATAGTAGAGGATTAAACTTCTGCTGAGCATTCCTTACCACAGCTAGTACGCCATATTTACTTTCCCCAACCCCACGGATTTCCAGATTCCCCAGAGTAGCCTGCTGTTTGTTCACTGTCGTTTATTCATTCATTAGACTCTCAAGGAACTCCTTTAAACCTGGTGTCAACACGAGAGAAATGAAATAAAGAAGGATCCTACCTTCTAGGAGTTCAGTGTAATGTGGAAGATAGTAATAGACAAGTAATTATAATACACTTTAAGGCCTATAAGTTTGTACAGAAGTAGCGCTGCAATTCTCTTCGGGGGTTGGGGGGGGGTTGTTTTAGGATTAAAATGAGCAGGCAGAGAAAGGGTGAAAGGCATTTTAGACAGAGCAAGCAGTACAGGCAAAAGCTCAGAGGGAGGAAATAACATGGAATGTTCTGGGAATAGCAAAAGTCTATATCCAGAGAGCAAGTGGTGAGATAGGAATCAGAGAGGAGGCAGAAGATGAGGCTAAAGAGGTAGATCTGCACTGGGCTGCTGAGGACCTTAAGGGCCACGCTAACACGTCCGGCCATCATCCTGTAGCCCTGAGGCTCTCAAGTCTGGCCACACATTAAAATCTCCTGGGAAGCTTTAAAACAAAATATTGATGCCCAGTATTTGTCAGTATCAATTGACTGGTCTAGGATAGGACCTGGGTACGTCTTTAAAAGCTTCCCATGGGATTCTAGTATGTGGTTTGGGGGGAGAACCACTGCTGCAGGCAACAGGGAGTCAACACAACTCTGTAAGCAGGAGAGTGATGTAAAAACATTAAAAAAAAAAAGTTCACTGGGCAACAGTGTGAGAGATTACAGGCACAGAGCCAGAGGAGGAGTATCAGTGCATATGTTCCTGGATACAGGCTAGAAAGGAGTCCAAGCCAGCAGTCATCAACATTGTGTGGGTCACTGACCTGTGTGAAAGTCAATGATAAATGCTAAAAGCCCTCTCCTTAGGAAAAACGCACATATGTCAAAAGATGTATGTTCAATTTCTAGGGGTTATGAACCTCTTTGAGTATAATAAATTCAAATTTAAAAACCCTGACCTAAAAGCAGGGATGAGAAAGAGGAAAGACTCCTGAGACAGAATCAATCGCAGAGAGGATTGGTGAGGGAAAGAAGGGGAGTTAAGGATGACGCCACCACTTCCAGCTTGAGCTCTAACTAATAAATGCACACTGTACAATCACGTAAGCATCAGCAACCATCCCGAGTGCTAACATGTATGTATCTCACTGAATTTTCCCGATTCTGTAAGACAGATGGCTACCATACTGATTTTAGAACTGAGGAAACTGAGATTTAGAGACAGACATTAAGTAACTTGTCCAATGCCACGTGGCAACAGAGTGATAGAGCTAGAACTTAATCCAAGACAGTAGGACTCAGAGCTCACAGTGTTAGCCGCCTCCAGGGCTACCTCTGGAGAGTGGTACCCATGGATGAAAAAGAGGAGACAGGAGAAGAGAGCAGAAGCAGGTTAAGAATGAGAGGAGGAAGGAGTGGCGGCGGGGATACAAAAAAATTAGTTTTTAGATGTGCTATTTTCAAGACAGTATAAGACATACAGATGACAGTATCTGCTGAATCAGGAAAAAGAGAAAGGGGTCACGAGGTCAGAGCAGAAAATACAGAATAGATACCGAGTTCTCCCGATGGACCCAGCACCATGCTTTCTCACAATGCTTAGGGGCACCAGCACTATCTTTCACGGGAAATCAAGGCCAGTAAGTGAGTGGTGGAGCCCATCTTAAACCCTGACCTAAACTCCTAGGGCCCTATAAAAAGGAGTGGAAACCATGGGGTCCCAAGTGGCCTTATCCCCCAATCTATTTTAAAACTGCTAGTGGGAGAAACAGGTTTTTTTTTTTTTTTTTTTTAAAGATTTTTTTTTTTTATTTATTTATTTGACAGACAGAGATTACAAGTAGGCAGAGAGGCAGGCAGAGGGAGAGAGAGGAGAAAGCAGGCTCCCTGCTGAGCAGAGAGCCCGATGCGGAGCTCGATCCCAGGACTCTGGGATCATGACCCGAGCCGAAGGCAGAGGCTTTAACCCACTGAGCCACCCGGGTGCCCCAGGGTTTGTTTTTTAAAAAGCTTTATATAAAATAATTTGGACAATATCCATTTTCATAACCTGAAGTTCTTTTACACTGTTTTGACTACTTGAGGGGTAATAAAAGATATCTCTATTAACCAACTTAAACAAACATTAGAGATCCATTTCCACAGGGCAGTATGCACACTGACGGGCACACATATGTAAATGACACAGCAGGACACCAGTTCTCTGGTGTGTTACCATGATCGGAGTCAGGTCTCAGACAATTAGTCTAATGGAGATAGTGTGCCTGTTTCCTGAGGCCACGGCAAGTGGTGAAATTTCCTTTTTTCCTCTTTTTGTAGCTTGAAAATAATGTGGTTTTTCTTCTCTCTAAAGTCACGAAAAATAAAATCTTCAACCATACTTACTGTACAAGTCTAGACAAGCTAGCTACTTTAGGTTTAACAGCGGAATAATGCATTCATCACAGTTTCAGATAAAACCTATTACAGTTGCTGGGGGGTGGAGGGGTAGGGATAGAGTGGCTGGGTTATGGACACTGGGGAGGGTATGTGTATGGTGAATGCTGTGAAATGTGTAAGCCTGATGATTCATAGACCTGTACCCCTGGGGCAAATAATACATTATACGTTAAAAAGAAAAAAAAAACAACAATCATATAGTCTGTGAGTCAAAAACACTCCTTCTATAAAAGTACTTTTAAAGAGCCTACGATATTATCCTGGAATTGTCTCCTATTTAAGAATTAAAGTACCTGAGAGAAATATTAAATTCCAATTAACAGTGTTTTAAAGTCCTGTTAAACAGTTTATCACTGAGATCAGGAACACTTTCTACAGCCCTACCCCAGTCACCCATCACTATGACTGAAGGGCTCTACTGGGAAGTCACTGCTTTCTAGATGTGCCCACCCCATTACTGGAAAACTCTCACCAGAGCTTAGGTCAAGTCAAAATCCTTAGCCTTGTAATATTTATTCATTCATTCATTCATTCATTCAAACATTTACTGGGCACATTTTCTTGTCTTCCTATTCCTTCACCTACAAGGGTTGCCACCATTGTTCTTTTACACCCTCTCCGTCAGATCCAAAAACCAAACTCCTTCAGCATTGGTGCACTTCTGGGTTCACATCTCAGTCCATCCCTAACCTTGTCTTCCTCCTTTCCTGTGTCTCACCTCAAATGTGGTTTTCAGACGCAAAAACAACCCATCAAATGTGGTCCACATGGCTCATATTTTTAACAGCCACATCACAGAGCTAGCCCACACAAGCCCGTGGGCAAATCAGCTCCTCGCTCTTTTCATCTTAGGTGCATCCGAGATTGTCCTCCCTGCCTAAGCATTCCTCAGTTCCTGCAGATGTTTATCCTCAGTATTTTTCATCCTGCTGATTTCAGAACATTATTATGACCTATTCAGGTTATTCTGAGCCTGGAGTCTGCTAGCTATAGCATTAGCCATCTCTCCTAGGCTTATGCCATCTGGAAATTAGAAACATATTTCAATCCAGATCTTTACAGAAAGAGGATACTGTGATTAAAAACGTGCTATCAATGACAACTCAGTACTCTACAGGTTCTGCAGACTAAGTACTATTCTCTGATATCTGTATTACCAATTTTTAACCAGTTTGAGGGGCAATAAAAACCCCTCTGAAAAGGTAATAAAAGCCATTAAATGTACAATGTATACACACCTTTTCAGTCAATATCAGACAGTTCACGGACCCCCCATGAAGCCCATCTGAAGGCCACTCATTAAGGTACTCCATGTTAGGGATTCTAGAACCTATGAAAAACGTTTCTGGCCATGAGGATTTATTAAAATCCATTTCTAAAATAACTGATTCCCCTACCTAATGTCCAACTTAATACCTAGGAGCCAATTAACTAGAAATCAACTGACATTATTAGTCCATTAATTCTCAGTATCAAAGAAAGTATCCAAAAACTAAGAAATCTGACCAAAACCAAACCATGGATTATAAGAATGCTTTACAAACAAAAGCAAAAATACCTAAGCTTAAATATACAAAGATATACCATTCTTTGTGGTAAATTTAAAAAAAATTAAAAAGAGTTCACACTCTGTCCATTCACAGGCAAATGGCTCAATATATCATGACGTATTGAAAATGTTATTCATTTTTTGAAAGTAAGACTTAGATCTGTATTGACCTAAAGAAATATCCATGATATATTAAGGAGGAAACACTTCATAATAATGTATAGAATATGATCCTATTTTAAAAACAAAAAACTCATAAACCTTATATCGTTAAACTTTTATGAATACAGAAAAAGGTATGGAAGAATTCACATCAGGCTATGAACAATTTGTGGGGTATTGATTCTTTTTGTCTATACTCATCTTTGCATAGTTTCACTTGTTACACTTTTTGCCAAGTAAAAATTAAAGAAATAAAAACTAAATAAGGCTGACAATAAGATCTATCAGTAAAACCTGAGACCTCTCACTGCAACACCCCATGCAGTTTCCTAAATGCCCAATTTCCCAAAAAGTGTCCTACCCATTATATGCCCCAGATGAAACTTAGTTTCCTTTTGACTTGTCAATGACTTAGAGTTTCTCACTGGGGTATTTCATTCCAAAGATAGGCATCTTCTGTTACACATATTAAAGCTCTGTTACAGTTTCAATGTGTCCACAAGTGTGGGTACCTTCCCCTCTAGGAAAACAGGCATCCCCACAGAGCAATAAATAAAAGGTATGTGGAACCCACATGAGTCCAATACATTAGAGATGGATGCTCGCAGCACAAACGCTACCGAATTCTAAGGTGAAGAAATAGGAGCAGAGAGGCCATTCCTGCTGGGTCAGGGGCTCTCAACTCGGGCTAAACACTACCTGGGCATATTTTTAAAATACCAAGGCCTGGGCACCACTTCCAGAATCTAATTTAACTGGCCCAGGGAGGGGTGCTTGTTTCACTTTTAAATTGACTGACAATATTCAAATGAGCAGACTTAAGAACCACTGCTTTCTACATTTTGTTTCCTTCCCTTCTACCAATTTTTAGAGCTTTCCTTTTATTAGTTATTTTAAGACTATTAGATATATTTGCGAAAGCCAGAACTGATCAACCATCTAATGCCTGTCCACCACACATAATTTATATTGTCTTTCTCCTGACTTTTGATGCCCAACTTCAGTACAATTACTTACATCTATGGGTATTACCATTAGGAGCTCTTCACATGTCAACAGCATTTGTAGCTTCGCCTTAATAATGACATCATTTATTTTTAATCTTGGAGACAATGAGTTTATAAAACATCTTAGGACCCCAAACATTATGTTGGAAAACAAATGTCCAACATTATTCATTATTTGAAATAATGCTGGATATTGATTAATGGACTTCCTGACTCTTCGTGCTCATCTTTACAAGTATTTTAAAATTTCAACATCTACCACATTGCAAAGAACTGATAAAAAGAAAAAAGCATTACTTGAAATATGTCCCCCATTCAAATTTAGTATCTAAGAACTATAATATACCCAAGAAAACTGTCAATACAATATGAAAGGGGATTCATTAACAAAATGAAATATTTATTTAGTACACATTATATTACAATACAAAAAGATCTGAAACTAATAATACACTATATGTTAATTAACTGAATTTAAATAAAAAATAAAAATTAAAAAAACATATTACAGTACAAAAATACAGGATTCAATACTTTGGACTGATGCTACAAATTATACAGAAAGATATTTTAAAACAGAGGACACTATATTATTTATAATGGCTGGCATTAAGAAATACCTGCTCTTAATATCTGCATATGGCATTAGCATGTATTTTCAAAAAAGCTTACAATGGTCCATTTAGAAAGTTCTGATCCAGGAACTGTAGTCCTAAGCATTTATCCCAGTGAAATGAAAACTTAGGTCTACACAAAACACCTGTACACAAATGTTCACAGCAGCTTTGTGATAACCCAGAACTGTAAACAACCCAAATGTCCTTCCACAGCTAAACTGTGGTGCATCCACACCATGAAACAGAACTCAGCAATAAAAGAACAAACTATTTGACGCACACAACTTGAATGGCTCTCACAAGCATTATGCTGAGTAAAACAAGCCAATCTCTAAAGATCACAAGCATCATATGACTCCATTTATATAATATTCGCAGAGTAACAAAACTAGAAAGCTAGAGAACTAATTAGTGGTTACCAAGGGTTTGGGGAAATTATAGAGCAAAGAGAGAAAAGAGAGCAAGAGGAAGCTTTGGGTTGATGGGTCAGGGATACAGTGTCCTGTATCTTGACTGTGATGGTGGTTACACAATACACATGTGATCAAACTGCACAGAACCATACACACCACACACACACAAACACAAATGAGTGCATATAAAACTGGAGGAATCTGAGTAAGCGCCAGGTGGCACCAGTGTCAATTTTCTGGTTTTGATCTTGTACCACAGCTACCTTTGGGGGAAAACTGGTCGAAGGACACACGGGACCTCTCCGTATTTTTGCAATTCCCTATGAATCTGTAATCATTTCAAAATGAAGGTGGTTGGGTTTTTTTTTTGAAGTTTGAGGAAAACAATGAAAGTTTGAGGAAAATGTAAAGGGGGTCACTTATTTAAGATACACATACCATTTTTCCTAATCAAGTGAAGGTATAAACAAAGGGGAAAGATATAATAAGGATGGCTTCAATGTTTCTGAAGCATTTATCATGTGCCAGGAACTACAGCTTATCTCATTTAACTCAACAATCCAATGAGAAGACTACTGATTAATATCCTCAGTGTTCAGAGGAAGAAACTGAAAGAAGATAAGAAATTCAATCAAGATCACATGCTGACAAAGTAGTAAAGATGTCAAAAAGAGACAATGTCAAAGCAAAGAGGACTTTAAGAAAAAGTATCCTTTACGTATCAAGAAGAGGTTTATAAAGTAGCTTAAAATAGGTAGAGTGGGTGAAATGCTACAGAGGTCAATCACAGCACAGGACAATGAATACTATGTCCTCCAAGAACTTAAAATTCCTAATACACATTAGCCTAGGAAGACTGAATGCACTTGACGAGAGATGTAGTTGAAACTGATTATTTTTCCTTAATCTTTCGGCTTTTGCTTAGAAATGAGAACAATGATTTCTCTTCTTTAAAAGATGTTCACTGAATGAAAACAAGTAGATAAAAGTGTGCCAACATTCAGAAATAATACAAATAGGGCACTCAAAATGGAAAGAAAATTAAGCTGACTATAACAAAGCCCACTCACAAAAGAAAATGGAAAGGCTGTAAGACTGTGAAACGCAAGGCAGAAAAGTCTAAATTAGGTTAGAATAAAACATGAATCTGCATATAATGAACAATACGGGCTAGCAAGATGAATATTTATTAGCAATAAAATAGTTTTAAATAAAATTATGCTGTTAGATTGGTTTCGGTCTGGCTTAGATAAAGCAGAAAGAAAATTTCAGCCCTCTTTTTCACTTCTTCTTCAATTTAGATCATTGCATGTTTTAACAGCATGTCAAAAAACCGGAAGCAATTCTAGGATAAATTCAATGCAAGTAAATGGGTATTTAGGAGAAAGTTTCCTATTGCGGTTGCAAAGCGTCTGAAACAGGGTTGTTTTTCCAGAAGAAAATAACACCTCAATTTTAATTTTAAAGATCCAGTGAAGCCCCAATAAAATATGATATTTAAAATATTGGGAGTATTAGCCATCCTTCTAAATTGTTGACAGTCAAGTAATCCACTTAGTGTGCTGCTTGAAGTAAACAGGGTAATTGCAATTGGTTCTACCTTTAGGATCAGCTCTGATACAAAAGGTATTCTTTCCTCTTAAATTATCTTCTTAAAAGCAAATGAAAATGCAGTGATGATGTCAACACACTGACTCTCTTAGAAGCTTTGTAAACTCCTAATTCAGGAAATAGCATGCAGGAATTTTACTCCACGTTCAAAAATCTCTCTACAGAAGATGTGAATAGAATGACCATACCACTACGTTCTTGTCCTTGGCTTCAGTTAATAGAATAAAATCTGAAAGAGATTTTATACTTGGACTTTCTTTTCCATGCACAGATAAAGAAGTGCCAAAAAGCAAATGTACACAACTGGGGTTATCTGTCATACAGTCTTTATGGATTTCTCTGCTCTAAAGAAATCTCATGAGAGGTTAACTTATTTTTCCAGGTAAAACCCTAATACATTTTTTATAAAAGCCATAACCTAGGCCATTTTGTATGGTATACAGATAGCACATTAGAATCTTTCTAGGGGCACCTGGGATGCTCGGTTGGTTAAGCATCCCACTCTTGATTTTGGCTCAGGTCATTATCTCAGGGTCCCGGGATCAAGCCCCACATCAGGCTCCCTGCTCAGTGGAGAGTCTGCTTCCCTTTTCCTTTTTCCTCTCCCCATGCTCACACATGCTCACTCTCTCTAAAATAAATAAATCTTTAAAAAAAAATCTCTCTATTAATTTTGGGGAATTATACCAAGTAAATGTATTTTCAGTAATGACTGATTCTAATCCATGGTGAGTACAAATTTCTGAAGTTCTTACAACTAAATATCCTCGAATAGAAATATTTTTAAGGTAGGATAATGACATTGTGGTTGTGTTTTGAAAAAGATTTCTTGAACATATTGAAATATTTACAGATGAATAATTTAGTATCTGGGATATGCTTTAAAATAATATGGTATGGAGGGGATTGGATGGGAGTTTAAACAAGACTGGCCACAAACTGACAAGTAAAGCTGAGAGATGGGGACATGAGGATGAATTATTCTATCTTGTCTTCTTTGGTATGTGTTCGAAATTTTCCAACATAAAAACTGTATATATATATATATATATACATATACATATATGAGTATATATCGTATATATATATATATGAGTATATATCATATATATATATGAGTATATATACAAAATATACTCACATAACAAGGAATTCTGAGCAGAAATTCAAGTTTTGTTGTTTTTGGATACCACACCCAGCACAGAGCAACTTAGAGCTCAATCTCACAACCCTGAGATCATGACCTGAGCCGAAATCAAGAGTTGGACACTTAACCGACTAAGCCACCCAGGCACCCCAGAAATTCAGGTTCTTGAATGCTTCCATTATGGCAAAATCCCAGGCAATCATTTCACCCTGTGGTACAAGTTTCCGATTTCTAAAATGCAGGGATGGAACATGATTTCTAAGGTTGTTTCCAGTTCTTAAGTTTTTACTCTTTGAGAATGCTGTTTTATTCTTCCCAACGGAGTTTACTATGTACAGTAACTGATTCTATACTGAGAAGGCACAGGTGTCTGAAGGCAAGATGTGATCTCAAAGCAGCTCTCTAGGTCCACCGGTGCCACCCCTGCCATCAGCTCTCATCACATGAAAAAGAAAACAGGGGTGCCTGGGGGGGGGCTCAGTCAGTTAAGTGTCTGCCTTTGGCTCAGGTCATGATCCCAGAGTCCTGGAATCAAGCCCCACATCGGGCTCCCTGCTCAGCAGGGAGTCTGCTTCTTCTCCCTCTCTGTCTATCCCTCCCCCTGTTTGTGTGCATGCTCTCTCTCTAAAAACAAATAAAGTCTTTTTTTTAAAAAGATTTTATTTATTTATTTGACAGAGAGAGACAGCGAGAGAGGGAATACAAGCAGGGGGAGTGGGAGAGAAGCAAGCTTCCCACTGAGCAAGGAGCCAAGGACTGGGATCATGTCCTAGCCAAAGGCAGATGCTTAATGACTGAGCCACCCAGGCGCCCCAAAATAAATAAAATCTTAAAAAAAAAAAAAAAGAAAGAAAACAGAGAAGCAACCACATGATAAATATACCACTGTTTTTCATAGGCAAGGTAAAAATGCTCACATTTTAGAAATTTGCCTCAGGTAAGGGTATAAAAGGCAGTCCCTTTAATACAGCAATTTTTCCTAATTATCAAATAATACTTTCATAAATATATCTTGAAGACTTCTCATCACAGTTTTGTTTATACCAGTGAAAAATCTGATACACAGATTACCATAAATCAGGGTTTAGCTAACTATATCATTGTAGAGTCTTACAATGGAATACCATGCAGCTATGCAAAAAGAAATGAAGGTATTAACCCACAACAATAGGGGTATGGTCTATGGATACAGGAACCAACTGAAAGACTCCCGATGGCCACAGCTAGAAAAATTAAAGCAATAAAGTTATACTGGATTTAACTCGAAAGTATCAATATCCATTGGTCTACACTGATTCAAATAAATGACTCAATAGAGATAAATGGGAGAGGACAGATAAATCTCCTGTGTAGGAGAATTCCAAATAATATAGGCAGAAACTCTGCTTTTGCCCTTCAGAAGGTAGAGCATAATTCTTGCTCCCTAAGTGTGGGCTGCCTTCCTTCCAGAGAGCTCAAGAAAGAAAGCAGAGGAAAAAAAAGTAACTTTGCAATACAAAAACCTGACAAATACCACCCCAGCCAGGATACCAAGGTTAATATCAACAATAAAGTCACACAGATAGGATGCACCCTTGAAATGATGTGATAAAAATAGCATTTCATCTCTGTGGCCTCCCTCAGTCTAACCCCATATAACCCCAATCTAACCATGAGAAAAACATCAGACAATCCCAGCACAGAGACATTCTACAGTATCTGACTAGTACTTCTCAAAAGTGCCATGTCCTGCAAAACAAGGTAAGTCTGAGAAACAGTTAAAGCCACAGAGAGCCTAAGGAGACATGACGATGTTTTGTGGAATCGTGGATGGGATCCTGAAACAGAAGAAGACATGAGGTAAGAACTAGAGAAATCTCAATAAAGCAAGGGCTTCAGTCAATTATAATGTTATCAGTTTTGGTTCATTAATTGCGACAAATGCCCCACACTAATGTAAGAAGTTAATAATAGGGGAATCTGGGAACTCTCTGTACTATCTGTGTAATTTCCCTATAAATCCAAACTGTTCTAAAAGGATTATTTTTTAAAAATTAAAAAAAATTTAGTAAGATATAAACTAACAATGATGTGAAATGATGGCCAATATATAATGACAAGTATTACTAGACAATATCCATGCTAAAAACTTACTTTTGTTTTAAAAATATACATATATGTATTTTATTTCAATGTTTGCATGATCATACATCAAAATGTTAACCTCTGAATGGTAGTTACTAGTGATTTTCACCACCCCCTTATACTTTTCTGTATTATCTGACTTTATTCTTTCTACTAAGCATTGATTACTTTGAACACTGAGCCTTCTATAACCTTATATACTATAAACAAAGTTTATTTTTTTGGGAAAAAGTTAGGCATACAGCACAGGATTAACAAAAGTACTCCCTGGTTCAAAATAATATGCATTTATAAAGGTAAATTTTACTTTCCCAAGAGTAAATATTCTATTTTTTGAAGATTTGAGAGAGAGCGAGCATGCGAGCAGGGGGAGGGGCAGAGACAGAGGGAGAAAAGCAGACTCCTCACTGAGCACAGAGCCAATGCAGGGCTCCTTCCCAGGACCCTGAGATCATGACCTGAGCCAAAACCAAGGTTGGGATGCTTAACCACTTAAGTCACCCAGGTGCCCCAAGGAGAAATAATTTAAAAGTTAGTATGGAAAAATGAATGAAAGCATGAGATTTAACCAGACTTAGCTTAAATTCCTGGTTTTACCACTTATTGGTGTGACCTTGGGCAGTTCAATAACCTCCCTCAATGTCCTCATTTTTATAGTAGAAAATATGTTAACACAACAAACCTATTGTTCTGCAGAACTGCCCTAGCATTTACTCCCTTGTCAATGTAAACATACATTGTATATTATATATGAATGGATAGTATATAAAAACTATTTCATAACATCAAATTTTATTAGAAAGAATTACATTAGCAGTAGCAAAGAGTTCAGTGTATGTCAAGAGCCTGGCCCTACTTTTGGACCCTAAAAGCCAAGAAAAAAATAAATCATTATTTGAAATATTTAGTTTTGGGACACCTCGGTGGCACAGTTGATTAAGCGTCTACTTTCAGCTCAGGTTCTCTCCTTGTTCAACGGGGAGCCTGCTTCTCCCTCTGCCTGCTGCTCCCCTGCTTGCACGCTCTCTCTCAATCTCATAAATAAAATCTTTAAAAAAAAAAAAAAGTTTAGTTTCTCTAAGAACCTAACAGGGACAAAACAGTAAAAGACAAAAACGCACCTCAGCTCATTCTACATCATCTGCAGCAATTTCCCAAATACCTCTAACTAAATATTTATTATGGGGATTAAACATGTCATTATTAACATGCCCACAGACCTGAGAATCTTCCAGAGAACACAAGTGAAAGCCACTTTTCTAATCACAACCAGCTTAAACTAAGACATCAAGTCTCCCTTTCTATGGAAATAGTTTCCCTATCTATGACTATAATGTCAATACAAATAAATACCAACCATAAGATACAAACTAAACTATTTAAATCTCATGACTGTAAATCATGAACTTTAATAGAGATGCTCTAAACAAGACATATATTTTGATCTGTAACACAATTCTGGGCTGGTTGTTTTATCTTTAAATCACAATATGACAGACCGGTCTAATCTCGTTATGACTTAATGGACTTTTATAACAAGGCCAAAACACCCAGAGCAGAAGAATCAATTTGTTTCATCAAATGAAAAGTGTGCCCAGCCTGATTTATCATATAGTCTAGTATACACACCCTTATCTTAAAGACCCGTTAATTTAGGAAAAAATTAATCAACCATGAACAAAGTAATATTAAATTATTGGGCCAATTTTTCCTACTACATAAGAAAATGCAGGCTGTTCAGTTTGGTTCTGTTAAAGGAAGTTAATTTAAACACCTTTTAAAATAACAAAAACATAGGTAAAATTCGGGAAATCTATTCAGGTTGGTATATATAATCCAGTGTGGGGACTACAGCGATGCAAAGACTGATTTTATAACATATTCAAAAGTTTCTGTCCCCAGTAAGTCTTACCCAACTTTCCCAAAAGCAATCATTACAAAAATCTATTCCAATGATGTTGTCACTCTTGCTAAATAGTTTATAGAAGCCTGTGGCACACTTTTGTCAAATACATTTAATGGTAGCAAATTTTAAATTCTCTAAGAACAGCTCTGATTTATGGGAACAGACAACTGTCACTGAGAACTACAACTGGCAAATAGATCAAATAACCTCCTGACTTAAAAAAAAAAAAAAAAGGATATGGACTACAAGGTTTTGAGTAAGTTTAGTTTTCTTAAAAACTATTAAAAGCAAATTTAAAATGGGAATTCCAAGCATTCTGAGCAGCAATATTATCTACACAATGAAAGTATAATCCTATATCGTGTTCTCCAAAATTTTAAATAATAATTGAATAAAGGACCATTACTGGTACCTCATATATATTATCTCAGTTAATACATATAACACTCCTAGATAATTATCACTATTTCAAGGGGAAGACATGGAGTCTGAGTGCTCTGAGTAAGCTGCCCACGTAATAAGGGAGACACCAGCAATTATATCAGTCGAATTTATACACAATATATAGTCACAGTTATATATGTAGGATACCTATCTTTCTTAGGTTTTTGACCTACACAATTGGTCTGTTCCTATAACAGCTACTACACATGTGTATTTTAGCATTTGCCATCCTGTACTACAATCATCTACTTACCAATTTTCCCTTCCAGAGAGAATAGACTATGCTTTGTTCATCTCTGTAATCCCAGAACATAGCCCTGTACTTAGCATATCTACATAAATTTCTTCTTAGTAGCTTATCCACAGTTCTGATGTTATTTTTACTAGCTGCTCATAGGTGGTGAATATTACAGAAACATTATCAGACCAGTAGCCATTCCTTCAGCTTCAAGACGCTCAACCACCACCACAATTAGAGAAGGCTCAGCCAGAAAGAATGTTCCATACAACCGACCCCAGTGTGTATGGTTATTCTTAAAATCTGAAGCAGCACATTACGTGTATAGGGCTCTTGTTTTTTTAAGTTTCATAAAGCTGCATCTACACTTACGTTAGTCTACTTCCAGTAGTTCAGATACATTATAGAAAACTCAGTTACAGAATCACTCCACATTCAGTATATACAAAAATTATGGAAAAACACAAGACAACATATCATCAACAGCATAAAATAAAAGCTTGCCAATAAGCTACCTTTTCATTATAACATGACTACAGAGTCCAGAGGAGCAAAACCATACAATTTATGTGCTTTCCCACATGAGAAACTAACAGAGTCAGATGTTAATGGCATTTTTGAGAACGTTACAGTGTAATTATAAAATGACACAGGTTAATATTTAAGGCGACATCAAATCTCTCAAAATAAAATGAATGTTTACAAGATTAAGTTTCTGTTCTGTTAAACATTAAATAAAGGTGTTGGAACTTAAACGGAAATGTAAAAATACAGATGACCTAGAACTAAAACTAGTTAACAGAATTAATGGTATTTTTCCTTCAGTTAGGGGACCTTTTACCTAAAAAATGTTAAAGCATGTGGTTTGTTTTCAGTTTTCTTTCCAGTTCTAGAAATTGACTATGAATCCTTTTCTAGTATTTACCTTTCTCTTCCCACCTTCCACCCACTCCTATCCCCAAACCTGGTTTGGATGTCTTTTTTAATCTTTCCAAAACAAGGGAGTGAATTCAAATGTCACGAACTCTTGGATAAAGAGTTAAAATGATAGCATCATAGGACTATCCTGACTTTCTTTAAAGTAGTATTAGTCTTCTAGAATACTAATCTAATTCTTAGAAGCAGAAAACACAGGAAGCTCAATGTTCCAAGAAAAGTTAATAATAATTGATTCATCCTGGCTACCCAGGAAATACACAGCAAGGATCTGTGTTCTATGCAAATACTGACAACAAATCCATCTAGTAATACCTACCACCCGGGGACAAGAAAAACAGAAATAGAGCTCACAAGGCAAATGCACAATGACCATAAAGTACAGAAAGAAAACATCAGCAATTAAGAGGTGAGAAGGGATCAGAGCTGGATGAAACACAATAGATCAGGAAGCTTATACTGACAGAGGTAGATGGGGCAGTGGAAAAGACAAGATCACCACTGATGGGAGATGAGAGTGGGATGCAAGTGGACAGGAAGTGAGGTGGACACAGGTGAGGGGTAAAACAGGAAGGAGCTAGAGATGACAGAAGCTGAACTGCAAGAAATAACAACAAAAGACTTGGAGGCAACAGAGTAGGAAGGAGGCCCACCCAAGGAAATAGACAGTAAGAACAGAAATCACTTTCAAAGGGAGGCTGAATCATGGAAAAAGCAGCAAGTAGGCAAAACACAGATAGTAAGCAAGGAATTCTGGACAGATGGGGGAAAAAAAGGTAAAAGCGACACGAGGTGATAAATAGATAAGCCAGAAAGGAGAAAAATGGGTGAAGCAAATAGGCCTACCAGGGAAGGAAATATTTATTAAAAAATGGTTTCTGGAATTTCAGCTTACTAAATTTTAAAAGCTGCTCTTTTGCCTACATTCCTCTCTGCTGCGTAAAACCTGATTCATAAAAATAGAGGTTTCCTCAATTTAAAAAGAAGAAAACTATGGATCAGGTCAACTGACTCAGCTGCAAAAGTAAGAAGGGTTGAAAACAATAAAATTTACTATTAATGATCTTAGTTGTAAGCCACAAACCAATTTTTATACTGAAAATGTGAATATACACATTAATGACTTTAATGACCAAATGCTTCATTTGTTAAGTACAAAAGCTTTTCTCTCCTGCTTCATTTGCTAGTTACAAAAGTGCTCTCTCCCCTCTTCCTTTCCTCTCTCTCTGCACTTAACCAGCATTTGGAGAAATCCCTGCTTCTTACTGCTTCCCCCAAAAAGGAAAGTGCAGAGTAAGAAGGTAGTATTTACATCAATATTGCTAAGAAGAAGTTTGATGGAGGTTTAAAACGAGTTTAAAAGAGTAATGGTTAAAAGATGTTGTAAATTTTCTATAAGTTTTTACAATCCATGTTTTTCTGGTCTCCTAGATAACTAAAAACACAACACAGACATCATCCTTCATTTCCACCTAAAAAGAGTAGAGGAAAACCAAACATTGAACAAGAATATAAAAATAGTTACGAGGAGCAAATCTGAAAAACGAATGGAAATTATTCTATTCTTAATCTTAGAAAATAACCTTGGGCAGGAGAGAACAATAATAGAGATCTATTTATGAAGATGTAATTCTTATTTTTAAACTGAAAAAATATGGTCATTAGATCTTCAGGCTAAAAAAATTGTGCAAGAAAAAGCAGGCACACAGAGAGGCTGAGAGTAGATTAAAGATGAATCTAAAGCTGCAAGACTGTGAACAAACAGCAGCGCATTATGAAGAAGCAATTCATCAACATCCTGCCCCTGTAGTAATTACCGAGCTGAAGCTGGTTTCTGCAGCCCTTCCCATTTCTCCTACTATAGCCACTAGTTCTCCATCCACATGAAATAAAACTCTGTTCATGAGGGGACTACCAGCTATTGCAGTAGAGGAAAGTAACTCAAATATTATACACAAAAGCAGATGGGTTAACAGAGGTGCTGTAAGAAACATGTAAAGATATGTGCTAGAGTCTTTCACTCATATTTTCAGAACTATCTTCTTTCAACTCCTCAAAACTTCTAAATGATATTGGTGTGCTTCTTGAAATCTGCCTTTTCTTCTTCTTTTTTTTTTTTTTAAACCACTCTTCCATGAATATCTTAATGAGTCACTTGGCCAAGTAGTCCATTCACAGGCATCACGAACATTATTATCGACTTCTGGAAATGGATGCTGCTCCACAGGCTTTAGGAGACTTCTTGAAGGAACAAACCTGGTTCTTTGGTCTATGTTGAGGACATGCTCAAAACAGGATTCTCTCTCATACTCAAAGATGACATGGAAGCCAAGCTGAGCTTTTTCCAAAGTAAGATACCTTTAAAAAAAAATTTTACAAAAGTTAAAAATCAACTAAATTTTAAAAACACGAAACCCTAATAAAGCAGCACAAATTCCCACACAGTACTACATTTTAGCTAAGATTGAAAAATAAGTAATTTAAATAAAAAAATTTTAACCTTTCACTTCAGCTTTAAATACACTATATTTTCAAGAAACTTTAACAAAGCATCATAAAATACACAATAAAAATACTGCAAATAATGGACAGTTCCTGAAATTAATACAAAAACATCTGTTAAAATTGTAAAGAAATTCTGGTGATTGAAGTTTTAATCTTTACCATGGCCAGGACAGAAATCAGGCTTTGAGAAAACACAAATTTTGCTGCATTCATGTATTACTCGAAATTGTGTGAACAAGCACAGTTTATATTAAGCTGTAAAATGAGCTACTGAATTGACTTGGAAAATTTCTTCCAGCCATAAAATTTTGAAATTACATGTTATCTGGTGACACAATCTTGGTACCACTAAACCAGCTCTAGGCAAGTCATCTGATTTTGCCTCAATTTTCTTATCTATAAAATACAAGGCTGGTACTTACAGAGGGAGGCGGGCACTAGGATCACTTAAGGATCCTTTAAAATACAGATACCCAGGCCCAGCTCTACAGAATCGAATCTTTAGGGTAAGGCTAAGAGATCTGTTACTTTCATCATAAACCCTGGGTCATTCTGACGGACACTCCTACTTAAAGAACCACCGCACTAGATCAGCACTGGATCACATTCAGGATCCTGCTCTGAAAACCCTAAAATTCATCCAATGGGGCAGTAGAGATTTTATCAAATTATCCCATACTGATAGAACAAAAATAAATGAAACAGTGCTTCATTTTCTCTTTCCCTAAAACCCCCCATTTAGAGAAAAACCTGAAATTAAGATTAAAGCTAACACGCCAGTCGGAAAAACACTTCAACATAGATTATTTTAACTCGAATTATTTCCTAGGATGTTTAAATAGAATACAAGGGTGCGACAATATCCATTGTTATAAGCTGCTTCCTTGACAGGCCATCCCCAAATATGTGCTGATATTAAAGTGACAACTCAAATTATAAAGCTATCCCCAAGACAAACAACGTGACCGCCTGCCCAGCAGAAAGGATCTAAAACAAAGAATACTATACCTGCAGAGCGTGTGTCCTCCCTGGCTGCTAACCAGGATTGGGGCCCATCCTTCATTCAAGGGCACTTCCTCCTCTGATTCCTGGACAGTGGGGGTGCTGACGTATGTACTCCCCTATCTCTGGAGTCGTTTAGATTCAGTGACTCTGCTGATGCCCAACACCCCCAAAATAATACTGTCAGCTCCTGACAAAAGGGACACAAAAGTGGGTTTTCAGAGAATCCCATTTCTCTTCATCTTGCTTCATCTTGCAGACCCACATCCAATTCCACACAGCTTCAGAATCACTTCACTCCAGGTCTGTCATCCAATCAACAGCACAATTTTACAGTTTTTTTCCACCAAAGAAATATTTCTTGGTTTGAAGAGGCCTCCTGGCCCCAACAGTGCTCTCTACTGCCCAAGACAAGCTGAAAAAGTGGATCGAGATTCCACGTAAGGACAAAGCAAATGGATAGAAGCACATAGGAAACTTTCAGTAACACTCACTTCCTGGTAAATTACTACCGCTAGGGATGAATCTATTAAGTGTTTAAAAAGAAAAGCAGTAAGACATCAAGTATCATTCAATATTATATCTCACGTAAGTTTTCCTGCTGAATCACTGTCCTAGAATTCAGTACCTACAAAGAGTTATAATCCTCGTTTAGCTCTGAGATTCAAAATTCAGTTTCTCTCCCCTTGCCTTTAGTCATTTCAAAACACTGCCCCGTAACCATTTGTCAGACGCTTGTATTTGGAAAATCCACAGCATTGTTTCTGCAGTGCAGTCACTGCAATCTTTTATGCTATTTTGAAATCTGAAAGAGGCTTTTACAGTTGAAAAAGTAGTGTCAACTTTTAGATCTCTCTTCTTTGGTAAAGTAAATTTCCCACAGAAACGACACTGACTGGGGGGGGGGCCAGACCACCTGGGTTCATAGCCAGTCTCCCTATTTACTATTTGCATTGTGATCTTGGGCAAGTAACTTAATTACCTCCTGAGCCTCAGTTTCCTCATTTTAAAAAGGGGATTCTAACTGTACCTATTACTTCAAAATTTCATTATGAGATTCATATAAATTAACAGGCAAAGCCTCCAGGAACAGTATCTGGCACGTTTTAAGCACTACCTAAATGTTAACTCTTATTATTACGTTGTTTCATTTAACTACAAATTCTCATACTGTTGTACACAATGTTTGCCTACTAAAATATTACCTACTTGAAGACTTGAACCACATTTTTAGTATCTCTGACGTTTCCCCTATGGTATCTAACATTCACTCAGAAAGCAAATATTAAGGGGCGTCTGGGTGGCTCAGTGGATTAAAGCCTCTGCCTTCCACTCAAGTCATGATCCTAGGGTCCTGGGATCAAGCCCTGCATTGCACTCTTTGCTCAGTGGGGAGCCTGCTTCCTCCTCTCTCTCTGCCTGTCTCTCTGCCTACTTGTGATCTCTGTCAAATAAATAAAATCTTTAAAAAAAAATAATAAAAAAGAAAGCAAATATAAACCTACTCTGTAGATATTATTATACTATATAAGCAAGGAAACATAGTACCTTATCAATAGTACCTTATCAATATATATTCTCTGCCCTCGAGTAGCCTCTAGTTTAGATGGGGAAAACAAAACACGGAAATGCTCATATAACAGTATAAAGCCATAAAGGATTAAATGCCAAAGTATGTGGCATAAACATCGAACATCAAAGGTCTTTTTGTGGGCTGAAGATTCTGTGAAGGAGGTAAATTGGAGTGGCCAGGCCACTAAAGTGGGATCTTCAGTAGTGCAAAGAAAAGAGGATTCCGATGTGTTTTTGTTCATTCTACAAACAGTCACCGAGTGAGTACCTTCTATACTTCAGGCTCTGTTCTCGGCTCTGGAGATATGGCAATGAGTGACAGAAAAGATCCCTGTACTCTGGAGCTTCAAAGGGCACTCCACATGAGAGCCAAGTTTTGAAGGAATGAGAAGAGCTTATCTCCCAAAAGGATGAAACAACATTGCTTAAATGCCTTACAAACAGGAGCCAATGCTGGCATCATGGTCGCTCTGACTTTCCAACAACGACAAACATACAGAAATGGCTGCCATGAAAAATTCAGTTAACTTTCATGTACTGTATTCTAAATGTTCCGTTGTTCGTAAAACACATCAAAGGGATAGTCTCCATATTTCTGGATACATGTAACATACAAGAGATTTTAAACACATAGAGTTAATACTATTGGATTGATTTTCGTAACAGAGGCCACTGGAGGCCCAGTTCCTAAATTCTGCCCAAATGAAAAACCTATTAATGCTTTGCTGTATACCCCTGAGCTTTGTCTCTACCCCCAATCCACCCACTTTTTCCTTTCTTCACTTGACCTACTAGCGGCTGCCCACAAATATCAAGTATCTACTAGGAAAGTGCTTGAAGATGCATGTGGTGACAAGATGACAAGAATCTGTCAGTCACGATGGGTGGAAGTATTAACTCCAAAAGAAAATACGTGCATTTTTTTCTTCTTCTATCGTTCCACCGAAGACAACTCTCTACTTATCCCTCCCCAAAAGAAGGCCTTGGAGGTAAACGAACCCTTTTATAAATACTGACCGGCAAAGCATTCCCAATCTCTTCTTCTCCAATGACTGGGCCACTAGAATCTGGAGACAGGTTAAGTCCAATGTGCACTCATCACAAATAAGATGCATTTTTCCAAAACATCTCCCTTGTCCTCTCCAGTCCTTCTCATCTACTTCCACTCTCACAAGATGCAAACTGTTAGACCTCACCATCACTCTCATCATTGTTATGCCTATACAAATCATTATATCTTTGGAAACACAGTCAAAATAAACTTCTTGATTAAGGATGTCAAAACTACTCAATTAAATCCAGTCAAAATGTTCACCTCTTAATGCACAATGTACTGGACTCCAAACTGCTTATGATATTAAAGGCAAAATGAAAAATTAGGTAGAGACCCCACAATGCAGATAATCTAACATTCTTAACATTTGTATACCCACGAATGTTAGATTCATCAACAAAGTAATAACCAATCCACTGATTTTTATTTCCTTGGTTTGGTATTGGAAAATTACTCTTCTTGTTTCATCATCATTTGTCGATCCCTAATTAGGAATGCCACTTAGAAAAAATATGGTAGGAGGGAGACTTTCAGAAGGCCATTAGGGCTTCCCCAACATTTACCTTCTACCAATGTCCAAGAATAGCCTGTTTCACTGGGTGATGATGGTGTGTTATGGGAACTTGGATAAATGAGACACGGTGCTTTCCAATACCCAAGTAAAGAGAATAATTGCAGTTCTATGCAATTTTAAAGACATCTTCCAACTTGAAAAACATATTAATTTACTCTATGAGTCATTTTATATTGCCAACACCCTTTATCGCAACAGCAGAAACAGAAGTAATTAATAATACACACACTCCACATTTAGACCTATTCAAATCAGACCCATGTATTCAAAAATTTTTGAGCAACCTATGCTTACACAAAAGTTATCCCAGAAGATTAAATGAGATAAAGCATGTACCATTTGGCACAGGCCCCGCAAACAGGCAGTACTCAACATTACCCGTTATTATTGTTCCTAATTTTCCAAATTCAGAGTCAAACTAAATGGTTATAAGGCATATATATGGCAATGTATGTATAATACATAAAAACTAAAATGTATTAATACTATAAATAAAGCTAGTACCTTACTGTACCAAGCAATGCTCTCTAGACAAAGGTGAGCTTAATTTTAACAGAATGAGCCACAAGAAAAGGCAGAGAAAACTTGCTAAGGGATTTGGGCTAAATGTTAGCTCTTACCTCTGCTTATTAATTAAGACTACAACTTGTACAAGGTCTAGGATGAATTATAATTAGCAGTCAGCTGACCCTAGAGAACTACCTCAAGCACGTGGACAATGACCATTTATGCCCAAGGCTGCTACCAACCACTGAAATCTGATGACTTCCACACTGATGCTGAAAACCTGCATAAATTCATTACCTGTCTTATGCTAGAAAACCTATTTCTCAAATCCCTATACACACTTTTTTTTTTTTAAAGACACAAAAATCACTTCAACGGACAATACCGCAGCATCCTGGGCACATCCAGTTTTTAAAACACAACAGTCTCAGCCACGCAACATTTATTATGACAGAGGAAGTGGGAAGACAGTGTGGAGAGCATATGCTTTCTCAAGTGAGGTATCAAAGTAAATATTAAAAGTAACTCTATGTCCTCATTACGGAAAAAAAAAAAAAAGTCTTCGTGTTGCCCAGCTTAACCCCGATTTGTGGGACCATGCACATTCCCCCTCCCACGCTTTGAGTCACGCCCGGGCGCGCCGAAGCGGGGCGGGAAGAGGCACGGAACTCCGGGCAACGACCTGTCCCCGCTACTTCTCGCCCGGTGTTGGCGCACCACAGCTCCACCCACGTGGGCTTCCAGACTCGGGCGGCGACACCCCCCGCCGGCACCGGCGCCCGGCGCTCCAGCCCGCCCGACCCGCCCGCGGGGGGCTCCGGGCTCGGGCCGGGGGCTCGCGGAGGGCGGGGGGGCGCGCCGGTGACACGCCGCGGGGGTTGGGGGAAGGGAGCCCGGCTCCACTCACGCGCCCGGGGGCGGCACCGGAGCAGCCGCGGCGTCGCTCCCGTTCAAACACTGAAAAGGGGGGCGGGGAGGGCGGGGGGAAAGACCTGGCTCCTCGTTTCATCCGGAAACCCGCGGGCCGGCAGGAAATGACGAAGGCAGAGGTCGTCCAGGTCCGTTCGGCGACCGGGCCCCGCGCGTCCGGCGAGACTCCGGGGGGAAAGAGCCCCGAGCGGAGCAGCCTGGCCGCGTGCCGCCTCGCGAGCCAGCAGCGTGAGTGGACCCGCGTCTCCGCGCCTCCCGGGCCCGAGGCGGGGCCGCGTCACCCGGCCCCGCCCCCTCGCCCGCGCGCCGCCCCGCCCCGCCCCGCCCCGCCGGGGCCTCGCGCGGGAGGAGGAAGGGATCGCTCCCTGCAGCGCGTCCCCCGACCCGGGCCCTGAGCCTAGCGCGTGCCGCGAGCCTCTCAGGGTCGTGAGGAATAGTGAGGCTCCGAGTGCGGGAGATGCGGGCGGTACACCGAGGCAGCCGCGCCGGCGACCGGGGATGGTGCCGTTGAGCGCGGGTGTGTTCGGATCCCGCAGGGTTTCGCAGCCTGCGAGCGGCGAAGCGCCAAAGCCGTTCCGGCAGCTCCGGGAGCGGCCGTGGTCGCTTCCTGGGAGGGGATTCTACTCTATTCCCGCGCGGCTGGATTTCTCTCCGGGAGGAGAGGGTGTCGCAGAGCCGGGGGCGCGACTGCAGGGGCTTCAGGTTTGGGTGTCAGGTGCATGGGACAGCCCTGGCCTGTGCAACTTGGAGCAAGTTACGTAACCACCACTCCCACCTTCCCGGTTTCTTCTGTAAAACGGAGCTTCAGGGCCTCCCGGCAGAAATGCAGCATGCCGACTGCCCTACTGGTGAACCCGCAAACTGCCTCCTTCCTCTTGGTTGAGGGCCTGTTACCTCGTACCCTTCTGATTCAGGGGCTCAAACCTTCAGTGTTTCAGAGGACAGAGAAAGGAAATTACATTTACGCAGTGCGTTGTGTTGTAAGGCACTGTGTAAGTGATTCTAATCCGAATTAAGATAGCAAAGCTCTGAGAGACAAAAATGGCAACATTTAAGGCATAATGACAAGTGCTACACAATTTTAGAACCACCTAGATATGGAGTCAGGAACCTGAAATCAGGAAACGGATTTTAAAACTTATGATATAATCACTTGATCCCTGGAAAATTTTCTCCTAGTTCTCAACCAAGTTAATCAAACTAAAACTAACCCCTTAGTTGCCATATTTTGGGAACTCTGTCTCTGGATACTAATGTTTTACTTGGGTCTTAATTCAGCTCATCCTAGAATTTCCTTACCGAAATTGTTCAAGCATTAGTGTCCAGGAAAAATATGTGAAAAAAGTTCAGTTTTCTCAAAAGAGCCCTCCATGACGATCTGGGCACGTGGCTTGCTACCTTAGTGATCTTGCTGAAATACTAACTTCCCGGGAATGCACCATTGTAATGCCCATGGGCATTTTGCTTTAGAAGAAGGCTGTGGTGGTATGAAGTAACTACTTAGCAAGTATGTATGTGTACACTTGGTTAGACTGTAGCGTGCTGGGAGGTGACCGTCATAGTTAAGGCCACATGTGGGCCATGGGTCTGCACTATGACTCCGCACAAGGCCATTCCTTATTCCCGGCAGTCTTGCAAAGTCGTGCCATTGGTCATGATGGAGCACTGGGCAGGAGAGGCCTACCCTCAGTGCAAATCTTTCACAACTACAGTACTAAAAATAATTCAAGTGCGTGTCCCTGGAACTGTGGAATGGTAGTGTCATTGCATACCGATGATGTTGTATAATACATGTTGTTTCAGTCATGTTAAAATTTTACCATTCTGGGTCAGTAGTAATTCAAAATCCTTCTCTAAATACTATTCAAGATCGACATATTTGTAGCAGGATGAAGACAAGCTCTGTAGGAATATACCCCTTATTAAGTGGCCCATGAACAGAATTTTGTGAGAAATTGAAGCAAGAAATTAACCTGGGTCAGATCCATTCAGGTGTTAGAAAACACGCAGGAAACACTTCCGTAATTTGTCAGGTAAAGGACACCTGAGAAATGTTCTAGTGGCCATTGCTGTATGTCCCCTGTTTCTTCCTGAATTTAACAGCTCCCAATCCTGAAACCTACTACCCTTGCGGCATAATTGTCTGTGGCCTTCTGCAGCATCTCAAATCAGATATTCAAAGTCATCTCTTTTTGCCCAAAACACATTCGTTGTTGTTACTTTTCAGCACCAGCAAAATTCTAGATTCCATAAATCATAAAGATAATTATAGTCTCTTGTCTTCCAAAAGTTTCCATTTCTAAAATAGACTGATTACTTACTATGAATCATAATGTTACTTTCAGAGAAATTCTGGAGTTTAGTTTTAAGAAATAAGAATTAAAACTGTGAATATACCAAATCGCCCCTTGTCTTCCACTCTCTCAAAAAAAAAAAAATCTGTAGCCAGTCTTTCATATCAAGGAATTGGGTATGGTGTGATGTTTAAATAATACTTAGATCTTATATCTATAAATTTTTATGATTTAAAGTAAATTGTTTTTATTAATACTTGGCTGATTTTCACAAGACCAATCTTTATATTCATCGGACACCAATAGGTCTTTTAAAGTTTTCACTCTCGACCTCAGTGTCTAGAGGTTAAGTTATATGATCATTCATGACACTCACTTTATCATAAATGAATACAATATGTCCCCAAACATCTGACAAAAATTTCGGATGTCAGAACAACGAAAACATGCCATCTGGCCTAGGAGCAAACTTATGGAAGAATTTTATTCATTTTATGCAGAGGTGAGCTATAAGAAAGAAAACAGACATTTCCCTTAATGCACACTTATTAACTTACTAAGCCAGATCTACATTACAGAACATTTGGAGGCTCACAGGCGATTGGAAGATATTTTAGTGCAAGAATGTCTGCAAAGCCTTCATTGTTGTAGGATATCTAGAGAAAAATTGCAAAACAATTTCTTGGACTTTTCAGATACTCTTTTTCTTGGAATTAGAAAATGACTGTCTTATTCTTAGAAACTACAGTACATTGATCACCTATCGCTTGTTCAGTTTTTCTCCTTCTTATAGAATGTCTTAAAAATGCTTTTGGGTTTTTTTTTCACATAATAGGTCATTTTACTTATTAGACTTACCTTTTATGTCCAACAGAAGGGAGGAACTTTTTCTTCAAGGAAAAATTCAACTAACTCTCAAACACAAAGAGGAAACCATTACTCTTATACTTGCTATTTGATACACTGGCTCTTACCACTCTTATTTTCTGTGAAAATGTCCAAAGAATCCATTTCCGTGAATAGAAGTCACAGCTGTGTAAATAGCAAAAAGTAACTTTTTATCCCATAGCTTCTTTCAAGCGTATTTGGCCAGGAGGCCAAAACTAGATAAAGCTCCCAACATTTTCCACTTGCTGGAGAGGCCAGTGGAAGAGCATTGCGATGGCTGTCTTGTCTTTTCTAGGGTGCCGTCATGAGCATGACAGGATATTTTTTAACATCACGGCCAGTTGTTTGGGTCTGTGTTTTAAAATATTTGGGTGCTTTTGGGCACCTGGGTGGCTCAGTCGGTTAAGGGTCTGCCTTCAGTTCAGATCATGATCCCAGGGTCTTGGGATCAAGTCCCACATCAGGCTGTCCTGCTCTCCCTGCTTGTGCTCTCTCTCTCTCTCTCTCTGTCAAATAAATAAATAAAATCTTAAAAATAAATAAATAAAATATTTTGGTACTTTCATCTGGTGATAGTTACCGTTCAGAAACTGGACAGTAACATTTCAACCATATATCCTTTTTGTTATCTTTTCGTAATTGGGTTTTTAAACTCCAGTTTTCACTTCACTCAGAAAATAAAATGTTTCAAAATCAAAAATAAGGGGAAATATGTTACACGCCCTAGTTATGTAGGCCAGGAGTTGGCAAACTTTTTCTTAAAGGGCCAGGTGGTAAATATTTTTGGCTTCAAGGGCTGGGAAGCAAAAAGCAAGGATATTATACAGGTACATTTTACATTTTAATCATTTAAAATGTATCTGTTTAGAAATGTAAAACCATCCCTAGCCCCTGGGCCATCCAAAAGCAGGTGGCAGGCTGGAGTTGGCCAGCAGGCCTTATGTTTGCCAGCCCCTGTACAATCGGTCTTACCAGCACTAACAGAAACCCTACTCCCTTCTCTTTCTTCCAGCCCCATGCCTGGAGGTTACGGGGTGATGGGTGACGATGGCTCTATGGATTATAGCGTTCATGAGGCCTGGAACGAAGCCACCAACGTGTACTTGGTAGTGATCCTTGTTAGCTTTGTCCTCTTCATGTACGCCAAGAGGTAATATTTTTAGTATTTCAGGGTTGAAAAGAAAGCAGGCGTTTCAAAAGTTGACATGTTTGTTTGTTCCAAATTAAATGCACACAAATAATTTCATCAGTATTTTTGTTCCTGCTAGGGAAGTACTTCTCCTCGGGTCTGTTCTCGAGCTCTGGATGCCAGTTTGGCTTTGAAGAGCCCGTTGCTTTAGGATTTAAGTCCAGCTCTGGGCACCCTGACCGGCTTCATATTATATTATATAATATATATTATATACACTAAATATATAACATATTATATATGTGTGTATATATATATACACACACACATACATACATACACATATACACATATATTATATTTCTAATATAGCTCAGTTTGATCATCCAGCCTGGGTTCACTGTGCCTGAAATGCAGAAACTCAAATTCCTATGTTTTTAGCAATTCTCTCCTCACACATTTTAAGCTTTCCCTTCTGATTCTGGTACACAACCGTATGATAGCACTTACTGAATTATAATGGTATTATCTGACGACTTGTCTGTCCCTTCCACAAAAACTCCAGTCCCTTCAGAACAAGGACTTTGACCTTTAACCTTTGTGTCCCTGGCATGCCACATAGTGTAAATCCTCAATAAATATTTCCTGCTTTGATTCCAGGTGTTGTAGCATAATTTATTCTTTTCCATACTCCCTGGCTCCTTTCATTTAAATACCAAAAAAAAAAAAAAAAAAAAGATGGGTGCTTTGAAGAAGAAAAGCAGTTTTAGTTGGATGGAGTCACTTCTCCTTATAGCCACATGCTTCTTGGTATTCTTCACCAAGGTTAAAAAAGCATTCAATAGTTCGGAGTAATTAGTAATTGAGAAATAATTGATGTTTGGCCTGGGTAGCACCTGTTCTCAGGCAGGCAGTTTTGCCCTTCTGGGCCACATGACCCACCTACACCCCCCCCCCCCCCCCCCCCCCCCCCCCATCTGGATCGTCTGGCCCATTGGCAGCCTGGCCCCGGGGGTGGCTGAGAGAAGGCTCCACAGGTAACAGGTTTTCTCCAAAAATAGCAACCCTTTCCTCCCCACCATCCTGTTTTAAAAAAAGAGACACTGTTGTTGATTTTAAGTAGATGGATCCACTAAGGCCATGCCATTGTATTTAAGAAATACAGTGATTCATTATTTTCCAAAATTAAGATCTACTCGCATTCTGTTTATTTTCTAACCCAGTAATTTAGCTTTATTTGGATGACACCAGAGGGAGGAGAAAAATAAGATATTTTCTAGTTGGTGCATTTTGCCATCGAATACTAGATTTTTGGAGGGGTGCAGGAGTAGAAGCACAGTGGAGGTACGTAACTTTGTTGTATGAAGTGGCTGTGTTCAGCTTTCTTCGATTTCTTCAAGCTCTGTGGCCTTACACATATAACTTCATACTTTTTAGTTAAGGGAAGAACACTGGAGCCAAGGAAGCATCTCACAGAGACAAAAGAGAAGATGAGCTCATTGTTACTTAAGTCCTTTTAACATAGCTTCTAATTACTATGGTCCTGAGTCCATTACAGACCTGTAGCTATTAGTATAAATCTCTCTTTCGTATTGGTTTTGTGTTGTAGGAATAAAAGGAAAATTATGAGGATATTCAGTGTGCCACCTACAGCAGAAACTTTATCAGAGCCCAGCTTTTATGACACAATGAGCAAAATCCGTTTAAGACAACAACTGGAAATGTATTCCATCTGTAAGTATATTCTGTGTTGAACGGAGGCATGTTTAAAAATCGATTTTTTGGAATTGAATTCAATTAGCAAAAATTATCCGAAAGAATTGGTAATGAAAACTTAGTGCGTCTTTTAGATGCTCAGCGCAATGTTAGCAAAGGCAGATCTGCCGTGAAGTTGACGCTTCAGGACACTTTGCTTCTACAGAGCGTATCCAGGACCCTGAGAATAGCCCTAGAAATGTGCTCATATGATGATATTTTTATAAATTTTGCAAAAATTCAATATTTGAACCATCAGTTAAGACTGCTGTCTCTGCCTGCTCCAATCTGCCCCCTTCTGCACTTCCCCTCATGTGGAGTAGCATTGAAGAAACCAAGAGTATTTGGGGATCTGGCTGAGGTTGAGTTGGACCCGGATTTGAATTTTGTATTTGTGGAGTTTGCAGGCATTTCCATTAGAACTGAATCACTGCAAGCCGAAGCAAAATAAGAATGACTTGCAGGGGCGCCTGGGTGGCTCATACTGTTAAGCCTCCAACTCTTGATCTCAGTTCAGGTCTTGACCTCAGGATCATGAGTTCAGCTCTTGCACTGAGCTCCATGCTAGGCCTGAAGCCTACTTAAAACAACAACAACAACAAACAAAACAAAACAAAACAAAAACCAACAGCTTACAAGAATATGGCATGTGATATCAATGTGCAAGGCCAGAGTTCATGTCTTAATATTAATATGTCAGATAGTACTGAACACCATGAGTATGTATGTCAGGGACAAGAAATAAAGTTTAAAATATATGGAACCAGAATGAATTGTACGCCTAAGCCACAGCCTTTTATGCCACTATTTAAAAGAATGAGTTGTGGTTGGGCGCCTGGGTGGTTTAGTTGGTTAAGTGTCTGCCTTCAGCTCAGGTCATGATCTCAGGGACCTGGGATCGAGCCCCACAATGGGCTCCCTGCTCAGTGGGGAGTCTGCTACTCCCTCTCCTTCTGCCCCTCCCCTCTGTTCATGCATGCTCTCTCCCTCTCACTCTCTATCTCAAATAAAAATCTTTTTAAAAGATTAAACATTTTTAAAAAAGAAAGAGTAGTATTTTCCAAGGTGTAGTATGAAGTGAGAAGAGCAAGATAAAATAGTATATATACCAGGATGCTACTCTTTTAAAATCAAATGACCAAAATATCCCTTGTGTTATCTATGTGTAATATAAATGTCCTATGTAACCATGGAAGCATGGAGGAAGGCTTGGAAAGATACACATCAGATTATTAATGTACATTACCTTTTGGGACTGTGTGGGATTTAAGGGGAAAAGACTGGACATTTTTTTTTTTAAGATTTTATTTATTTATTTCACAGAGAGAGATCACAAGTAGGCAGAGAGGCAGGCAGAGAGAGAGATAGAGGAGGAAGCAGGCTCTCCGCTGAGCAGAGAGCCTGATGCAGGACTCGATCCCAGGACCCTGAGATCATGACCCGAGCCGAAGGCAGAGGCTTAACCCACGGAGCCACCCAGGCGCCCTAAGACTGGACATTTTTAAAAGACATCTACAGTAAAAAGTCAGGTGTGTGTGCACGTGTGTGTGTGTGCATAAAAAGAAGGAAGAAAGGATGATCACCCAAGATATCACTAGTATATACCTTGGATGGAATGGAATGTTAGGTGAAAAATAGAAAATAGAAAAATGAAATATAATTTCATTTTTTGAAATGAAATATAATTTATTTATTATTATTATTTTTATAAACATATAATGTATTATTAGCCCCAGGGGTACAGGTCTGTGAATCGCCAGGTTTACACACTTCACGGCACTCACCATAGCACATACCCTCCCCAAAATGAAATATAATTTCATCTAAAAAAAATAGAAAAATGTGTGTGTACACATATGTACACATATATATCATACATATCATATGTGTATACACATATGTATATACACATACACATATCTTTAAATAAATAAAGATTTTATTTATTTATTTGACACAGAGAGGGAGTGATCACAAGTAGGCAGAGAGGCAGGCAGAGAGAGAGAGAGAGGGAAGCAGGCTCCCCGCTGAGCAAGCAGAGAGCCCAATGTGGGACTCCATCCCAGGACCCAGGATCATGACCTGAGCTAAAGGCAGAGGCTTAACCCACTGAGCCACCCAGGCGCCCTAGAACCTCTAAAGTCTTAAGCACAAATTGTACCTTAACTAGTGACAGCAGTTCCTTTAGGGGAAGGAGCTGGGTGGTAGCTGCAGTACTGATCAGGTAGGAGGGAGATATGCTTTTTACTGTTTCCTTTGTTCCTTTTGCATTTTGTACCATCCGCATATGTTACCAGTTCAAAAGAAGAAGTAACATTTAACAAGCAGCCTTATCTCAATAGCCAAAAGGCGGAAACAACCTAAGTGTCCTTGACAGATACGTAACATGTGGTAGAGAAACACGGTCGGATGTTATTCAGTCTTCAAGAGGAAGGAAATTCTGACACATGCTTCAGCACAGATGAACCTGAGGACATTATGCTTCACAATTATTCTTATGAAGACAAATAAGCCAGTCACAAAAAAACACGTATTTTACTTGTAGGAGGCAAATTGGCAGAGACGGAAGGTAGAATGGTGGTTGCCAGAGGCCTGGGGAACAAGGAGTGGGGAGTTCTTGTTTCGTGGGTGCGGAGGTCAGTTTGGGCTGATCGGAAGAGTTCTGTGGATGGCCGGTGGTGATGGTTACATAGCACTATGAACTGTACACTTAGAAATAGTTACAAATGGCAATATTTGTGTGTATTTTACCACAATAAGAAAAGTTCCTTGAAAAAATGTAAATACTAAAAAATAAAATGAATGTAGAGCCAGAAGCTCTATATGGTAAATTATAAAACATTAAGTTTCCATGCATGCCCAGTCAAAACAAAGTTATTTCCTAGCAGTAATACACTCAATAACATAGTCTATACTATCATAAACCAAGTATAGAGGTTTTTTTCTTCTTTGATAGCAATGCCACAAAATATAACTTATCAGAATCCCTGTGTTTATAAGGTGTGCTAGTTTTCTGCTGCTGCTGTAACAAATCACTAAAAATCCTGTAGCTTCAAACATCGCAAATGTGTGATATTACAGTTTTGTAGTGTAGAAGTCCTACAACAGTCTGAAACCAAGGTGTCAGCAGAGCCCTCTTTCCGGAGGTTCTAGAAGAGAGTCTGTAACTTTGCCTTTTCCAGCTTCTAGAGGCCACCCACATTCCTCTGCCTCCATCTTGGGAGCCAGCAGCATTTAATCTTTCTGATCATTCTTCCTTTTTTTGTAGCCTTTCTCTGCACTCAGGAAAGTGTCTCTGATTTTTGAGGCCCATGTGATTAGGCTGGGCCAGATAATACAGGGTACTCTCTCCCTCACAAGGTCCTTACCTTAATCACATCTCCAAAGTCCTGTTTGCCCTGTAAAGTAACATATTCATAGATTCTGGGGACAAGGATGCAAACATCTCTAGAAGCCATTTTTCTTTTAAATAGTATATGTGTGGGGCGTGTGGGTGGCTCAGTCGTTTAGCAACTGCCTTCAGCTCAGGTCGCTATCCCAAGGTCCTGGGATCAAGCCCCCCACCAGTCTTCGTGCTCCGTGGGGAGCCTGCTTCTCCCTCTCCCACTCACCCTGCTTGTGTTCCCTCTCTCGTTGTGTCTCCCTCTGTCAAATAAATATGTAAAATCTTTAAATAAATAAATAAATATTATATGTGTGGATTTGCCCATTTTATGAGTCCCCTCACAGTGGCTCATTCTTAGTGTTTGTGAGCTATCTAGTCCTGACAGTCTGGCAGTTCAAGAGGAAATAACAAAAAAATTCTTTTTCTTAAAGAGGATTCCCAAAATTGTACAAACTTTAGGCCACAAAAATTTGGATGCACCCTGAGTAGAATAAATAAATAGTATCTCTTTCTTGACTAGTAAAAACTTAAAGAAGAGAGTGAAAGTTTTAACATTCACAAAGATTTTAACTCCATACTTTGTCTAGTTGCAGGTTAAAACCGTTCTTCTTCAATAAACATTTCTCAGAAGTACAGAAAGGATACAGAATGCCTATCTGTTTTTCTTCTAGTTTATATCAATGACAGCATTCAATAATAAGTCTCTTAGACTCAAAAGTTGAAATACAAATTCCTTATGATGTGGACAAAAGTAGTATTATTAACTTATCTTAGGGTGGAAGTGGGAGACAAGAAAGAAGGAAATTATAAAATGTTAATTTAACTTGGGGTGCCTGGATGGCCCAGTCGGCTAAGTATCCGACTGTTGATTTTGGCTCAGGTCATGATCTCAAGGTTGTGAGATCAAGCCCCACATCAGGCTCCATGCCCAGTGCTTTCTGCTTGCCCCTCCCTCTGCTCCTCACCCCTCCCTCCCCCCAACTCATGCACATACACTCTCTCTCAAATAAATAAACAAAATCTTTTTTTAAAAAATGTTAATTTTAATAGCTTCATTAAAAAATTATTTTAGGGGCACCTGGGTGGCTCAGTGGCCTCTGCCTTCGGCTCAGCTCATGATCTCAGGGTCCTGGGGTTGAGCCCTGCATCAGGCTCTCTGCTCAGTGTGGAGCCTGCTTCCCCCGCCCCTCTCTCTGCCTGCCTCTCTGCCTACTTGTGATCTCTGTCAAATAAATAAATAAAATCTTTAAAAAAATTATTTTAAAGCTCTGAATAATCTTGATCTACAAATAATAATAAATATATAAAAATGGATATCAGCAGTATTGAGAAATAAGAAGATCACAAAATATAATAAATTTTCTCTAATAAAAAATTATTTAATTCAAAGCTAATTCTTTACTGAGAATCATGACTTGACTGTGATTTAATGATGTTAGCTAATTATTTTTTTACTTTTTATTAATTTTATCTCTTTCTTTTGTTGTTGTTTTTTGTTTTGTTTTTGAATAGCAAGGAAGTATGACTATCAGCAGCCACAAAACCAAGCTGACAGCGTGCAACTCTCGTTGGAATGAAATCACAGAAAACGAACAACATAAGTAATGGTTCAGCAGTCTAGTAGTAAGCTCCTAAATATACTAAATCATGAACAGCATTTTTTTTTCAAACCCTATGTACCTAAAATCACTTCACTTGTCATTTCTCCCCAGTTTTATTTTTCTTTTCAAAATTACATCGCCAAGTCATTTATTATACCAAAAAGGGTGGAAGGGGAAACAGGGGAAGCACAGACTATAACCAGGGATGGTGATTTTACCTTGTGAAGACCTTTGATTTCTTCAGGATACAGTCAGTGAGGAATAGAAATACATCTTTGAAAGTGACATTCTGGAGAGTATGCCACTGTGATTTAAACATTTTTGTGAAATTCAAAAGTAAAAATCCAGTCCTTGGAAGAATATCATCCTCTTCAGTCGTATTCTGTAATGAATGTAATACAGGTAGTGGACAAATTTGTGTTCTCACTGCTGTCCTTACTGCGCTTTAATTGAATTAACGATCTTCGCTGCTTCCGAACTTCTGCAGGAGACTGTCTTTTCTACTCTCTGCTAATTGTGGAAGCTTTCTGTGATTGGAATGTTTTCCCTTCATTGTGTTCCCAGGAGCTTGCTTTTTTTTTTTTTTTTTTTTTAATACCCAGTTTCATCCCATCAGAACAGTCTTCTTTGGACCATGCTGGAGGCATGCCGTTGAATAATATACACCTGGTGTTGGCAACTGGCTTCTTGGCCGCGTAACTCTCAAGTTTAATGTGACTGGTTCCTTACACTTCTCTATTCTAGCATAATTAAACTTCCCTGAAAACTCTCCTGTCTTGTACCGTACCTTGAAATGTTTTTACCTAGTTTTTCAAGTTTATTTAAATAAGAGTTGGTGGGAGGTAGTGGCCGGGAAATTTACCTGTCCCCATCATTGTCGTAGAATTAGTTTTTGAATCCAAGCTTGTCTTGATTTTAAGAGTTAGAGTTAATATTTCAAGGATTGTTTCCTTTTCCCTTTATAATTGTGAAGTAAAGAACATAAATTTTAAATGGAAAGGTTTAGACCAAATAAAATTATGGAGGGAAATTGCATTTGCTTTTAAATTTTATTATTCAAAAATGTCTTTCTTGTACAAGGTGAATTGTTGACCAAATGGAATAACTCTTTCTTGACTCACAGAAGGGTTTGAATGCACTACCAATACATACACTGACTTCAGGACTGTAAACAGTTAAAATTATGGGCAGGAGGTCGCAGAGCAGCAAGGGGACAATCTTCTTAAACTCTGCTTTGCTTTTGGGAAAGCCACTTTATATTTCTGTGAACAGAAATTGTAATCAGGAGCAGGAGCAGTTTCCTTGTATCACTGACATGTTGCACAATCTGGACAAATGACAAAATCTGACCATCTCAGATGATCTGAAAAAATAGTGTACATAAGTAAATGTAAGTCCCAGTGAAATTGACTGTGGTTTGTTTTTGGTTTGCCTCCACTAGCTACAGACAGTCAAAACCAAAAGGTGGTAGATCCTTAGGTGAGCATCAAACCTTGGCAAGGGAGAGGATGAATTCCTCCCCATTTTTTCTCTAAAGCCAACTGATGGGAATTACACCCCCACCCCCCACCCCCCACCGGCAGGAACAACAGCGAGTCTGCCTTTGAAGTTGCTTCTCTGCTGCAACAGCTGAGCTGGGAAAGGGCTGGAAGGCCTGCAGCCACACTTCAAAGCCACACCAGCTGATAGTACCACTTCTCCTCTCCCTACCCCCAGCCCACTCATCCAAGGGTTCAGTGAAACTATTTTCTTTGGAAGAAAACTGGAATGACTAATAAACTGGTAACTAACACTTGTGTTCTCCTTTTCCTCGTTTCTTCTCTTTTTAACGCATAAGATCTTCAGCAGGAAGCACTGGTGAGCCTCTCCTGGTGTCCGGCTTCATGGTGGTAAATCACTGTGTTTAGCTAGCGCAGCCGCACTAAAGGAAGAAGTTAGCCTTCAGAGGGCACAGGTGTTTGTTATTGATCTATACAGGTGGAAGTCTTTATGATTCATAAATGAAATGCAGAGTTGATCATGAAATTGCTGTAATGTCAGAACTATTTTAATGCTGGAGAAGAAATGGATAAAATTATAGTAATAAAAATCATTTCTGTGGCTAAGAATACATTTAACTTAGAAAATACAATTAAAGGGGGAAAGGACAAAAATATATTTTGCGGAGCCAAGTACTTCATTCAACAAGCTGTTGTGGTGTATAGACTCTGTGCTAGCTCTCTGTGATCTAAAGGCTATTCTAGTCTAGTAATAGAATCAGAACAGGAATAGGGGCTGAAAAACCAAATGGAAATAGAAAGGACACTTGGCTCACCTCCAACCTGTATGCAAAACCATGAGCATCACAAAGTGGGAACTCAAGCCTAGTCTTAAATCTGTTTCCCACTGGACGCCCCCCCCCCACCGCCAACATTAAAGCTAGAGCCAAACTTACACAAAACTATAAGGCAAGAAAAATATCCCACTCCTCTTTCTGTCCCTCTTCAACCTCCTGCAAGTCTATGCTCAGCACAGCCTTGAATGAGGATGTGAGAGTAAGGATGAGGCAAGAGGCTCCAGAACCAAGGGGGTGAGCCCTACGAACTCCCTGACGCACATGTGGAAACAGCAGCAGCTCCCTCCTGTCCTTGACCTCTCACCCCAAAATAAATGAGGGGCATTTAGCTTTGGATTTCATACTGATGTATTCTCCACCTTTATTTTACTCAGGAATAGTAAAAAACGAAAGCCAATTATATAGACTAGTAACATTCCACATTCCAGGTAGGAATAAATCCGAGGGAGGCTGCTCACTGTCCAGGCTTATTGGTAGTAGTCGAGCCCCCAGTGTGATGCTGAAGGCCCACTGTGTTCCCTTTTATTTTTGATGTTTCTAGTTCCGGAGTTCCTTCTCTTCCAAACAGAGAAACTACAGAGGTTTCGCTGTAAGGAGTGGCTCTCCATTGCAGGGATTTTTAGGAAAAACATTTTGACACATTCCAAACTAGCTGAAGAAAGTTGGGTTTTGTTTTGTTTTGTTTTGTTCCCTAGTTTCAGGGGTAGAATTTAGTGATTCATAGTTAAATATAACACCCAGTGCTCATCTATCAAGTGCCCTCCTTAATGCCCATCACCAATTATCCCTTCCCCTCCCCACCGACCTCCCCTCCGGCAACACTCCATTTGTTTCCTAGAGTTAAGTTTTTTATGGTTTGCCCTACAAATCAAAACCACAGTGAGGTATCAGTTCACATGGTCAGAATGGGTAAAATTAACATGTCAAGAAACAACAGATGGTGAGGACACAGAGAAAGGGGAATCTTCTTACATTCTTGGTGGGAATGCAAACCCGTGCAGCCATTCTGGGAAACATTATGGAGGCTCCACAAAAAGTTGAAAATAGACCTACCCTATGACCCAGCAGTGGCAATACTGGGTATTTGTCCAAAAGATACAAATATAGTGATTCAAATGGGCACATACACCCAACTGTTTATAGCAGCAATGTCCACAATAGCCCAACTATGGAAAGAGCCCAGATATCCATTGACAGATGAATGCATAAAGAAGATGTGATGTATATATATAGATAAATATATATATGAAAAATTATATATATATAACTTTATATATATATATAAAATATATATAGATATATATATGATGATATATATAGATATATATATGAAAAACTTTATATATATAACATTTTATATATATAAAACTCAACCATCAAAAAAAAGAGATCTTGCCATTTGCAACAACATGGATGGAACCAGAGGGTATTATGCTGAGTGAAATAACTCAATCAGAGAAAGACAGTTATATGATCTCACTCAAGTGGAATTTAAGAAACAAAACATGAACATGGGGAAGGGAAGGAAAAATAAAATAAGATGAAAACAGAGAGGGAGGTTTTTAACTGCAACCAACTGCTGGTGTTGTTAAACTTAACTGAAAATGCATCTGGCCTCAGAAATCGGAATTTCTTTAAAAAATGAGCCATATAAAGGTAAGGTATTTATGACAGAACAAGTAAATGTATGTTTAACGTATTCATTTGGGGGGAAGTGATTGCAAGTATCTCTGAGTAACATTTTATTCTGAGATTTAGAAAACCAGGCCCATTCAAGTGACTACAATCTAATACAATTCTTAGATCTCAAAAGCTTTCTAGCACCTAGTATTAGCATAATAACTAGCCCAAAGTAAATGCCTGATAAATAAGTGCTGAATTAATTAATTTGCTTTTAACAATTTGTAGAGTTGATGTTTTATTTTTCATGTTTTTGAAAAGTATTCTGCATCTGGTTTCTTTGAAAGAAAAGACTGTGTTGGTTGTGTGTTTGTGTGGTTGTTTTGCCCGAAGGTATTTCCCAGTCCAATAGCTGAGATATATAGAATTTAAGTGGAAAGCTACAGTGAAATTGGTTTGAGGAATAGGACAGAGTTCAGGGCTTCTGGAGAGACTGGAAAGTGAGAAGGAACATCACAGAAAGAAAGGAACCACAGAAGGGGGAACTCCAGAAGCTGCATATAAATACTGACAAGTCCTTGACTAATCCCTGAACTACAAATCTACAATGAGAGACTGTGGCAGAAAGGAGCCAGGCAGAAAATAAACAGCTAAGCAACTGAAAGAATTAAGCAGAGTCCTCAGCTGCTGCCCACCACAGGAGATAGAGTTTGAGTCCTGCTGAATTGCCTACTAGAACAAAAAGGCACTTTTCAGAGGAAGATAACAGAATGTAGAATCTCTGTACCATATCATCCACAATGTCTAATATACACTAAAATAATTACAGGAATGAGAACAACAGGAAAATGAGATCCACAGTCAAGAAAAGAGATGGGACAATGTGGTCCGTAGTCAAGACAAAAATAGTCCATATAAACTGACTCCAAGACAACCCAGACGTTGAATTAGCAGACAAGGACTTTAAAGTAGCTATTCACATATGTTTGGATAAATGAAATTGAAAGGCTTTCTCAGTAGCAGATTTGCTGTACAAGAAATACTAAGGGAAGTTCTTTGGGCAAAAGAGAAATGATAGCAGACGGAAACTCTTGACATAATGAACAGTCAGCGAGACACAATGATAGTGCTTTTACCAAATGAAGATAAAGAATAGGTAGAAGTTTCTTGTGCTATTAGGCCTTTTCTATAAGCTTGAAGGTTTTTTTTAATTATAGAAAAATATTTGTAAATCAATTTCTTGGTAAATCAGATTCTTTTCTGTGCATGTCATTCCAACCACTGGCAAAACTGAAAAACAGACAAGGTGTCCAAAGGGCTCTGAGACATGCTTCTTTCTTCTCTACTTCATCCCACAGCACTCGATACTCTATTCTCCATCAAAATCTACTGCTAAGATAGAAGCTAATACACACTTCCACAAAGGAATAAATGGCCGATAACAATTAAAATGTTACTTCTCATGGGGCATTTGTTCTGCATTTTAACTGAGTCTTTAACTGGAGAATATGAAGATTTCAGACATTACAGAGCAGCGGTAATTTTTAGGGATAAGAGCTTTTTATGGCCTCTTATGGCCTCATATCATATAAGCCATTAGCTAAACTCTGCCTATTCATTTAGCTACCATTTCCAATTCTGTCCTCCTCCATCATTTTAGTTTAGCAATCAGAATTCACCTTTTCCCCATCAAAATTGTTAAATGCAGGGGCGCCTGGGTGGCTCAGTGGGTTAAGCCGCTGCCTTCGGCTCAGGTCATGATCTCAGGGTCCTCTCTGCTCAGCAGGGAGCCTACTTCCTCCCCTCTCTCTGCCTGCCTCTCTGCCTGCCTCTCTGCCTGCTCATGATCTCTCTCTGTCAAATGAATGAATAAAATCTTTAAAAAAAAAATTGTTAAAAGCATTGGAAATCCTAAAATATATATATATATATATATATATATATATATATATATATATATATAAAATCTGTCAACAAAACAGGGCATAGTCAACTCTCCTTTATTGTCACATCTCTGTAAGGTAACAAGATAGCTGATAACAACTAATGATCTTTTTTATTTATAAAAATATTTATATTTATTTATTTATTTGACAGACAGAGATCACAAGTAGGCAGAGAGGCAGGCAGAGAGAGAGGAAGAGAAGCAGGCTTCCCGCTGAGCAGAGAGCTCAATACGGTGCTCGGTGCTCGATCCCAGAATCCTGGAATCATGACCTGAGCTGAAGGCAGAGGCTTTAACCCACTGAGCCATCAAGGCACCCCCCCTTTTAAAAAAGATTTTAATAGTTAATGATCTTTTGAGTACTATTTTACAAATGAGCCAAAGTGAACAATGTGAATGATTCTCCCAGTTCTGAACCTTGACAATATTGAGAAATGTGAAGATTGGATGGGAAGAAGTATCTCCAGGGACAAACAGGAGAGGTAGGAAGGCAGGTACATAAAAGGGCAATTTCTGACAAATGATTGTGTTTATTAATGCTGTTTTTTTTTAAACTTAGGACTGTTTTTTAAAATACAACACCGATACAAGTAATCACTGACTGAGTTCCTTTTCTCTGGTGTCAACTTTTTTCTTTATCTACTAGAGTATCTTTCAATACTACGTGTTTAACAAATATTTACTTAATCAGATCAGATCAAATCCAGTGTTGTGCTATCCCAGGAAGGAGTCAGGCCTGGGGAATAACAGTTTTGAAAGTTTTTAAAATTTTTCCAGTGCAACAGAGGGCTCTTTCTAGAAGTCCAGTGTACTTTGTGAAAGTGGTTAAACCCCAACAACATGTCTTATTTTATTTTTTATTTTATTTATTTTATTTTTTAGTGGCTTCAAACAACAAATGTGACCCCACGGTTAAAGGATTCAAGAGTGTAGCTGGGTGGCTCCGGGTCGAGGCTGCAGAGGCTGCTTCCAAGATGGCTCCCTCACATGACTATTGGCGGGCGACCTCAGTGCTTTGTCATGTGGGCTGTATATATTAATATCCTCCATAAAGCAAAAAGGAGGATGGGTTTTTTCCTTCACAATCTTCCAGAACACAATATATCATATATATTTCAAGCATTACAATGTCTTAAAAATACAAAATTATTTTTCAAGGGGCTCCTTGGTGGCTCAGTCAATTAGGCATCTGACTCTTGATTTGGGCTTGGGTCATGATCTTGGGAGTTCCGGGATTGAGCTCTGCGTTGGGCTCACTGCTCAGCGGGGAGTGTGCTTGTCTCCCTTTCCCTCTGCCCCTTCCCCTGCTCGCACACTCTCTCGCTCTCGCTCTCAAATAAATAAATAAATCTTTTTTAAAAATGTTTAGCAATTAAACCTCAATTAATTACACCAATGAAAGTGGTTACATGGAAAATCCAAAAAAGCAAACGATCTACAAATGTTAACTTTTATTTTTATACATATGTCGTCCCAAATTGATTTTGCTACACCAGTATTTTAATTAGTTTGCAATTTTGTAAATTCATTACACCTAATGATAATGACCAGCAAGTGCACAACTATCTGAATTCAAAGGGAAGACAGCTGGCCTGGGACTGGGACAACGTTACAGCTTATCTACAAATTCACCAGTTGGTATTCAGACCAATCCTGAGGGGACCAGTTCTGCTTTCTGAAAGCGTGGACCTGGCATAGGAGATTTTTTTTTTTACAAAAAAAAATTTCTTCTCTCGTTATATTCAAAGCTAGCAAATTACCACAGCAGCACATCTTTCAATGGTGACTTAAGTCACCATCTTCCACAATCTCTAGTTCTTAAGCAAGACTGAACATGTGGTTACTGTCTTGTATATCAGCAAAACATCAATCAACAAAATATTGTTGATTAGAAATCAGTCTTATGCGGGAGGAACTATGTCAACAGTACAGAACATTGAGGGGATGGTGGCCTGGCTAATTGCAGCCAAACGTTAGGCACACTTTTTGGGTCCTCACTGCTCTTACCAACGAATCTTTGGGAAAGCAGTTGCTTCCTTTCTTCCTTGAGACTTTTGACCATCAGAGTTCAGCTTCTCTTTTCATCTTCAACACCTGTGAGGTTTTCTGCAGTGGACTGGAGATTGGGTTTTAGAATCACCTGTTCCAAGGATGGGTTTTCATTTATCTACAAATTATACATGAATAAAAGTGGCTGGAAAATTACTTTAAATTTGCTTATTTACTTGCATTCTAACCTCCCTTAAGGTTTTGGATGTTTCTGGCTACTTCTTAGGTGCCTTGCTTAATGGTCTGTGGCCAATTGCCATGGTGAAAGAGAATTAATAACAATTCTTACTTCTGTTAACTTAATACTTGTAAAACATACCCTTTCTTTGTTTATTAAAAAAAAGATCCTGGCAAATCTCGTCTGCTTTAAAAGGATTAAACAATTTTTAGAAACACTAGTCTGTATTTAGAGCTGTGGAGAAATTTCAGCTGAATGTATTAACCATCGTATGACAAATGCAGACACTGTTCTACACTGTTCTGCTCACGGGCAGCTCTGACTGAGCTTGACATTGGCTTTTTCAAGCTGTTTGAGCGTAAATTTAGCTTGAAACAATTCTGAATGGAGTGAAGTCACTTCATGGTCCAAATAATCTTTTTTTTCCTTTAGAACTCTATTATAACTAGTCATTTTGGGCCAATCAAAAGGATCTAGTTCATCCTTCTCCCAAGAAGTTACAATAAAATTTGAATTTGATTTTGTTTGTATAAAGTCCCACTTATTACTAAGGCAACTCTACATTTTTTATGTTTCCAGACAACTTTAAAAGCACCAATATAGATTAAAAAATGAACTAGGTAATAGTTTAGTTAATAGAACGCAGAATTTGAAACCTAAGTTCCAGCCTTGTTTTGCTCAGGGCTGTTTTTATCTGAATTTGAGCATATCATTAACCTTACTAGGCCCCAAATTGTTAAATGGGAATAAGACTGCCTTTACCCCAAGAATGGTCATATTCTTAATGATATGATACCTGAGCCCCTTGGAGGGAAATGTAATGAGCCTTGGCAATATTGTTCTTGCTCAATATTTACTGTGTAACTACTTTATATATTTAAAAGTTTGAAGAATGGGCGCCTGGGTGGCTCAGATGGTTAAGCATCTGCCTTTGGCTCAGGTCATGATCCCGGGTCCTAGGATTGAGTCCAGCATCAGGCTCTCTACTCCTTGGGGACCCTGTTTCTCCCTCTACCTCTCTCTCTCTCTGTCTCTCATGAATACAAATAAATAAATAAAATAAAAAAATAAATGTAATAAAGTTTGAAGATCAAAATCAGACAAGAATGGAATCCCTAATGCCTTCAGGCCACTAGAGTATGTATTCTCTCTCTCTCTCTCTTTTTTTTTTTTTGAAGATTTTATTTATTTACTTATTTATTTGTTTATTTGAGAGAGAGTGCATGGTGAGCTGGGGGAAGGGGCAAATGGAGAGGGGCAGAGAGAGAATCTTGAGAAGACTTCATGCTGAACCTGATGGAGGGGATCTCAGGGCCCCGAGACCACGATCTGAGCAGAAATCAAGAGTCAGAGGCTTAACCAACTGAGCCACCCAGATGCCCCATAGAGTATGTATTCTTTAGCTTTCTGTGCAATACCAGGAAGGCAGTTAGTCGATGAAAACTTATAAAATACATGAATCAAGTAATCCAGACCAAATTGTCATGTTTGAACACACAGTTAAGTCATCACTCACTTTAATACATCCAGAACCTTCAGTCTTCTGTCTAATTCTTCAGGTAATGATAATATCTCCATTTTTTTCAGAAGGAAATACGGGTGCAGACAAATTAGGTGAGCAGCCCAATGTCAAAAACCAGAATTTTATTCTCTCTTGAGATCCTTTCTGCTCTATGTTTCTGTGATCTTTGTAATAGAAACAAAATGATTTGGAGGTTCAAGCATTGTTTCCAGATATTATTGATGGGGAATAATTAGCATGCCTAATTTATTAGCCTTAGTCAAGTCTGTTTGAGATAAAAGTCAAGCAAATAAGTTTTCCTTAACATGTTTTTAAAGTATCACTCCCAAACACTCAAATATAGACAATTCTCTTCGTTTTCTTTGTATTCATTTGACTACCCCATAGTTTATAAATCACATGTCTGTTTTGTACACTTTGTCCCAGACAAGTCTGGGCATGCAAAGATTGTAGCGAGTTTACAAAAGCCACTTAACATATTTGGTTGTCTTTTAAATTATGACTTTGAAAACACAGAAGACAAGCTCTTTTACAGTGATAGGCAGGTTTACATAAGTTGCTGCACAAACTAAGTTCAAAATAACTTCAGTTCATATTGAAAAAGTTATTCTTCCTTTGCCAATCTTCCATAATAGTCTAATATTTTTTAAAAAAACTATCCATGGTAATTATTAAGTATGAAAGGGAGTTTTCGGCACCTCTTCTCCTGTGTATCCTTTCTGTGAGTCACGGAAATTGCAGCCACCAGAGCTTTCTAGGGATGGCTGAATGAAATCTACCTGGTCCTCCAAAGCACTTCCCCTGACACGTTGCACATCAGGGAGAGCAAGCCAAGAGACACAGTCTTAGGAGCACAGATAGGACTTGGGGTTCGTTCCTTTGCTTCACCCAGTATCTCTTTTTGACTTGCTCTAGGTTCTGTTGGTGACTCAAGCATGTTCAGGTTAAAAAGGAAAAAAAAGACTCCTGCTGTAGGGCACCAACAGAGCCCCCCGGAAGTCAGGAGGCATGTGGGGTAGAGTGCGCATGTGTGGGAAGGGCCTGCACTGGGAGCTGTGGCCAGGGATACATCCCGCCCTTCTGCCAGCGGCGCCTCTGAGACAGACGGAAGGACGCCCATCCCAAAGAACCTTTTTCAGGGTTAAATGAAATTCCCAATGTTAACTGCTCAGCATGGTGTCTGACAGAATATGGGTTCCGCAAGAGTTGTTTTTTTCTTTTTTTTTTTTTTAAGATTTTATTTATTTATTGAATATAGAGAAAGAGAGATCAGTAGTAGGCAGACAGAGAGGGGGAAGCAGGCTCCCCGCTGAGCAGAGATCCCAATGCGAGGCTCGATCCCAGGACCCTGAGATCATGACCTGTGCGGAAGGCAGAGGCTTAACCCACTGAGCCACCCAGGCGCCCAAGAGTTGTTGTTGTAGACTAGCGTTGAGCCAGGATATATAATTTAGGCTAAGAATAAAGTGAAGCATTTACAAGGATGAATCAAGGAAAAAAACCATTCTCAGGAGTGATATATTTGTATTACAGGATTTTAAAAATAATAGCATATAGTAACAGAACTACATGCATAAAATAACAGGCAAACCTGTTTTAATGAACAAATAAGAACCACTTAGAATTATCATAGCAGAATATACTGGAAAGGAGTGTTAGAGTACTTGACTTCAATTCTAGCTTTGTCCCTTGAGCAAATTTCTTTGTCTTTGATCTTTGGCTTCTTCACCTATTAAAATCACACATTGCAGGGTGTATTGAGTGAGGATAATATATTAAAACTATATTCATGTCTGTCTATCCTATCTACGTAGCTATCATCTATCTATAGAGAGTATACAGTAAACTATACAGAATCATGAGCATTCCAATATTATCATAATTTTTTTACTCAAATAGTATTTAAAAATAATTTTAAACATGAAAAATGAGTCTGATACATGTAAACATTCTCTTTGAAATTATTTACACTACTGCTTACCTAATCATTTTGTCATTTATATAATTAAAAATTAACCTTGAGGGGGTTGTGATTGTGTTGGGGAGTGGCTTCTGGGGTGGATGGCAAAGTTCTATTTCTTGGCCTAGGTGATAATTATAAGGGTGTGTCCGTCTTGAAATTACTCATTGAGCTATATATTTATTTTGTGTGGATTTTAGTGCCTGTGTTTTGTTACACAATACAAAAACTTTTTTTTTTTTAAGATTTTATTTATTTATTTGACAGACAGAGATTACAAGTAGGCAGAGAGGCAGGCAGAGAGAGGAGGAAGCAGGCTCCCTGCTGAGCAGAGAGCCCGATGTGGGGCTCGATCCCAGGACTCTGGGATCATGACCTGAGCCGAAGGCAGAGGCTTAACCCACTGAGCCACCCAGGCGCCCCACAATACAAAAACTTTTAATAAAAAAATTTACTCCACCCAGTTACTATATGAACTACTACAAAGGTGAAATCATAGAGGACTGACTTAGGGAGGTTATATTATATTTTTTAAACACAGTAAATAGAATTAACATGTAAGTAAATGAGTGAACTTGAGTCCTATCCTTTTATTGGGTTCTTCTACCAACGTACCAAATTGCTATCTGAGTTTTCCATTTTCACGTGAAAAATTTTAGATGCTGTAAAGATAAAGTGGAATTGATATCACCTTAGACAGAAACAGAGCTTACATGGCAATACACGTAATCAACATGGTTAATTCAAAAAGATGAATCTGACCATAACATGGCCTCATGATTTCAGTCCCAGTAAGCGTGGTATTACCTGCTAAGGAATAAAAAAGTATAGACAGTTAAAAAGAGATCACTGGGTGACAAGTTGAATAGGAGTCCACTTTTGTGTGGTTATTAAAAGAAAAAAAAAAGATGCCTTAGCTATAATAAGTAGGTATTTAACAAGTTACTATTATCTCCAGTGAAAAATGCAACAATTGCAATTATGTTATTGCTATGTAGAAAACATATGGATAGGTACCTTCGGGATATTTTGGTTATAAAGAAGAGGAACTTACTCAAGCTTTCTCTTGGTCAGGGCACCTGGGAAGCTCAGTCAGTTGGGTGTCTGACTCTTGGCTTCAGCCCAGTTCATCATCTCAGATGGTGGCAAGGTCGAACCTTGTACCAGGCTCCACACACAGCATGAAGTCTGCTTGGGATTCTCTTCCTCTCCCCCAACCTCTTCTTCCACTCATGCACTAGCTCTCTCTCTCATTTATTGTCTCTCTCAAATAAATAAATAAATAAATAAATAAATAAATAAATAAAACCTTTTTTCTGATCCGTAGTCAGACGCGTTATCCATTGCGCCACTGGCCCTGTGTTTAAAACCTTTTTTAATAAAAGCTTTCTCTTGGTAAAGGAATGTACAGGTATCTTATGACATCCAAAACTGCATGAGGAATTTTCAGAAGCAGAAAACTTGTCAAGAACCAATGAAAACCTGGTCTCTCTCTTTTGCCCCCATGGACTCTTGCTCTCTTCTCTCTGCAGATCATCTCCCACTCCTTGATGATCTACATTCATGCCCCTGAATGGCTGCTCTGTTTCCAGATCTCCTGTGGCTGGCATCTGATACTAAAGGCTCATTCTGTCTGAGCCCCAATTTCAAATAACTGTGGGCAGAAGAGACTGTGGGAGGCATTGCAGAAGTGAGAGGCAATGACTTTACTAGAACTCAGCACAATGACATGACCACTAACATGGGTCACTCCTGCTTTCCACCAGCACTGAAATCCCATGAGTCAGACTGCTAAGGGTTCAAGGATGAATAATGCCCAGTTCCTGTCCTGGAAGAGGTCAGACTTCAGAAAACAAGAGAGAATGTCTAAAGAAATTTTTTAAAAGTGGGTAAGATGAAAGAAGTATGAAAAAAGTCTTTCAGGTTCCAAGGGGAGGTATTAAAACTTGCAAAGTACAAGCAAGCAAAAAATACATTCATTAACTTCCATCAAAATTGAGTATTTCTCGGGGCGCCTGGGTGGCTCAGTGGGTTAAGCCACTGCCTTCAGCTCGGGTCATGATCCCAAGTCCTGGGTTCGAGCCCCGCATCGGGCTTTCTGCTCAGCAGGGAGCCTGCTTCCTCCTCTCTCTCTGCCTGCCTCTCTGCCTACTTGTGATTTCTCTCTGTCAAATAAATAAATAAAATCTTTAAAAAAAAAATTGAGTATTTCTCCTCAATGAAAGACATTATGGCTCAAGTCTTGACAGATCCAAGAGAGGACTTTTGCAATATCTAAAACTGAAAAGGATCTTAGGCAAATCAGTATGAAAAAATGATGGGGAAACATTGCGAATGAGCAATCACCAGGGGAGAAAACCAAAGGGACCAAATATCATTCATCCACAATCAGCTTGCACCAGTTAGACCAGCAAAATCAGCAAGCTGGACAGTGCCAAGAGTAGGCAAGGGCTGTGGGACTATAGACTCCAGGACAGAGACATATTTCGTCCACCCTGGAGAACACTCTCCCTGAGCTTATCAAAACCTGCATTAATACTCTGCATCCGGCCGAGGAGTAGGGGCACAAAGTAGAGAGACCAGCTTGGAAGGGATTTCTGTGCCATGAGTTTGGTTTTGATTCTAAAGATAATGGAAGATCCAGAGAAGATTCGAAGAAGGTCGGTGACATGGCCAGGACAAAACCGATAGCAGCATGGAGTTAAAAACAGAGTTTGGTGGGGAGGGGCACCTTAGCAAATGAGCTAAGGGGCATGTATATACAAAATGACATCGAGTGAGTCAAGCAGAATCCAAAATATAAGCAACTGCTGTATAAAAATGACAGAGTACCTTTAACAAAGATCAGAGGTGAATCTGGAATTAAACATATTCTATTTAAACTTCATAGTCTTTTTTCCCCATGCACCAGCTTCTATATGATTATTTTATTATGATTTTATTACAGAATATCGTTCAGAACTCCAGAGTCCAAATATCAAAAGCATTAGTGAAAAAAAAAGATGGGTGCCTGGGTGACTCAGTCAGTAGAGCATGCTACTCTTGATCTTGGGGTTGTGAGTTCAAGTCCCACATGGGGTGTAGAGATGACCTAAAGATAAAATCTTAAAAAAAAAAAAGTACATTGAAATTGAAGAACAGAGTCGTTATCCTTTGATCCTGTTTTGAAGGTAAAGTCTTGGCAGCATTTCGTGGTTCAGACAGTTCTCTTTTGTAGGACTGTTGTGAAAATTTAGATCCTAATTATACACAAGCTACTCTTCAAAGAATGCAACTACTTTGAGTTTATGGGATTATGGATGATTTTTCAAAACTTGTTTTATATATTTTGTGGTTTCTACAATGAGGTTGTACCCCCACAACTCACCATTTTCCAACTACATTCTGAGTTTCAATTTTGATGAATTTAGGATTTGTTTGGGGTAGAATGCAACAGAATTATAAACCTTAAAGCTGAAACTGGTTTCTGCTGTGGAACTAATTGGTTGGCCCAGCTGGTAGGTGGCATCCCACTGCCCCAGCAGGCGGGGCAGGGGGGGTGGGTGGGTACGGCCAGAGTAGCCTGGCCATGAGAAGTAGGGCTGTCAGGCCAGATACTGGTACTTCTTTGCAGTGACGGAACTTATGGAAAACTTGTCATCTTAAAGGCATGAAGCTCACCAGTCCAAGGAAGTGGGCGGCCCATCAGTGTTTGTTAGCTTCTCTTTCGTATGTGCAGAGATTTAATTACCTCCATTCTTAGAAACTGTTCATTTTGGCTTCTGTAACCTGAATATTAATTAGCACCCTTTTTTCTTTCCTGTATATCTACCCATCTCGGGGCCATGCCAGTGCTGAGAATACACAGAGTCCTTTTTCTTGTTTGCTCCTAGTTTTCTAACGTTGCTTTCTCCCTCTGCCTCTCCCCCTGCTCTTTCTCAGGTCTCCGTCTGTTGTGTCTCCTTTTGTACCCCGTGTTCTAAGGCTTAATGGCTTGTTTTCTTATTAATCCACTAGGAGACGGCATTGCGGCCCAGACACCATCTAGACAAACAGACTCTCTGGTTGGAATGTTCGTGTGGTCTTCTCCAACAAGACTTCCCAGAGATTAGGTTGGAAGATTCATGCTTATTTGGCAAGGATGTATTCTAAAGCCGAAGAGCCATGTAAACATTATATTACTTGCTAGAAAGCTTTCTTTTTAAAGATACTGAAGATGCAGTCTAGCTCTTTATTTTATTGAAAATATCATCCAATGATATGAAGTGGTATTCAGTTATGCCAGGGATTATGGTAGGTGCCAAGTTCCGTTTAGGCTACTGGTTTTAACTCAAGTGCCTTTAAAGAATTGCTTCATACTTTGTGGCCATTACAACATAATTTAATATGTTAAAGTAATAAATGAAAATAAATAATTAATAGAGCCACGCCTTACTTAATACAATAGGTGAGCTCCAGAAGAGTAGTATGTAAATAAAATTATGAATAGAAAAACATAGCATTTTATCAAGTGAGTAAGCTATGTGAATAAATTCTATTGTTAATTGCTTAATAATTAAAGAATCCTCTTGTAAATAAGGTGGCAGCATTATGAAGTGGAAAAAAACGGAATTTGGAGTAAGAAGAATGAGGTTTCAATTCTGATTCTGCAAAGTGTGAGCTGTATTATATCAAGACAGCTGCAGTTTTCATCTGCAAAACAGGATTTATTTCACAATGTTATTGCCCTTTTCAAATTATAGAGTACTATACAGGTGTGAATTGTTTCTGGGATTACCTGTAGTCTTTTTTCTTTTTTAAAGAGAGAGAGAGAGAGAGAGAGAGCAAGGGGTGGGGGAGGTGGAGGGACAGGAGAAGGAACAGAGGGAGAGAGAAACCCAAGCAGACTCTGAGCTGAGCTCAGGGTCCAAGAAAGGGCTCCATCTCACAACCCTGAGATCAGGACCTGAGCCAAAACCAAGAGTTCAAAATGTAATGCTTGATGAACCACACCACCCAGGGACCCCTACCTGCAGAGCCTTTTAATATGCCTGCTCTTATGTGATCCTCTGCAATCCGTGGCTGAGACAGAGCAGATTTTATTATACTTTTCTTTTCTTTTTTAAGAAGGCTCTACTCACAAGGCTCAAACTCACCATCTCAAGACCAAGAGTCACACCCTCTACGGACAGAACCAGCCGGGCGCCCCAGTACTTTTCTATATAGATGCGGAAAGTCAGGGTCAGAAAAGTTTAGTGACGGAGCCAAAGTAGCATTACCAAGTGTGGCAGAGGCAAAACTAAAATCTAAATTCTCTGACTCCTAAATTGGTACATTTTCTACTAGACCTCAGACTTTGGGAGTGGGGAAGGGGAGGAGGAGGAAAGAGGAGATGAAGACTTAAAGATTAATATGCTTTTTCTCATGACAGCAGAAAGTGAAAGAAGATGGGCAACAGCTTTGGCTAAACCTCTGGGGGTGTCTCTTATAAGCTGCATGAGCTTGGATAGAATAGTTAACTGCATTCAGTCCCCATTTAGTCAACTATAAAATAAAGATAATAATATCTAATTTGTAGAGTGGCTAGGATTAAATAAAATGATATGTGACTTATACATGGTACATAATGAGCATTCATAAAAGAAAATATGAGTTCCAAATTCAGGTCTACATATGTGTGGGAGAGAAGAAATCAAATACATCTAATGTGGTTTGGGGAGAGAAGATAATTTTGCCTGCCTTGATCCTTGGGGGGTTGTGTTGGGGACAGGCAGAAGAAAAACATTCTCTTTCATCTTCCATGAATTTCCTCAACTCCTGTCATTCTAGCCATCAGAATTGCCTGCAATTCAGAACGTTCTTCCCATTTCTTCCTGAGAAGAAATAATGAAGTTATACCTTGATTACTAAAGGAAATAGAAGATTTTCAGTCTCAGTTGGCAGTCTGAGTACATATATGTATACACTCTGCATTAAAATGCTAATAAATAATATTTTTGAAAATCCCAACAATAAAGAAAATAGGAGAGTGTGCCATTGACAAACAGTGGAATTTGGGATGCCTGCATAGTCGGTTAAGCATCTGCCTTTGGCTCAGGTCATCATGCTGGAGTCCTAGGATGGAGTCCTGCATCGGGGTCCTTGCTCAGTGAGGAGCCTGCTTCTGCCTCCACCTGCATTGCCTGCCGCTCCCCCTGCTTTTGCTCTCCCTTATTCTCTCTGTGACAAATAAATAAATGAAATCTTTAAAAAAAAGAAACAATGGAGTTCAACAAATTTCTGCAAAACAAAAAGCGCACAGAATTGGCTCACGATGAAATAGGCCCTAGGAAACCCAGATTATCCAGACGGACTGTACAGCAAGCATTGAAAGTGGGCGGGAACCCACACGATAGTGCCTGGAAAGACTTGGGACTCCTGTTGGAGGCATGAAGTGGAGCTGAACACAGGGGATCTGCTGAAGATTTAAGATTAAAATACATTAAAATCAGTCATTCCCCATCTGCCTCCTCCACTTCCCTATGTGTCTTGTACCCAGCTGCTTAGCCCCCAAAGAAAGAAAAAACAACTTTTCTGAAAACATCAAAAGAGCTCTCCAGGAAGAACTACAGTAGTTAGAACAGTATTGGTGATCCAGGTAAAACGTACCTCCTTCAGCATGCCATGGAATGGTGCCTCCTCCCAGGCCTACCTGCCTGGTGGAAAGTGACATGGGTTCAGATGAAAACCCCACCACTTGATCCCGCACTCCCAGTCAGACTTGGAATTTTCAAGTATAAACAGACACCCACAGTTCATCAGATGTTTGAATCAAGCCTGCAAACTGGAAGGGAAACAACACGTAAACAAAGAGAAAAACTGTCCCCAGAAGAGACAGAACTAATTCATGAAACTGAAAATAGCATTTTAAGTAATATAATTAGTACCACCACAGAGATACATGTAATATGTCCATAAAAGAAGGATAGAATGCCATGAAAAAGAAACAGTAAGAAAATTAGAAAGAGTTCTTGCAAATAAACTAAAAAGAAAAATATTGCTGAAATTACAAATTCAGTAGAAGGGTAGGAAGATAAAATCAAAGAAATCTCTCAGAAAGTAAACCAAATGACACACATACAGAATACTGAACCAAAAAACAAGAGACAGGGAGGCTTAATCTAGGAGGTCTAACATACAACTTAAAAAAATCCCAGAAGAGGGCATCTGGGTGGCCAGTTGGTTAAGCAACTGCCTTCAGCTCAGATCATGATCCTGGAGCCCCTGGATTGAGTCCCACATCAGGCTCTCTGATTGGCAGGGAGTCTGCTTCTCCCTCTAACCTATCCCCTCTCATATTCTCTCTCTCTCATTCTCTCTCTTTCTCAAATAAATAAATAAAATCTTTTTAAAAAATTCCAGAACCGAAACCCCCCCCCAAAACAGAAAGGATGAGTTTATCCAAAAAATAACATAAGTTCTAGAAGTTGTAGCAAAAGAGATTGCAAAGATATCCAGAAAGATAAGTGAAATAAGAGCCACACCAGAAATTTCACTGTGAAATTTGAGAACCCTAGAGATTAAAAACAACAACAACAACAACAAAAAAACCCAAAAAACTTCTAAAAGCCTCAAGAGAGCAAAACAGAAAGGAACAAGTCTATAAAACACTTATTCCATCAGAATGATGACAGAGTAAAGATAGGCAAGTCCCGCAAAATTTACTTCATTTGCACCCTTTTACTAGAAACCCTGGGGAAATTTTCCTGGTAACTGAGGAGTAAGATCTAGCACACAGTGGGTATGAGCCAGGAGAGTCGTGAAGGATTGTGCCATGATGACGTCATGCAAAGTGGCACTTCCAGAACATGGCCTGGTCCAGATCAGGGCATGGAGATCCTGGAAAGGATGTCCCTGGGAGAAAAAAATGGTATGACCTTTTACTGAGGTCAGACAGAATGACTGTGCACTCAGAAAAATTAAAAGAAGATATAATAATAAAAGTGTTGGATCCAAAAAGGCAAACAAATATCAATAAAAGAAAACCACAGTCTAAATAAGAGAAAAACTGGAATTTCAAAAACAACAATGGAATAGTTTCCAAGCAATGGGTACTATGAATAAGAACCTGGACAAGAGTAAGGAGAAGGTGGAGAAGACATATGTTAATCCTTAAGGTCTTAATTAGAAACTCAAGAGACAAAGTATAAGAAAGACATTTTCCAAATACAAAGCAAACTAAAATGTGACATGATTGAAATTTATGTTAAGACCATTCTCATATGGGTGCTCACAAGTGCTGGTGAGAAAGCCCTGTGTTCATAGACATTATTTGACTGCTGAGGGAACAGCAGCATTTATAGTCACAATAATATATATGTTGATAATTATTTTTAATATTTAGAATCAACTTGTAGACAAATAGCAGAAAAGTTCATTATGGTTGCAATGAAAACTATCAATGCAACCAACTTCGATATTTTAAGACAAATACAAAATTTCAGCTGACAAAGGTCAAGACTGAGAGAGAGAGCTGGGGGGCTAATATTCATAACATGAATTGGGGGTGGGGGGGCCAGTCCATTGTATGGAACAAGAAATGGAAGTTTAAGTATGCTGTGAGAGTTGCAATGGTGCCAGGGAACTAGATCTGTAAGAGTCATAGCAAGAAGTAAATAGAAAATGTTTAAGTTGGTAAATCAATACTGGAGGTAAGACACCCTACAGAATGGGAGAAGATATTTCCACATACATATCCCATAAAGGGTTAGTACCCAAAATATATAAAGAACTTACACAACTCAACACCAAGAAAATAATCTGATTTAAAATGAACAGAAGGGGCGCCTGGGTGGTTCAGTGGGTTAAAGCCTCTGCCTTCAGCTCAGGTCATGATCCCAGAGTCCTGGGATCGAGCCCCGCATTGGGCTCTCTGCTCGGCAGGGAGCCTGCTTCCTCCTCTCTCTGCCTGCCTCTCTGCCTACTTGTGATTTCTGTCTGTCCAATAAATAAATAAAATCTTTTTTAAAAATAAAAAAAAAATAAAATTTAAAATGAACAGAAGACATGAACAGACATTTCTTCAAAGAAAACAGAAGAGACACATGAAAAGATGTTCAACATCACTCATCATCAGGGAGATGCAAATCAAAACCACAATGAGATACCACCTCACACCTGTCAGCATGGCTAGAATCAAAACGACAAGAAACAATGAGTGTTGGTGAGGAGGTGGAGAAAAAGGAAGCCTCGTGCACTGTTGGTGGGAATGCAGACTTGTGTGGCCACTGTGGAAGACTGCATGCATTTTTCTCAGAAAACTAAAAGCAGAACTACAATTTGATCCAGTAATTCCACTAATGGGTGTTTACCCAAAGAATACAAAAGCACTAATTTGAAAAAATATGCACCCCCATTTTATTGCAGCATTATTTACAATTGCCAAATTATGGAAGCAGCCCCATTTCCATTGATAGATGAATGGATAAAGAAGATGTGGTAGAGATACACACACACACACACACACACACACACACACAATGGAATATTACTCAGCCATAAAAAGAATGAAATATTGCCATTTGATAAATGCCATATGATAAGATTAAGATATCTTTATCTTTAAGATAAACACCATATGATTTCGCTCATATGTGGAATTTAAGAAACAAAACAAACAAAAGAGACAAACTAAAAAAAACCAGACTCTTAGCTGTAGAGAACAAACTGATGGTTACCAGAGGGGAGATGGGTGGGATATGGGGGAAACAGGTGAAGGGGATTAAGACTATACTTGTCATGATGAGCACTGAACGATCCATAGAATTGAATTGAATTGTATTGTATTGTACTGCATTGTACACCTGAAACTAATACAACACTGTATGTTAACTGTACCAGAATTTTTTAAAAAGAGCAAGTGAGCTATCAAGTCATGAAAAGACATGGAGAAACTACATAAATTTTTAAAAATAGTAGTGGTGTAGATTTATAATTTACAGACATGTTGTTAACTATTTGAATAAATGAAAATAGAACAGGGCTTAAAGCAAGGAGTAGGAAGAGAGAAAGAGAGGAAGGGAGAAAGGGACGGTTTGCTTTCATTATAATCCTTTTATAATTTGAGTTTTTATGTGAAAAAAATTAATTGTAAAATTATAATATTTATAAAAATTAATTGTAAAAATTATATTTTTATGTGATGAAATTATAAATTTTATCTTTTCAGTTTAGGTGAAGTTAGGTACACATTGCATATTATGTCAACAGTTTTATATGCTTCCATTCTGACATGTTGACCACTTGAGTAAGTACTATTATTATTCCCATTTTGCAGGTAGGACACTGAGACTTAGAGGGGTCAAATAATCACTCACTGCACAGCTTGTAATAGCAGAACCAAAATGATAGCCCAGGTCAAAGGAGCTCTTATTCACATGTGGAATTGCTATTCAAGTCTTGTTCAGCCTGATTCTCCAGCGCTCAGGTGTATGGTGCAAATTTACCCGAGCATAGGGAGAGTGCCAGCTATGGTGGAGGGGGAGGGCTTTCTTCATACATCTGAGAGTTATGTGTTTACAGGTTATACATCCCAGACTCAGGAGAAACAAACCTCGCTGACTATTGATGGGACTGTTTTAAAGAAGATAATAACTGTGATGACAGAAGTTTCTAGAAAGAGTTCTCCATGTGGACTCACAGAATTTCTAGAAAAACGATTTATATAAACCCATTAATTTTGCTCTGAGGTGGTTTCCACCCCAGGGAATCCCTGCACAGCACCAACAGCACCCACACTCAAATAGTATCATTAAAACCATCAGGTTTGTGGTCTTGAACTATCTGTTTGTAACTAAGTCAATATGGCTTCAGCACAGCTGTTTGCCCCAGTCTTTAATTTTGCTTGAAGAAGCACACAATAGGGGCACCCGGGTGGCTCAGGTGTAAAGCGTCTGCCTTTGGCTCAGGTCATGATCTCAGGGTCCTGGGATCCAGCCCAGCGTCATTGGACTCTCTGCTCAGCAGGGAGTCTGCTTTTCCCTCTCCCTCTGTGCTCTTGCTTGCTTTCAAATAAATAAATAAAATCTTAAAGAAAAAAAAAAAAGCACGCAATATACTGTATTGCCTATATAATTGTGAAAAGGTTACTTTTTTATTTTGCAAATATTTTTAATGGATGGGGGGGAAGCACATCCTAACAAAGCCACTGTTAAAAAAAAAAAAAAAGAGCTACCTTTTGTCTTAATTTCAAATTTTCTGCTATCATCCTGCTCTTGACAACTTCTTGTTTCAGCAGTTTCTTTGATGCGTCAAAGCATGGTGCATATTTCTAGGGCATATCTTACTATCTTTCATTTAAATAACTTATTTTTCAACCATACTCAGGGTCCAGCTTGTCCAGGTCCTACCTCCTGATGCTGACAGTGTGTCCTTTCTTCGAACTTTACAAGCTGCATTCTGAGTTCTGATGGTTTGAACTGCAAAAGACACATACAAAACATTGTCTCCATTAGACACACAGGCAATTGGACACATGTACCTGCTTTGATAATTTCACCGTGTGCTGGATCCTTCAGGATCTTACTCTTTTGGTTTTTCCCATTCTCTCCATCCTATCATCCACCAATTGCTGGAATGACTAGTCTTCACTTCCCGTGTCTCCTTCATTAGTTTCCTACTCCTCAACCTCCTGAAATCCAACTTCTTGCCCCGCCGCAACACAAGTCCTGTTGGGCAGGGAGGGTGCACGCTGGGTCACTCCCACTCATATCCCAGAGCTTAAGGTGACTCCTGTTCCATCATATGTCAGGCATTTTTAAAATATGCTTTGTTGGGGGATACTTACATAGGTCACAGGTAATTAAGAGATTAGGCACGGAGCTCCTGATCCTTCCATCGTCTTATAGACAGGTTCCTCCCAGGTGAGGGAGTCTCCCTCCATTGGTCTTCCCTTTGAGGGCAAGCAAGAGAAAACTGTCTTGTTTGAAGGATTTGGGTCTCTGCTGTTTAAGGAGTTATCTGGCAACTCCAGATGCCTAGCCTGGGGAGACTTGATGGCTCATACAATATTGCAACTCCCTAGGCTAGGAAAGGAAGCTGCAAATCTCGGGGGAAGCTAAGCAAGGGTTCAGGGATTCTGCGTCTCACACCCCTCGTGTTCCTGCCCTCCCGCCACCGACTCCCCATCCTAATTAACTCATTGTCTAGACAACCCAGAATTAGTTCTCTTCCCCACTTGTGAACTGTTCTGTTCATCTCATGACAGGTTCCTAGCCCCCCTCAAGCTGTTATAGCAGAAAGTAGAAGTCAACACTTGAGTAGCCAAATAGAGCGGAAGCTATTCAGTCCTTATCTTTTTATCTCTTCAGAACCTTCCATACCATTGACTGCTACTTTTCTTGAGATGCAAACTTCTCTTGACTTTCCCAATGTTACTCTTTCTTCATTCTTCTGTTGGTCTGACCTCCAACTCATTCACCAGCTCCTTCTATGCCACCTAAACGTGGGAGTTGTAAAAAGTGAATGGATGATATTTAAAAGGGAAAAAAATCCTGGGGCACCTGTTTGGCTCAGTCACTTGAATGTCTGACCCTTGATTTTGGCTCAGGTCATTCTCTCAGGGTCATGAGGTCCAGCCCCTCCATGAGCTCCATGTTTGGCTGACAGTTGGTTTGAAGATTCTCCACCCCTCCCCCCCACCACTCTCTCTCCCCACCCTCTCTCTAAAATAAATAAATAAATAAATAAATAAAATATTTTTTAAAAATTGGAAAATCCAAGAATTTTAACATTTGTATAATATTTAAAAATATAATTCATAGAAATATATGAAGAACCACTAGAAGAGTTGAATGTGGTTTCTTCTAGGAAAATTAGGAATTAGGGGCAAGGAGGGACATTGTCTTTTGTAATAATCTTTATGCTCTATTTGACTTTTTAAACTAAACATAACTATTTGATTAAAATTAACAATGTACCTTAAAAATCTCAATAGAAAGGCTGGGAGATAAATAAATCTCTGTATGTACTGACATATGGAGATACCTCTAAGATTTGCTAAGAAGTAAAAATCACAAAGGAAACAGTGGTTAGTATGTGGCTATGTGCATACAAATACATGCACATACTGTGTTCATGTACGTGTAGGATCTCTCTGGGAACATGTAAGATAATTTCACAGGACAGCCTGACTCTGGGAAGGGAAACTGGATAGTCAGAGGACTTGGCCAACCCTGAGATTTTTCAAGGCATACCTACCCTTTTCAGCTTTTGGATTTTATTTCTATGCATTTTTTTTTTTTTACTTATTCAAAACAAAATTCTCATCCCAATCTGGTTTAAAGTAAGTTTTAGCCAATGGCTCTTGAGTGCAGTCTCCCGGAATCTTTTATTAAAAAGATATAAGTTCATACCATTGCCCAAAACTAAGACTGATGGGCAACAATAAACAAGATTCTGGGAGGATTGAAGCCATTTTGAAAACCCATGCCCAACTCATGGCACGCCATCTTTAAGTCACAAAACAGAGACTAACTTCACGATGGTGGAAAATACTTGAAAACCCAGGCCCCATTCACAGCTCAGAGGTTGAGGGTTCCTTTGTTGTTCATTCTCATAGCTTAAAAGCTTAAGTATTGTGTGAGACACTGTTGTGGTGCTGGGGCTAAACCCGTGTGCCCAACCATCATGGGCACAGTTGTGATGTGATTATAACCTCACGAGAAAACTGAGAAAGCAGTCTCTGCCCAGCTGGGACTGGTGTTTTGTGTTTTGTTTTTTGTTTTTTGTTTTTTGTTTTTTTTGAGACTGCCAGAGCACAGTTGCTACCACCACCCAACCCCTCCCAGCCTCCACACACTCTTTCTTGTCTGTCTTCACACATTAAGAGACAGGAACTCCCGGATGACAGCCTGAGGTGGTGCAGACGATTCCTCACAAGTAAAGAATGGCTGGCAGGGGCAGGCAGGAAGAATCCTGGTAGTTCTGCATGCCCAAATTGTATTTTCTTTGTTTAGAATATTACAGAATTAGGCAGAGGGAACAGGATATTATGTCATTTCCTCAGAACACAAACGCACTGGTGAGTACTGGCCAGAAACTCTAGTGAGGACTGGGAGCTGGATTCACACATCTCCTCTCCACTGGGCATCTGTGATGATTTTACCATCACTCAGACCCAGAGTGAGCCCCAAAGCAACCCACATATCACACACTTCAAAATGTTGTCTTATTATTTATTCAGAAGATGTCAAAGGAGGCCTATAAGAATATATTACAGTGAAGAGAAGGAAACAGCAGAGAAGACTTTCATGAGACCTCTGAAAACTTTAAAAAGTTTTTGAATTTAAAAAAAAAAAGACAAAGCTTTTGAACATTGTGCTCTACCTAATAGAATATAGGAAGGTGTGGTCAATAGGAAATACATCAGGAAAGTCATAAAGAATAAAAATAGGGTAAGATGGAAAGACAGTAGAATGAAATTTAAAGGGTCATGGATAAGATAAAAAAAATAAGACAGCATGGAACCTAAAAACAAAATATCAAAATATGATCTATAAATCCTATAGAACTGGTTCTGTAGAAAATTAAATAAGTAATACAAAGAAAAATATTGGTAGATGGATCACATTAATGGCCCTAATATATATTCTTACTCTATATAACCTTTGCTCTGTATCTCTGAAGTCACTTTCCCTTTGACTTGGGGCTCAGCCATGTGGCTTGCCAAAGAGACAGTAGGAAATTTGACTATTCAGACACTTGAAAAGTGCTTGGGAATTTTAGTTCTCTGCCTGCTCCTCTGCCATTGCCATGAGACTGTGTTTAAGCTAGCCTTGGGAAGGCTGAGTGACCCCATGGAGCAGAGCCAAGCCATTCCAGCAAAAGTCAGACCCTAAACAGTCAATGGCCAGTCATCCTGCTGACCACAGACACAGAGGCAAGCCAAACTATTAGCTGAGTCCAGCTCATGCTGGCAGAACCACCAACTTGGAAATCTGTGAGACATAATACATGTTATTATTTAAAGCCATTATGTTTTGAGATGGTTTGTCACACAGCAGTAGCTAACTGGCAACAAGCTTGAGAAAGTCTCTCAAAATTTAGGGGAAAATTGCAAAGAAACAAAAAGATGGGGGGTTTAAAGGATGCAGAAAAGGAAATCTAATCTAACATGTACATAACTGCCAGAGACATAAGAATAAATCAAACAGAAGTAATTATCAAAAGCAAAGTAAAAAACTCCAAATTCCTGGGCTAAGGAAAACCCACGTAATCAGATTAAAAGTGTTTACCCAGTGGGGCTCCTGGCTAGCTCAGTCAGTGGAGTGTGCAACTCTTGATCTCAGGGTTGTGGGTTCCAGTCCTACTTTGGGGGTAGAGATAACTTAAAAATAAAATCTTTTAAAAAAATGTTCATCAAATTTGAGACAAAATTTATTTGAGAAGACTTATCCAGGACATAATCTAGCAAACTTTGAATTACACAAATATTTTCTTCTTTGATCTACTAATATGGTAAATTACATTAATTCATTTTCAAATGCTGAAACTGTTTCGCATTCCTGGAATAAATCTCACTTGGATGTATCATCATTTTTATGTATTTGGGGTCATCATTTGTTGAATTTTTGTTGAGAATTTTATATGTTCACATAGCATTGTCTGTAGTTTTCTTGTAATATCTTTATCTAGTTTCAGCATTAGAGTAATGCTGACCTCATAAAATGAGTTAGGAAGTATTCCCTCTACTTATATTTTCCAGAAGAGGATATCTAGGCTTGGTATTATTTTGTCTTTTAGTGTTGGGTAGAATTCGCCAGTGAAATCATTTGGGTCTAAATTTTTTGTCGTGAGAAAGTTTCTGTTTTATTTTATTTTACTACAAATTTGATGCATTTGATAGGTATAGGACTCTTTTAGGTCTTCCCTTTTTTTCTTGAGTGTTTGTTTTTGTCTTTTGAAGAATAGATTCATTTTATCTCAGTTGTCAAATATACGGGTGGATGATTTTTCATAGTATTTCCTAATTATTCTTTTACCATCTGTAGGTTCTGTAGTGATTATGGTAATTTGCAGCTTCTCTCTTTTATTTCTTGGTCAGTGCTGTAGGTTTTTCAAGTTTTTTTTTTTTTTAACTTATCAAAAACACAGCATTTAGTTTCACTGATTTTCTCTATTGCTTTTGTTTCTAATTTTATTCAGCTCAGCTCTGATCCGTTTCACTTTCTTCTTTCTGCTGGCACAGGGTTTAATTTGCTCCTCTTTTCTTGTTTTTATAAAGTGGAAGCTTAGATGATTGTGTAGTAGGGACTGTTTGGATCCCCTGCCATTTTCAATGCATATGTTGACATCTTAATCCCCAAAGTGATTGTTTTCAGAGGTGGGGTTTTGGGGAGGTAATTAGGGTTAGAAGAGGTCAGGAGGGTGAGGCCCTCATGATGTGGTTAGTGCCCTTATAAAAAGAGGACATAGGGAGTCTCTCTAGGAACCTGCCCATGCTGCCTTCCCATCTCAGTCTTCCAGCCTATGAGAAATACATGTTTGTTGAAGCCACCTGTCTGTGATTTGTTAAAGCAACCCAAGCTGACTGAGACAGTGTGACACCTTTTTTCTTTTTTAATTTAAGCATTTAGTTCTATAAATTTCCCCTAAGCTGCTCTAGGTGTATTCTGCAGATTTTGGTATGTTGACTTTTTATTTGCATTCAGTTCAAAATATTTTCTAATTATCTTTAGACTATATATATGCATATGTATATCCATATATATAACTATATATATGCATATGGATATACATATGCATATATATAGTCTAAAGATAATTATCTTTAGATATATACATATATAGTCTAATGTTTTAAGATTTTTCTGGCATCTATTATTGACTTTTATTTTTTTTTAAGATATTTATTTTTAAGCAATCTCCACACCCAATGTGGGGCTTGAACCCACAACCCTGAGATCAAGAGTAGCATGCTCCACCCATTGAACCAGCCAAGAGCCCCTATTATTGACTTTTATTTTATTTCTTTATGGTCAAGAAATGTTTAATATGATTTCAATTTTTTAAAAAAATCTAGAATTTTATTTTATGGTCCAGAATATGGAACATATTGATGAGATTGTAACTTTTCTGGTGTCCAAGGAAGAGTAGTTATTACTTGGCCATGAAAGCATGCTAGCTAATTAACCTTTTCACTTTGCCTGAAACACATAATGGAAGTAGCCCCAAACAAATCATTGCAATACATTCATATTTTTTTTTAAGATTTTATTTATTTATTTATTTATTTATTTGACAGAGAGAGAGAGAGAGAGCACAAGCAGGCAGAGAGGCAGGCAGAGGCAGAGAGAGAAGCAGGCTCCCCACTGAGCAAGGAGCCCGATGCGGGGCTTGATCCCAGGACCCTGAGATCATGACCCGAGCCGAAGGTAACGGCCCAACCCACTGAGCCACCCAGGCGCCCCCATTCATATGTTTTAATCTCTCTATTATATTCCTTCTTACAAGTCAAAGATTTTCAGATTCAGCAAAAACCAAGAACAATGTATATTTTCTTTCTAAAAGGGAGCTTAAGACAATGTGATCCAAAAAAAAGTTTTAAGATAAAGGATGTACTAACAAATCAGGCTAATAAAAACAAAAATACAGGAAGTATTACATTACATTATTATTCAAAATAGAATCCAACACAAACACATTTAACGGGACCTAGAAAATATGCTCATTATTAACTTTGATGTATTGAACAGAGCATCAAAATATAGAGAGCCAAAACTGACAAAAACTTAACGAGAATGTGAATGTTTAATATCCCTCTAAATATCTGATAGGTCAAATAGACAAGACATCTCAAGGATATAGAGCAGATGTTGGCCAACTTCTGTAAGGACCCAGGGAGTACCTATTTAGGTACTGTGAACCAATCTCTGTCACAAATCCTACTTTGTTGTTTCACAACCCTTCAAAGTTGTAAATACCATTCCTCGTTGGTGGAATGTACAATAATAATATCTAATAAGCCACAGGCTGGATTTGGCTGTGGGCCATGGTTTGCCAACCCCCAAAATGGAAAATCCAATAATATATTTAATAAGGCAATATAGTGAATTAAAGTAGACTTCAAACTTTGTACCTTACACGTTTTTTCTGTGCTTATACAGTGAGAGTTGTTTTGGTGGTGAGTTTAGAAACCCTCTTGGATTAGCTTAAGTGGTGAAGGAGCCGTAATTAGGTGCCACAGAGTTCTCTGTCAGAAGCTATAATCCAGCTGGCTTCAGGTTCCCACCCAGGTCCCTGCGACTATGACGAAGCAAACAGGTCTCAACCCCCGTGGATTATCAGAAAAAGCATTATCAGAAAAAGGGGTTGTCGGGGCCTGGGTGTCTCAGTTGTTAAGCGGCTGCCTTTGTCTCAGGTCATGATCCCAAGGTCCTGGGATGGAGCCCCTCACCCGCTCTCCCTCTCCTTCTGCCCCTCCCCCTGCTTGTGTTTGTGCTCTCGATGTCTCTGTCTCTGTCAAATAAATAAATAAAATCTTAAAAAGAAGAAAAGGAAAAGGGGTTATCAACTGAGCAGAACCTGTGACGTGACAGCCTTTAGAGAACCAGCGTGTTCACACAACTGCTCATTTCTCCGAGGATGGGACCTCCTAGTGTGATCCCATTTCTCTACTGCTCTTCAAGTTGTGGATCGCAACCTAGTCATGAGAATAAAATCAATTTAGTGTGTGGCTCAGCACTTGAACAAATGAAATAGAATAGCACAAAAAATATCAGAACATCTTACATGTACTGTTAAGTATTGGTTTGAGATTTTTCTATTTGTTTTATACAGAATTAAATAGTAGGCATTTACAAAATACTCAGTTCCCAGGTACAACCACGACTGCAAAGGATCCCAGATCCCTTCTAGCTACGATGAAAGCCACCCATGCCTCCTCTCAGTCAGGCTTGATTTGACCCAGTTGTACCTCCCTACCTTCCTATAGCATATGTACCAAATTACCCATTCACCCAACTCCCCCCACCCCACCCCAACACATTCCAAAAAGGGGGCTGTCTGCAGGCATGAAAACGTGACACCAGGCTTTAATTTTCTAACTGTATGAAGTTTTGGCGTGAAAGTTATGCTATCTCTGGAGATCACTAAGAGGGAGATCATTCATCTTTTTCTGTGTGCTGCACAATTTTAAGTAACTTTAGTGGTATCTACTCTTTGAAAGTCTGAAAAGACCAGCTACAGAGCTAAATATACAGAGAGAATACGTACCTGTTTCATTGGCAGTTTTTTCAAAATGATTTTAATTTTAACTCTTCCAAGGTTATTGCTCTATTCAGTTTTGCTACTTCTTTTTGCACTAATTTTGTTCGTTTATGTAAAATCATTTATTTTGACCAATTTTTCAAATCTATTAATATTAATTGGTAGATCTTCTTTTATACTTATTGAATCTTTTCTGTATCTATTTCCTTTCCAATATTTAATGTTATATGTTTATTTTTCTAACTAGACTTGCCAGAGGTGTGTCTATTTTATTGTTGATTGTTGTTTTCAGAGAATTAGGTCTTAAATTTATTTAATTTTATAATTTTTAAGTTTTAAAATTCATTTATTTTAGCTCTTATTCTTCCTTCTGCTTTCTTTAAATTAAAACAAAAATTTTTTTTACCAATTTCTTGAAAATTCTTGATTTGTTTATTTTAATGTTTTCCAAATTAATAATGAAATCATTCTGAGTAACTAATTTACTTGAACACAGTTTTGGCCTTATTTCATAACTGGAGTGTTTTAAATGTTTATTGACTCTCTTTACTTGAAACTTCTATTTTTAATTTCTAAATTATTGTGTTTTGACAATAGAATGTGACCTATCTGCTGTTGGCTTTTTGAAATTAAATTATTTTTCTATTTCTGATTAACATATGATTGATTTTTGTAGATATTTTAGTAGACTCTTCTGAAGACATCTGGGTACTTGAACCCCTTTCTTTGAGGATTGTCTTCCCTCTGCCCAGAGTGGGTTTTGGCAATAAGTGACACCCCCACACCATACCACCCCACCTTCCCAGTAGCTAAATAAACATGACCCAAGTGGAGCCAATCGCATTTTTTCCTCAGGAATTGGGAGTTGAGGTTCAGTCATGATAGGGACCTTTGCTGGTTGTTCCAACAGTGGGGAACTCATACTCCACCTTGTGTGTAGAAAATTAATTTGGGGAGTGGGGGACAACTGAGTGAATTATTGGCTCTTGGCAGCTTTCCAGCTTCCTGCTTCCTGTTTTATTTTTGTCTTGAAGCCTGACTGTATTTCAACCTTCGCTTCCAAGAGGGACTTCTGTAATCTATAGTAAACTCCTGTTCTTGGCTTCAGGTAGTATGAGTCGATTTCTATTACTCATGTAAACAAGGTATGAAGGTTTGTTCTGTTTGGATGTAAAACTGAACTCAGTTTCTCTTTGTTCCCTTAGCAAAGGTTTATCCCGCTCTGTGGGGGAGAGCAGCTCCCTTAGAGAAGTAAACATTTTAACTCCCTTTCAGGCAGTGGAAATCGGAGAACTGTGGTATCTAAACACTGGGTTCTCTTTGTCCATGAGAAAGGAAAACTGTTCATATTTTCTTGACATTCAGCGTTTTTCCTAATTTAGAATCAAGGGCTGATATGAAAGAAAAAAACAGGGATTTTTGGTGTGGAAAGGAGCTTGGCTTCAGAACTGGAGGAGACTTGGGGGAAATATTGAAGCTAATTGAGGATTCTGTAAATGGAGCCATTTTCCAGGAAGCAGCAGGTGAGTGGGCAAGAGAAGGGCCTCTGCAGGAGGCAGCCTTTGGCCTCCTGGAGCTATGTTGTCAACGACTCCGTACTGACCACCGACCTCTGTTTTTAATCACTGGCCTGAACAAACCTTCATTCTCTTCTTTTTGCTTCCACTTTTACTCCCGCTTCCCTAACCTTCATAGACAAGTTTTCTAATACATTTGAGATGTTATGTGTTCTTTAATTTGTTCTTGTGAAAATATTTACTGTGGTTTTATGTGCATGAACTTTGAGATATGACCACATACCATATAGCTCATCATTTTGAAAGACAATCCAGTAACCCTGTTGTGCCTTAAAATGCCTCTGTTTTGACCTCAGTTACTTACTTTCTCATTGATCAAGTTTTTCTTTCCAGCTTATCTCAACTCAGGCAAAGGACCTGGCAGGCAAAGCATCCTAAGATGGGGGCTGAAACTACCCTTCAGGACAATAACAACTGTCCTGACGCCAGCAAGACCCAGTGTGATTGACCCCAAGAAAACGATCAACCTGACCTCTACTGGCCACCTGCCACCCACCAACATTTGCCCCACATTTTCCTTATATAAACCTGGAAGTATTTTCAGCTCTTGGAGTCAGTCCGTTGTCTTCCCGGTATTGGCCTCACTGAAATGAATTCCTTTCTGGTTTCAACGCCACTCGTTTGTGAATGGCGGATGGCCAACCCTAGTCTTTTTGGGACCCTCAGAGCCAAGTGGGTGGACCCTGGTTACAATTTTAAGTGTACAATTAGTGGTTTCTAACATTTTCACTACATTGTGCAAACATTGCCACTATTGTGCAGGTATTATTAATTTACATAAAGGTATTTTTTGTATTATCATTCTGTTTCTATTTTTGTCAATTGCCATTTTTTAAAAATCCATCCGTGCTGCTGCGCCCACTCTGGTTCACTGCTGCAGAGTATCCCATAGTGTGTACCCACCACAGTTTTAACCATTCCCTTAATCTTATCCATTAATCTTAAAAATAAAGCTGCCACTTATTTTACCGGCAAAAGATGGGATTTATTCGGGAATAGCAGAGAACTGCAACCTTGGACAAGCAAGCTATGGCAAAACCATAGGCTAGGCGACAGAACTCAGGAGGAGAAAGCGCTTTCAAAGAGGAGAGGGGGACGCTGGGAGGGCTGTTGTAAACAAAAAGCCCATTGGAGTAAACTGGGAGTTGGGACTGTGGTGGTTTCCCATTGGCTGAGCTGTGACTGTCTGTCATTGGCTGGGCGGTTGCCAGGGGAAGAGGAAAATTCCCTTCCTCCTGCTGGAGTAGTCAAGTAGTATCCACATACAAGGTCCATCTCTTCCTGTTGGATTTGATGTTGACAAGGAGTGGTACGACATGAGGGCTCCCCCTGCCAAACCTCCTGACTCCATTTCCAGTGAGGTTTCCCTTTATTAGCTTTCATGCCTCTGTAATGGACATCTAGTTATCTCCAAATCCTCACTCTAATAACCAATACTGCAGTGAGCATTCTACATGTGCCCTTGTGACCAGTGTGAGAATTGCTTTTTTGGAGGGGTATTGCTGGGTACAGGCTAGGGGGCCACCCGATTTGAAGAAGTGCCACCAGATGGGTCCCTGGGATGGCTGCACCCATCCACACTCCCACTGCGGTGCCCACATCTCCATTGGCTCTCATTGTTACCATCAGCTTTCTACTTTATGCCAATCTAGCAAGTATAAAGGGATGTATTCTTATTTGTTTTGTCTTGTTTCTGTCATTACCACAAAGACTGCACCCAACTTCATACGTGTACCAGCCTTTTGGGCTTCCCCTTCTTGAATTGCCTGTTTTGCTGTCATTGCTCTTGTTTGGGTTTGTACCTCCCTTTTTCTCGATCGGAGTTCTTGTTTTTTTTTTTTTCCCTCTTTTCTTTTTTTTCTTTCCCTGCATACTCTAAATATTTGACCATGTTTGGTTTAAGATACTGTAAATATCCTTTCCCAATCTGATCTCACTGTTTTTTCCATGGTCTCTCATTTTCCATGGGGTTAGAAAATTCAAATGACCTGTACCCAGAGCCAGTGCCAGTCAACCGCCCAGCGTTCACACCAGTGGAAATCTCACACCCCCCTCACCAGCCAACTACAAGATGGGAGAGCTGCCTGGCCCCTTCCACTGATATCTGTTCTGTCACCATCTGGCAACACTGTGACAACTTCTAGTACTGCTCCCTCACCCCCATGCCTTCCAGCAGCCATAAAACCACAGGTGGCCTGGACATCGAATGAGGTACTGAAGGAGGAGGCCCCTCCTTCAGGGTGTGTGGCAGTAGGGGTGGGAAAAGGGCAGAGAGCGAAGCCTGTAGGAGAATTCTGAGGCAGTACAGTAGACACAAACACTCCATTAGGCTTTGAAATACAGAAGGCTTTAATGAAGGTAAAAAATGGTATAAAGAGTAGGTTTATAGGTCAAAGATCCTCAGGAAAAGTGAGGAGTTGGGGACTACTGAGCATTTACCAGGGGCAGGAAGGGAACTGGTAACCTACTGTAAGTCAGCAAAGGAGGCCCCTAGGTCTCAGCCCATAGGTCCCCTGAAGCTAAGGCTTAAATTAGACTCAAAGCCTTGAGTAAAATGTACCAGTAGAGTGACAGATTCCAGACCAAGGTGGCTTGGCTGGAAACGAAAAAAAAAAAAAAAAAAAAAAAAAAAAACCAAAGCCAAATATTTGAGAATGCTGAGATCCAGTCTAATAATCATGCCAAATTACAATAACAAAATTCTGTACTTTGCTCCCACCCCTATTGTTAAGGTTTAAGCCCTAAGAGTTGGAGTCTGGTGATTGCCACGGGGGCAGATATGGTAGGAACCCGAAATAAGAGGAAACCCAAGCCCCAAAGCCTTGCTTTAGGCATTTGTCACCATGCAACACTGCTGGACAAAGGTGGAGGGGGCCTCCCTTCGCAAAACTCCTTGCGTGAGAGGGTTGAAAGGCAGCATAAATGGATGTTTACAAAAAGGAAAGACCCCTTTTGCAACCTCCCTAGTCTATTTTTCCTATTCATAACCTGAGACTAAGAAGTTTTAGTGGGAAACAGAGCTTAGACTACTCTTGCTGCCTAAATAAATAAATAAATAAATAACTAGATAAGAAGGTATGGTCCAACTCCAACTGTTTAGGTAACTGGTAAAGTTATTCATAGAACTGCTTGGTCCAGCATGACAAGACTGCAACCACTGTATTGGGTTTTGGCACACAAGTTGACCAAGAATAACCTTGACAGGCAACTCACTAAGGCTCCATGGTGTTGTGTTGCCAAGACCAAAAAAAAAAAAAAAATAAATAGTCTGTTAAGTCCATGGAGGCTTGCGGTTGTCTTAACATCTAGTCTCTGCTTACATTGTACCTATCTGAAACTGCGAACTGCTCTGAAAGAACTAGAGCCAAGGATCAGAGAGAAAGACTGTTCAAGACATCGTACAAATCCCTGAATTCAGCCATGACGGAAGCAACTCCTGTTCATTCTGGTTACTTTCATTTCTTCCTTAAGTCAGCTGAAGCTGGATTTCTATTATGGGCAACCAAAATATTCTGATTAGTTTAAGAGGTGTCAATACTGGAAAGGAGAGTAAAATTTTTGCTAATTACATGACCTACCTAGAAAACCCCAGTCAATCAGCTGAAAACTTACTCAGACAAGCACGAGAAAAGATGATTTGCTTTCAATAAATGGTGTTGGGATATTAGATCGTAACCTCATATTGAAATAAATTGCAAAAAGACAATTATTTTATTATTCCAAAAAAGAAATAGAAGAAAATATAGTCAAATAGTTATCTGATTTAGGAGTAGAAAGAGCCTTTCTTGCATTCAAGGAAAAGTAGAACACAAGCAAACAAAAAAGAGACAGACCTGTAAAAACTCTTCTGTTTTAATAATAGTAAATAACATGCATGGAATGAAAAATTCAAAGATAGGAAAGTTGAGAGGAGGATCAGGTTGGGAACTTCCAGGAGCCAATTCTGGGAGTAGGGAAGATGATTAATTAGACACATGGATATTTGTAGGAACTACTCTCTCTGTCCAAATGAACTAGAAACAGATTATACATGGGTAAAACTTAGGATGATCATAAAGTTAGAGACATATATTTGAGACCAGTCAACAGGGTGATGATAGTTAAATCTACTAGAGTAGATGGGATCACCTAGGAATGAGAAAAGAAGTGGTCTAGAACCTTGTAGAACACTGATATTCAAGGAACATGGAGGAAGAAAAATCCAGATAGACTCTTAGTTACTTTAGGACAGAAGATATTCCAAGCCTGCTTTCTCTCATGGCCAAGATAATACCTAGCACTGTCCAGGTTATGTATTGTATGTTCAATACACAGCTTCGTGATTGTTTCCATTTGTTTCTTAAACTTAACTAACCTAAATTTAATTAAATGTCAATTCATATAAGTCAATATTCAGTAGGTGTGAAAATGTGTTTCTTAGTACTCCTGTCGCTTAACCACTATTTTCCCTCCCTGGAATCAGTGAATATCAACACTTTCTTGTGTACGTTTCAGAGATAGTTTATGTTTATACAAGCAAATAAGAATATATTTTCTTTTTTTTTTTTAATTTTCTGGTTTCAACCCTCTCTCTTTTTAAAAATTTTACTTACTTGAGAGAGAGAGAGAGAGAGAGAACGAGTTGGGGAAGGGCAGAAGGAGAGGGAGAAATAGGCTCCCCATTGAGCAGGGAGCCTGATGCAGGGCTCGATCCCAGGACCCTGGGATCATGACCTGAGCCAAAGACAGACATTTAACCAACTGAGCCCCAGGATGCCCCTTAACTCTCTTTTTTTAATTGATACAATATTTTAGAGACCGTGTCATGTTACAAATAAAGAGCTTTTTCATTCTTTCTATGACTGTATAGCATTTCAATTTATAGTTTACCATAATTTATTTAACCAGATCCTTTGATAGCTATACAGGTTATTCACAATCTTTTGATGAAACTAATAATGCTGAAATAGAAAATTTTGCATGTCATTTGATGGGTGGTGGTTTTGAAATGTGTCAACTTGGTTAGGCTGAACTATGGGCTTCACAATTCCCTTGTCTATATGTTTCCTATAAGGTGGGCCACAGGAGACATTTTTGCCACATTAGATTGGAGGGTGGAAGTGAAGGTGCAGCCATATTGTTTTTTCCTTGGAAGATCAGGGCCCTTCACTCTCAAAAGTGGTTGCTTAGCTGTTAGCTCACCTCCTTAGAGAGGAGCAGCCAGCTGTACCCACACTAACTTAAGAAAAAACTCTGCTATGTTTCCTTGTCTGTTTTTACAGCTTGCTTCTCTGGATTTAAGTGTGTAACCCCTTTGGAATTTGTCCATGTGTTTATTAAGTACTTTCAAGACCATTTGTCAAATACTCTGTTTTTTCCCCACTGATATAATGTCATCCTCATCATATTATGTGTTTAGGTCTATTTCTGGACTTTCTCATCCTTTCTACTGATTTGTGTGTAACGTATTATTTATTGAAATATGTAATATTTAAACATATCTGGTTGGTCCAATCCCTTTTATTTACTCTTTTCAGAATTTTACTGGCAAATCTTAATTCATTTTTTATACAAAGTTTAGACTTAATTTCACTAATTTAAAAATCCATTTAAAATTTTTATTGGAATTAAATTAAATGTACAGATCAATTTATTTTTATTTTTTTAAAAGATTTTATTTATTTATTTGACAGAGATCACAAGTAGGCAGAGAGGCAGGCAGAGAGAAGAGAGGAGGAAGCAGGCTCCTGCTGAGCAGAGAGCCCAATGCAGGGCTCAATTCCAGGACCCTGAGATCATGACCTGAGCTGAAGGCAGAGGCTTTAACCCACTGAGCCACCCAGGCGCCCTGTATAGATCAATTTAGAGAGACTTGATAACTTCATGATATTGAGTCTTCCCAGTTAAGAACACAGTATACTTTCCACTTAATCTGTTCTTCTTATGTGTCCAAAAGTAAATTTTTAAAAAATTTTGTAGGAACTACATATCTATTAGTACATTTATTTCTAGCTACTTTACCTCTTTGAGAAACCATTGAAATATGTGTTTTCTGCCATTATATTTTCTAATTGGCTATAATTTATACATTTTTTTTCCTTTGGCCTCTAAAGTAGAACATACCTAAATTGTTGCAGACTGGTTATTATTGACTCTTTTTCCTCCTCTCTCTGCTCTGAGTTCCCTAGGCAGTCTTAAAAACAGTACATTAAATACTGCATCTCTCTTGCAAATTTTTCTCTTAGCCACTCAGTTCCAAAATTCCTTAGCTAGGTCACAGATGGTGTCCCTCTCTGCTGGTATTTTAGTCAAATCAAGGTTATTGTTTATGCTTTTTTTTTTTTTCTCCTTTCAGGCCAACTAGTGGAGATATTTTTGGTTAAAATTGGAGTTTGATCTCATCAAGTCTCCAAACTGAGCACTCAGGATGTTGGCCAGCACTGCTTGTTATCTGTTCTGAGGACCCCACTGGTGTGGATAATTGTGCAAGCCTGTAGAAATTGCTAAGGTCATGTTTTTATACCCTCTTGTAAACTGGTACTACTTTGCAGTGCAGAGAGTATAAAAATCATTCTGCTTCCATCACATTCATTAATTAGAAATGATTAGAACAGCAAATGATGTTTGAGATTGCACATCTAGTGTAAAGCTTTCATTTTACAAATGAAGAAGGCCAGAGTAAAGAAACTATAGTTAAAACTCTTCACAGTGTAGGGATAGAGGGAACATACTTAAATATCATAAAAGCCATATACAAAAAGCCCACAGTGAATATCATTCTCAATGGGAAAAACTGAGAGCTTTTCCTGTAAGGTCAGGGACACAACAGTGATGTCCACTTTCACCACTGTTGTTCAACATAGTACTAGAAGTCCTGGCCTCAGCAACCAGACAACAAAAAGAAATAAACGGCATCTAAATCATCAAAGAAGAAGCCAAACTCTCACTCTTTACAGATGACATGATACGCTATGTGGAAAACCCAAAGACTCCACTCCAAAATTGCTAGCACTTATACAGGAATTCAGCAAAGTGGCAGGATATAAAATCAATGCATAGAAATTGGTCGTATTTCTATACACTAACAATGAGACAGAAGAAAGAGAAATTCAGGAATTGATCCCATTTACAATTACACCCAAAATCACAAGATCCCTAGGAATAAACCTAACCAAAGAGTCAAAGGATCTGTACTCATGGAACACTCATGAAAAAAAGTTGAGGAAGACAAAGAAATGGAAAAAAACATTTCATGCTCATAGTTTGGAAGAACAAATACTATTAAAAGGTCTATGTTATGTAATCTATACATTCTATACATTCTATGCAATCTATACATTCAGTGCAATCTCTATCAAAATACCATCAGCATTTTTCACAGAGCTGGAACAAATAATCCAAAAATTTGTATGCAAACAGAAAAGACCTCAAATAGCCAGAAGAGGGTTGAAAAAGAAGACTGAAGCTAGTGGCATCACAATCCCAGACTTCAAACTCTATCACAAAACTGTAATCATCAAGACAGTATGGTACTGGCACAGAAATAGACACATGGATCAATAGAACAGAATAGAGAACCCAGAAATAGAACCTTAACTCTATGGTCAACTAATCTTGGACAAAGAAGAAAAGAATATCCAATGGATAAAAGACAGTCTCTTCAACAAATGGTGTTGGAAAAATTGGACAGCCAAATGCAGAAGAATGAAATTGCACCATTTTCTTATACCATACACAAAAATAGACTCAAAATGGAAGAAAGACATAAATGTGAAACAGGAATCCATCAAAATCCCAGAGAACAAAGGCAGCAAACTCTCTGACCTTGGCTGCAGCAAATTCTTGGTAGACATGTCTCCAAAGCCAAGGGAAACAAAGGCAAAATTGAACTATTGGGATTTCATCAAGATTAAAAATTTTGGAAAGCAGACAGTTGACAAAAGCAAGACAGCTGACAGAATGGGAGATGATATTTGCAAATGTCTTACCAGGTAAAGGGCTGGTATCCAAAATCTATAAAGAACTTATTAAACTCAACACCCAAAGAACAAATAATCCAATCAAGAAATGGGCAGAAGACATGAACAGATGCTTCTCCAAAAAAGACATCCAAATGACCAATAGACACATGAAAAAATGCTCATCATCACTCAGCATCAAATCAAATCAAAACCACAGTGAGATACCACCTCACACCAGTCAGAATGAGTAAAATTAACAAATTAGGAAACGACAGATGTTGGCAAGGATGTGGAAAAAGGAGAACCCTCTTACACTGTTCGTGGGAATGCGAGCTGGTATAAACAGTATGGAGGAAATCAGTATGGAGGTTCCTCAAAAAGTTGAAAATATAACTACCCTACTACCAAGCTCTACTAGGGATTTACCCCAAAGATACAAATGTAGTGATCCGAAGGGGCACCTGCACCCCAGTGTTTATAGCAGCAATGTCCACAATAGCCAAACTATGGAAAGAGCCCAGATGTCCATTGACAGATGAATGGATAAAGTAGAGTTGGTGTATATATATACACAATGGAATACTATGCAGCCGTCAAAAAATGAAGTCTTGCCATTTGCAACGACGTGGATGGAACTAGAGGATATTATGCTAAGTGAAAGAAGGCAATTAGAGAAAGACAATTATCATATGGGAAAGCCAGAAGGTGAGGGCCTTCTCTGGCTCAGCTGCTGGAGCATGCAATTCTTGATCTCAGGGTTGTAAGTTCAAGTCCCATGTTCAGTGTAGAGATTACTTAAAAATAAAATCTTAAAAAAAATAGGTGGAGAAGAAAGAGAGAAAGGAACAGAAGCAATATTTGCAAAATAGTGACTGAGAATTGCTCCAAATTAATGTCAGACCCCAAAACACAGATCCAGGAAGCTCAGAGAACACCAAGCCAGTTAAAAGCCAAAAAAAATACACCTATGAATATCATATTCAAAATTCAGAAAGGCAAAACTAAAGAAAAAGTCTTGAAAGAAGGCACAGGAAAAAAAATCTTACCTATACAAAAGCAAAGATAAGAATTATATCTGGGGACACCTGGGTGGCTCAGTTGGTTAAGCAGCTGCCTTTGGCTCAGGTCATGATCCCAGGGTCTTGGGATCAAGCCCCGCATAAGGCTCTCTGCTCGACAAGGAGCCTGCTTCTCCCTCTCCCTTCGCCTGCCACTCTGCCTACTTGTGCACTCTTTCTCTGCCAAATAAACAAATAAATAAAATCTTTAAAAAGCAACAACAATGAATTATATTTGACTTCTCAATAATCCTTCAAGCAAAAGAGAGCACAGCTAAATATTTATGTGTTGAGAAAAGAAAACCCACCAACTTAGTATAATTTATCCTACCAAATTATCCTTCAAAAAAGAGAGAAAAATACTGTCTCAGATAAACAAAAATTGGAGGAATTTGTTGTCAGTTTGTTGTCAATAGTGCCTTGCAATAAATGTTTAAAAAAAATTTTTTTAAGAGAGAAGGAAAATGACATAGGTCAGAAACTCAGGTCTACATGAAGAAAAAAAGGACATCAGAGAAGGAATAAGTGATGGTAAAATGAAACCTTTCTCTTAATTGATCTGATAACAATCTGTTCAAAATAATAATAATACCAACAATGTATTCAATTATGTATATTTATATTATAATATAAACCTCCTTTATCAGAAGTGGACAGATAAAATAGGCAAAAAATCATTAAAGACATAGGTGAACTCAACAGCACCATCCATCAACTAAATATAACTGACATCAATAGATCACTTCGTCCAATAATGGCAGATTACACATTCTTCTCAAATTCACATGGAACACCCAGGAGGATAGATCACATTATGGGCCATAAAACACATCTCAATGCATTTAAAGATTAATTTATTTATTTGGGGTGGTGGGGAGGTACAGAGGAAAGGAGAGAGAAACTGAAGCAGTAACCATGGAGCCTCAATCTCATGATACTGTCACAACTTGAGCCAAAACCAAGAGTCATATGTCTAAACGACTGCACCCCACACCTTTACACACTTAACAGAAATCATACAATGTCTGCTCTCAGACCACAATGGATCCAAATAAGAAATCAGTAATAGAAAGATACCTGAAAAGTCCCCCAACTACTTGGAGATTAAACAACACACTTCTAAATAACCTATGGGTTGAAGAAAAAAGCTCAAGAGAATTTAAAAATTTTGAACTAAATGAAACTGAAAATACAACTTATTAAAATTTTAAGATAGAGTGAAAGTGATGTTTAAAAGGAAATTTATATTGTGGAATGGATTTATTAGAAAAGAAAAAAATCTAAAATCAATTACCTAGGCTTTCTCTTAAGAAACCATAAAAAGAAGAGCAAATCCAATCCAAAGTAAGCAGAAGAAAACAAATAATAAAAATTAGAGCAGAAATCAAAGAAACTGAGAAAAGGAAATCAGCACATAAAATCAACGAAACCTAAAGCTGTTTTTTTTTTTTAAAGATCAATAAAGTTGAAGAGCTTCTAACCAGACTAAGAAAATAAGAGAGAATACAAATTACTAACATCAGAAATAAATGAGGAAACATTACTACATACCCCATGGGCATTAAAAGGTTAATAAAGTAATAACAAACTTATGCTCACAAGTTTGATAACCTAGATGAAATGAACCTTGAAAGACACAATACATCAAAACTCACACAAAAAGAAAGAAATGATCTGAATAGGCCTATATTGACTAATGAAATCTAATCAATAAATAATAACCCCTCAAACAGAAACCACCAGGCTTATGTGAGTTCACTGGTGAATTCTACCAAACATTTAAGGAAGAAATTATAACATTTGATAGAAGCAGAGGGAATACTTCCTGGCTCATTCTATGAGACCAGAATTACCCAAGTACCAAAACCAGATGAACACATTATAAGAAAAGAAAACTACAGATCAATATCCCTCATGAACATAGATACAAAAATCCTCAAAAAATTTTAGCAAATCAAATCTAACAATGTATGAAAAGAATTATGTACCACAACTAAGTGGCATTTATCCCGAGTATTGAATGCTCATAGGCGCAGAAAAGCATTTAATAAAATCCTATACTCATTCATGATGAAAATTCTCAGTAAACTAGGAATAGAAGAAAACATTCTCAACTTGATAAAGAATACTTACAAAGACCCTATAGCTAACATCATACTTAAGTGAGAAACTCAACAATTTCCCTCTAAGATCAGGAGCAAGGCAAAGATTTCAACTCCCACCACTGCTTTTCTTTTTTCTTTCTTTCTTCTACTTCTTCTTTTTTTAGATTTACTTAACTTACTTATTTGAGAGAGAGAGAGCACATGTGCAAGCGGGTCTTGGGAGGTGAGAGGGAGAGAGAGAGAGTCTTAACCCACTCTGCACTGATCAAGGAGCCTAACGAGGTGCTCTATCTCACAACCTGAGATCACAACCCGAGTCGAAACCAAGAGTTGGACACGTAACCAACTGTGCCACCCAGGTGTCCCTCACTGCTGCTTTTCAACATTATACTAAAAGTCTTAGACAAGAGAAAGAAATAAAAAGTTTACCAATTTGGATGAAGAAATAAAACTCTCTTTGTTTGTAGGTGACATGATCATCTCTGTAGAAAATAGATGAAGGAAAAAACTAAAAAAACTCCTGGAACTAATTAATGATTCTAGCAAGGTTGCTGAATACAAGCTTACTCTTTCCTACATACCAGCAATGAACAACTGGAACTCGAAACAAGTAACGCAATACCATTTACATTAGCACTCTCAAAATGAAATACTTAGGTATAAGCCTAACAAAATATATACAAGATATCTATGAGGCAAATTACAGAACTCTGAGGAAAGATATTAAAGGTGAACTAAAAAAAAGAGAGAGATTCTATGTTCATGGGCAGGAAAACTCAATATTATCATGATGTCAGTTCTTTCTAATTTGATCTATAGATTCAATCCAATCCCAATCGGGATCCTAGGATGAAATTTCGTGGATATCAACAAATTTCAATTTTAGGTAGAGAGGTAAAAGACCCAGAATAGCCAACTCAATTTTTTTTTTTAAGATTTTATTTATTTGACAGACAGAGATCACAAGTAGGCAGAGAGGCAGGCAGAGAGAAAGGGGGAGGCAGGCTCCCTGCAAAGCAGAGATCCCAATGCGGGGCTTGATCCCAGGACCCTGGGATCATGACCTGAGCTGAAGACAGAGGCTTTAACCCACTGAGCCACCCAGATGCCCCCAACTCAATCTTGAAAGAGAACCCAGTGGGAGGACTGACATTCCTGGACTTCAAGACTTACTATAAAGCCATAGTAATTAGGACAGTGTGATGTTGTTGAAAGAATAAGTAAATAGTTCAGAGGCATAGAACAGAGACCCTAGAAATAGACTCATACGAATATAGTGAAGTGATCTTTGACAAAGGAGAAAAGGCAATACAATGGAACAAAAATAGACTCTTCCAAAAAAAAAAAAAAAAAAGGTGCTAGAGCAAACAGACACCTACATGTAAAAAAAAGTGAATTTAGACACAGATCTCACAGCCTTCACAAAAATTAACTCAAAAGGGATCATAAACCTAAATGTATATTTTAAGACTATGGAAGTCCCAGTAGATAACATAAGAGAAAACCTAGATGACCTCGGGTACAGTGATGACTTTTTACATAAAACACCAAAGACATCAGCGATGAGAGAAATAAACACTCTGAAGCAGGACTTCGTTAAAGTTAAAAACTTTTGCTCTGTGAAGGACAATGTAAAGACAATGAGAACACAGTCCACAAACTGAGAGAAAATATTTGCAAAAGAAACATGTGATAAAGAACTGTTATCCAAAATATACAAGGAACTCTTAAAACTCAACAGTAAGTAAATGAACAATCCAATGGAAAAAATGGACCAAAGATCTGACCATCCACCTTGACAAAGAAGATATACAGATGGCAATTAAGCATATGAAAAGATGTCCAACATCATGTGTCATTAAAGAATTACAAATTCAAACAAGGGACCAGTAGCTTCCTGTTAGAATGGCCAAAATAAAAAACACTGAAAACACCCAATGCTGATCAGGATGTGGAGCAATGGGGACACTATTCATTGCTGGTGAGATGCGAAATGGTACAGTCACTTGGGAAAAAAAACAGCATGGCAGTTTCTTACAAAACTAAACATGGTCTTACCACACCATCCAATGATGGCATTCCTTGGTATTTATCCTAATGAAACTTATGTCTCTAGAAAAACCTGTATCCAAATGTTACAACAGCTTTTATTTATCATTGCCCAAACTTGAAAGCAGCTAAGATGTCCTTTAGAAGGTGAACAGATACATAAACTGTGGTCCATGTAGACAATGGAATATTATTCAGTGCTAAAAAGAAATAAGCCATCAAGCCATGCGAAGACATGCAGGAAATTTAAATGCATATTATGGTGTGAAAGAAGCCAGTCTGAAAAGAGTACATGCTGAATGATTCCAGCAACATGGAATCCTGGAAAAGGCAAAACTAAGGAGACATTAAATATTAGTTGTTGCCAGAGTAAAGAGAGGACAGAGAAATGAGCAGGTAACGCAAAGAGGATTTTTAGGGCAGTGAAGCTATAACGTATGACACCAAAATGGTGGATACGAGTCATTACACATTTGTCAAACCCTCAGAAGGTACAGCACCAAGAGTGAACCCTAAAGTAAACTTTAGACTTTGGATGATAACGATGTGCCAAGGTAAATTTATCGATTGTAATAAAGATAATAAAGATAGACAGGTGGGGAGGATATGTGTTGTGGGGAGGGACGGGAAGGATATGGGAACTCCGCACTCTCTGCTCACTTTTGCTGTGAACTTAGAATTACTCTAGAAATTAAGTTTATTAATTTAAAAAAAGAAAGCATCATGGTGCCACGTAAGTTGTGGTATCACTGCCCTTGGAAACCAGTCACTCAGCATTTAAAGAAAAAGAAATGAAATATTCTAAATGTAGATGTGATAAATTCTTCAAAAACTAAAAATTATTGGGGTGCCTGGATGGCCCAGTTGGTTAAACATTTGCCATCTGCTCTCTCTCCCTCTGCTTGTGCTCTCCTGGTCACGCTCTCTCTGACAAAATAAATAAGCAAAATCCTTAAAAAAAAAAAGACCTATAAATTAAATTGTTGGTTTTTCATATTAGAAATGAGAAAACCTCCAAAGCACTTTGCAGAGCAAATTATCTTATTACAGAAGTTGGAGTATTACAACCAGAGGTTGAAAGACTTAAAAAGCCTTTGCTGCGGATGTGGCTGAATGCCTTCCGAATAGAAGGTCAGAAAAGATACTGGTGATAGTGCCACTTTCCAACGACTCAGTCCCTTGTTGCAATGATGACTTGGCTCCCAATATGATAACTAAGTTAATAGCTCATCTGCTGAAATTGTACTTTCACTTTACCAATAGGACAAATCTATCGACGTGGCCAGGCTTGCTGCTTTGCATGTATCCTTCCATCATCAGCTCCAAGGAATAATCATCAAAGACCTTTTATGGTTATACTTGGCAACGACCACAGAGAGTTAAATAAGTTGTTGCTTGGCCAGAAACACAAAGTGTTGAATAACTTGATTGAATCTCACGGTTTATCCTGGAACAAGCCTGTTGACATTTGCGTGGAAGTGACAGAAGCCAAGGTGAATGACACTGCGGGCACCTTCACAGACTCAAGGAAGTGACGTTAAATTGTACCAGCAGCCTTTGTATTCCTCATGGCGCAGTTAAAAAACGAAGCAAAACCAAACCCAGTTCCACTTAGGAATGTCTTTGATGAAACTGTAGAAGTTGTTAATTTCACGACAACCCAACTGCTGGACTAGGATCTTTGTAATAGTTCTGCGTGACAAAGCTACACTTGTGCTGCACATTGAAGTCTGGTGGTCTCTCAAAGAAGGGCGTTTGCATGACTGTTTCAGCTGTGAGCTAGCCAAGCCCTTGGAACACCATGAAGTTCTTTACCCACTGAAAGAACAGCAGATAGACAAGTTATGATTATTCACACGTGAGTATTTGGCAGACGTACAGAAAACGAACAAAGCAAACCTTGTATTCCAAGGAAGATAACTGATCATTTTTCTTACCAATAATAAAACCGAACTTTCAGGGGGAAATTAGAATATTATAAAAATTGAATTTACCACCACGAGTTCAACAGCTTCACAATACATTCCTTTTTGAATAGGTGGTGATATTAATGAATTCTTTTGTATTATATGACATATGTCAACATTTAGAAAATCTGAATAACTCAGTAAATAAATATTTTTCTTTTAAAAAAAAATTTATTTATTTATTTGACAGAGAGTGAGACAGCAAGAGAGGGAACACAAGCAGGGGGAGTGGGAGAGAGAGAATCAGGCTTCCTGCCCAGCAGGGAGCCCAATGTGGGGCTCGATCCCAGGACCCTGGGATCATGACCCAAGCTGAAGGCAGATGCTTAATGACTGAGTCACCCAGGCTCCCCAAATAAATATTTTTCAAATGAAAAGTGTTTGATGCTATAGAAATATTTATGAACAAAATATCCATTCAAAATGTCAAGTAGGCCAAGGGATTTTAATGTAACAAAGTACAAAAAGTTCATTATTATGGTTTCTGATTCCACATTGCAACTAACCATTAAATACTACCTCTTGTCAAGTTTTAGTGTAGTATCAAAGAATATCCACAATTATCTGAAAAAAAGCTATTAAAATATTTCTCCCCTTTCCAACTATCTATCTATCTCTGAGGTTGGACTTGCTTCACATTTGTCCATCAAAATGACACATCGTAACAGATTAAATACGGAAGTGGATATGAGAGCTTTTTCTTAACTCAGACATTAAGAAGAAATAAAATACATTAAAATGTGAAACAAGGCTACTCTACTAACTGGAAAATATAGTTTCAAATAGAGTTTAAGAAATGTCATTTGTGGGGACACCTGGGTGGCTCAGTCCGTTAAACAACTGCCTTCAGTTCAGGGTCCTGGGATCAAGTCCCACTATCGGGTTCCTTGCTCAGTGGGGAGTCGTCTTCTTCCTCTGCCTGCCACTACCCGTGCTTGTGCTCTCTCTCTCTCAAATAAATAAATAAAATCTTTAAAAAAAATGAAATGTCAATTGTGTTACAAGGCAATGTGTTTATTATTGTTATTTTTAAATGACTAAATACATAGTAAATTTGAGAACTACCATGCTAATCTATTCCTTTGCACACCATTTTTCACATTCCTACCAACCCAATAAAATAAAGTCATGAGTACTGCAGCCTGTTTGAATTGCCAAAGCTTTCCTCATTTATTCACAGGAATTTTTATTCTGGCCCCACCTCCAGCCAATTCCAAACTTTTAGCTCCATTTCTACAGCCCAATTCTAAACTTATCTGGGGCAACCATTCCTTATCTTCTTCCCTGAAAACAAAACTAGGGTTTTGTTTCCTCCTCCCCCCAATGACCCTGACCTTAAGAGCAGTCTAGGGCCCAATGAAGCCCCAAAGGGGAATTTCAGTTTTGTCTAATCCAGTCATGGTTATCTCATTCCCTTTGCCAATGACTATTGGTCTACAGATGTTGTGACACCACGGCTGTGAGACCAATCAGTGTTTGAATGATGACTTGTGAGAAGGCTACTGAGGAGCCTGGGAAGGTTTTCCTCAATCTTAAAATGAAACATAAGAGGGTTGATTTCCTCTTTCTGCCTGGATATTGCTGTTGGCATATGAAGCCTGGAACCACTGTAACCATTTGGGACCCAAGAGGAGAAGTAGCCTCGTGAAGAAAGCAATTGTGGAGGATGGCAGAACATAAACACAGAGGCAGTTTGACCCTTGATGAACATTGCCGTTCTAAAAGCAAGCCCTACCGCCACCCAGTCTCTAGATTTCTTATTAGGGAGCTAATACATTTCCTATGGCACAAGCCAATTTAGTGAGTAATTTACCTTCACTGTAACTGACAATATCCAACTACTCCAGACATTCATGCAAATTATTTTTTCCTGCCCCTGCACACTCCCATCTATCTGCCTCTTTATCCTGTGGTTTCCTTGGGTGAGAAAACCATGAACAGAGTGAAAAGTCCAGGCCTCAGACCCAGGCCCAAAGCTGGGCTCAGCCACCTCCTAGCTGGTGAAGTGAGGGTAAATTATTGAATATTGCTGGGCCTTGGTTTCCCCATTCATAAAAGGTGGCTAATAAGACCATGGGAAATATTCTTATCTATCTATCTGCACACTCCCATCTGTCTGCCTCTCCATCCTGTGGTTTCCTCAGGTAGCCAACACATTCAAAGCATTTGGAAGAGTTACGGGGCTCCTGGGTGGCTCAGTCAGCTCTTGATTTGGCTCAGGTCGTGATCTCAGGGTTGTGAGCTCAAGCTCCTTGTGGGGCTCTGCGCTCAGCAGAGTCTGCTTGAGATTCTCTCTCTCCCTCTCCCTCTGCTTCTTCTCCCCCTCACGCGCATGCGTTCTCTCTCTCTCTCTCTCTCTCTCAAAATAATAAAGCATCTGGAACAGTTTCCACCTTCTCACAGTCTAAACAAAGGAAATTGCAGACAAGGTGGAGTTTCAGTGAGTACATCTTTGTTCACACTTTGTTTAGACCAAAGTATTAGGTTGGACCATATGAAGTTACCAACAATCCAACACTTCTGACTTACAAAAACAGCGATTTCATGTGGTTTGATCTACTACCCCAGAAGCTGCTCTTCAGACCTGTGAGAGAGAGCTTTCTTGTCTTTGAGAAAAAAAGAGCAGCTCAGAAGCAGCTGTGCAAAACACAGGCCACTGGAAATTAAACCGTGGCCTCCACGGAGTCCACCGCTGCACAGACAGACTTATGAGCAGGCAGCAGGAACAGAGAATCAAAGCAAGCAAATGAGAGGACGTGTGTATGATCTGAAACATTAAAGTACAGTCCAAATATTATTATAAAAATTACTGGCTGTCACCTAAGCAGTCTTTAGTGCCTCGTCCACGATCAAGATACATTTTAAAGAGTACTACGTGTGACATTTCAGTTTTGCACTTGAAAAGACCAAAATGCAAAGGGATTAATTGGCAAACACCACAGACATTGTGAATTTTATTCATCTCCCCATCCTGGGAGGGTCACATGGTCTGGAATAAAATATATCTTCTTAAGCTTTTGAGAGTCCGATAACTTTTCTGCATCTTTTTCACTCTATTGGCTTAAATTTAAATTAGAGGATAATTCCATAGTAAGAAATGTGGGCTTTGGATGATAGCATACCAGCTGCCAGCGGAAAGGAAGCACCCAGAACCGGGCTCAGCGAGGATCCAGGGCTGGAGCTCCACCGCCCCCCCCACCCTCCAGCCACGGCTCTGCCCCATTTCAGAAGCAGAGGTGTCACAGATTGGAGCTCCACACCGTAGCCCAGAAGAAGAATGTAGTGGCCTCACAGTCCCTCCTAGCCTTTCCTACCAGGTTGCCAGGGGCAACACTCCGCCCTGTTGATGCGCACAAGGGAGGAAGGCGGGGCTCCCACGTGTGGCCTCTCAGTCACTGAGCTACCCCCGGGGTGCAGAGGGGGTTAAGGAGGGGCTCCTGAGTGTGGGCTGGGGAAGGGGGGAAAGAATGAACGCTCCAGGTTCATTCTCTGCTCAAGGGTCACTTTCTGTTTGGAGCCCGTGGCCGTGCCCTGGAATTCTGATGTAGGCTATTGATGCCCATGGAAACGGCGCTGCGGAGTCCTGGCCTGGGGCCATCGTGTGAGCTCCACTCTCACCAGGAAGGAGCCAGCTCGGGAGCTTCCTGGTGGTCTGAGTTCCAACCCAAGTCTCCCTTTTGTTTCCCAAATGGCTTGTCTCCCAAGTTCTGGGAAACTAATACAAGCAATGTTCAATGAGAAATGATCATGAGGTCTGTAGAGACCCCACACTTTGACTCAAAGCCTGGCCTAAGCTTGGTGTCAAGATCTTTTGGCTCCTTTTGGAGAAGAGCTGGGCTGACATCAGGCGATGGGACTGCCGGAAGCTTGGCTTTCTCATTGGCTGTGTATGTTTAGGACTCCTGGGCTTTCTTCTCTGTCCTCCTCTCACCTCCCCAGCCCCCATGATAGCAGCTACCTCTGGCAAGGGGAGGGAACAGGACTGGGGAGGGAACAGGACTGGGGACCGAAGAAGGCGATCTGGGCTTTATTTCCAATGTACCATTTCTTCAGTAAAATTAAAGAACTCTGCAAACCTTTTAAGACAAAATAATAATGTGGTATTGTGGGGAGTGATTTAACTACTCTCTATTCTTCTGGCTCTTTAAACTTAATACAGTACTTCAAATGTTAACAGTGGTGACATTTGTAGTGATACCTTCTCCTTTTATATGTTTCTCATATTTCTTCCAAGGAGCACAGCTTTCTTTTCCAGTGGGATAAAATCTTCCTGAAGCGTGTGCTAAGTAATTGTTTGCACAAGGCACTAGGGAATTGGTGTTCTGCGGACAGCTGTTTGCACTCGAGCCATGACTTATAAAGAGATGACACTGGAGGGCACCAAGTGTAGGCGGAGTCACTCAGGGAGCAGAATGAAAACATTTAATCCCGTAGCACAGAGTGAGACTATAACGTGTTGAACTCCGACTAGGTCAGAGATGAGCACAGAAGTGCATCAGGAGCAGGCACCATGTTCAGCTTGCACTTCAGTGAGAAAGTCCATTAGGCAAAGGGAGGTTCTAAGAGCCCCCTCTTGCCGTAGACCTTCAGGGAGGAAGCAGAACATCAACACTGAGCAGAGAAAGAAGCCATTCCCAGAACAGGAAGGAAAGGAGGCCTTCAGGAGCTATCAACAGCAGATCGACAAACCAAGAAGCTGAGAATCAGATTAAATTGGAACAGGGGTTCTTTGCTTAATGACTAAGGCTCCCATCATCTGCCCAGTGAGGAGCCTGGAGGATTGTGGCAAAGCTTCATGGTTTAGTTTTGTATCCTGTGTATAAGAATACCTAAGTCGTGGGGTGCCTGGTGGCTCAGTTGGTCAAGGTCTGCCTTCAGTCTGCTTCTCTCTCTCTCTCCCAAATAAATAAACAAAATCTTAAAAAACAATATGTAAGTTGTGTACAGGAAAATCCATGTAGTTCATTAGATCTCAGAGTGTAAGTTCACTCTCAGCAAATACTTTTTTTTTACTTTAAGACAGTCTCAAGTTAAGGAATCTGGCCAGATATTGTTAGAGGTTTCGACTTCCCCTGTTGAATTTCAGCTTCTAAGAATGAATAAAGCCAATTAGTCCTGCCTTCCTGACCAAAAGAATGTTGCTTTGATAAAGCTTTTTCTCCTAGCTGTGGTCCATATTATAAGAAGGTGCTGTATACATTATAGGAAGTGGGGTAAGGTTATATAAGAACTCTCAGTATTCTTTTTGCCATTATTTTGTCAATCTAAAATTATTTGAAAATAAAAATATTTTTGTAAAAATTAAAACAAAACAACAATGACCAATAACAACAAATCACAAAAGGGTCTGGTATACTTTCTCATTCCCCCAATCCACAGATACAGACTGAGCACAAATTGTATATACCAGACTCTGGGTCAGACACTATGATAACATAATGATTAAAACAGATACAACCTCTGCCATCTTGGAGGTATTTCCTAAATGTGCACTGTTGTTCTTTACAAACATTTTACCTGGTCTGCATCTAAGAATGCAAAAGAATCTTCACATTGTTGAAAACAAAATCTCTTCTCCATTAAAATTTATTTTTAGGTGAAACTGACTAACACATGTTGTGACGGTTAATTTTATATATAAATTCCCTAGGCCATGGTGCCCAGGTATTTGGTCAAATGTATTCTGTATGTTTCTGTGGTGTTTTTTGGATGAGATTAATGTTGAAATCAGTGGATTTAGAATAAAGCAAATTACCCTTCATAAAGTGGGTGGGCCTCATCCAATCACTTGAAGGTCTTAATTGAACAAAGACCTCACCTGAGCAAGAAAGAATTCTGTCAACAGATGGTGGACTTTGGACTTGAACTGAAATATTGGCTCCTCCCTGTGCTTCTAGCCATCAGGCCTACCCTGAAAATTTTGGACTTTTACCTAAACACTAGTGTGAGCCAATTCCTCAAAATAATTCTCTCTCTCTCCCTCTCGTATACATACTACCCTTCTCCTTTGAATTCTGTTTCTCTGGAGAACCCGGATACACATGCACCCCCATAAAACCTCACGTAACAGCCACTAAACGCAGTGAGATGTCAAGGGCAATGGGGATGGGAGAGGGTCCACAGCTTCCAAGCTTCCCATTGTCAGTGGAAACAAATGGGTTTTAGTGGCAGAAGCTGAAAAGATTCTTCGAAATAATCTAGATTCATGGCATTCAAACTCCTGTTTTCTGAATGAGATCTTACACAAAATTCCAATATATCAAAATGGGGTAAAGGAACCACCTTATTTCAGCTGCCTCATTCTCCTTCACACTCCTTACGAGGGCACCCCTGAAGGCATATCTCCTGAACTTGAATGTTCATTGTTTATAAACAGGATTAATATATGTGCTCCCAATAATGCATTCTTGAATGCTCCCCAGTTTTCTTTTTGTTATAGAGTTCCTTAAGTCTGCGCCAATATTCTTGAGGATGTAAATTCTTTATGCTCATAGCTCTTGAACGATTATAATAAAACAGATTTATAAATTCAGTAAAAACATTACTACCAAACCAATACGATTTAACTTCATAATACTAATTCGATTTGCCAAACAATACTGTTTTGCTCAAACTAAATTGCTACTGATGATATGAATATGATAATGGCAACCATGGAGAAGTTTATTTTTGTGTGTTTGCACGCGTGTGTGTGTGCGTGTGTGTGTGTGTGTTTCACATGACCCCTTCTTTCCTTAGTTAATATCGGGTCCCGTGATATCATCTGGTCTTCACTCAATGTGAATCTTCTTGAGACTTCGTCAGTTCTTTTCTGGGTATCCCATGAAAAGTAAAGCAGTATGGCCTGATGTCAAAGGGAAGGTAAGTGTGACCAGGCCCCTGGGCTCTGGTGGTGGGTAGCAGTCCTTGGTTATAAGGGCACAGCCAAGGGATTCAGTTAAAAGCTTATATGAGTTTTTAATCAATGTGAAAAACTAACAGAAAAGGATAATAATTATTTAGTTTAAGTGAGGGTGTGTGGATGTTCTTGTCCCATTCTTGTGACTTTTCTATAGGTTTTATTTTGTTTTGTTTAAGTGAAAAAGCTGAGAAACAAAGAACTTTTCATAGAAAACCCACAGCTTCCAAGAGTATGTCCCTACCCCCGCTCAGTGTGAGAAACATCCATCTATGTCAACCTTTATTTTATACATTGGAAAATTGAGGCCCAGAGAGCAGAAATGACTTGTGGGGATATTCCGGGCTGAAGAGTAGAGAATCAAGAATTGAATCTCAGTCTCCTGCCCAGAGTGACAATGAATTGTAGGACCCTCCAGGTCTCAGAGGGTTCTGTCCTGGTGAAGAGACAGGAGAATTTCACAATAGAACTATGTTTCCAGGGGGTGCCTGGGTGACTCAGTTGGTTGGGTGTCTGCCCTCAGCTCAGGTTGTGATCCTGGTGTCCTGGGATCAAACCCCACATCAGGATCCTCGTTCAGCGGGGAGTCTGCTTCTCTCTCTCCCTCTGCCCCTCCTCCCCACTTGTGGTCTCTCTCACATGCTCTCTTTCTCTCAAATAAATTAATAAACCTTAAAAAAAAAAAACAAGCAAACTGTGATTTCCAGAGTGTCACGAAGCTGACCTGTGAGAAGATACCAGCTTGTAAACCCCACAGACATCACGAGCATAAGCAAGAGTCCAGCATGTATGGAGAAGGAGCTAAAACTATTCTCTGTCATAAAGCATCTCATTATTAAACAAGAGGGAAAAAAATCTCTTTGTTCTTACACTCCAGGGACCACTAAATATTCTTCCACTCCATACCACCTGTGGCGGGGCAGGGACAGGGGACGTGACCTGGGGCCATGCCCACACCTGCCCGCACCTTCTGTGCTCTAAGTCCTGCCTCCAGTCCTGCACTTCCATTTCTCATCAGTAAAAAGAGATCATATAAAGCCCAGGGAAAGAAGCAAAAATGACTCTCTATAAAAGCCCTTTGAAAGTGAGAACGTGAAATAAAACACCGAGTGTTTTAGGAAATGCTCCTCATTGAGACCATCATCTTCTCCAAGGGACCAGAATCGGATCCCAGGGTTAAACAGCTGAACTGACTGAAAGACACAATGGCTGGCAAGAGGGTTGAAATGACTAAGGAGTTGAGAAGAAGTTGCGAAGGGCTTGAGCAAGTAGCATGGTCTCTGATGGACTAAGAGGGTCAAGTTCATGCAAAAAAGTCGGGGGAAAAGTCACGTTATGTTTAACATGAAACACAGACACTATAGGTATTCATCAGAGGAAATTACATGCAGAGAGGGCTTCATTCCCCCTACTGCAAATATACAGAACTGCAAATATGTGACCAGAGTGAACTATCCTTTGGTTTTCAATAAACAGTCAACAACCTCTGTAAGCTATAATCTACTTCTTAAGTCTACACTTGCAATTAAGTTGGGGATAAATGCATTTGACCACAAACCTTAGAAGTTGCACAATGTTTTCCACAAATGTTAGGTTCACGGTTCATTAGAAGGAGCCTAGATCCTGGGCCAGGGTGCCAGCTAGCATTCTGGTGCCTTTGGGAGAGTCTGATGGTGGGAAATAAAAGTCTGTAAGCTGTCTGGGCAACTGGGAAACAAAAGTTTATAAGTCGCCTGGGCAACTCTGCTCATTGTTCAAATCTCACCTCCCTTTGGAACATAAAACAAAGCAGCAGGGGCTGCTCCAGCCAGGGGTCAAAAGGCTTGAAATGCTTCTCACTGGAATGGCTGGACTGGCCAAGAAGGTGGTTTCTGGAGAAAGGTGCTTCTTTTAGATTTGCTGTTACCTACGAGTGTTTCACTGCACCCTTTCTTCATCCCCACCCACCCCTGGGTGACACGACCCTCTTCTGTGGTTATATCCACCATCCACCTGCTCCCAATGCACTTTCCAGCCCAGATCTTCTGGATCTATCTCCGCCATGGACATATTGGATAGCTCCACCTGGAGTCCCACGTGTATCTCAGGCCCACTTTCCAAACAGAGCTCAGCAACTTCCCAGCCCTCACGCCAGCTCCTCCTGGATTGCCGTCTCGCTGGAAGGCAGCATTAGATACCTGAGAGTCATTCTTGACTCTTCCTGACATCCTCATAAATATTTCTTGACTCATCCCTCTTCTCTGCCCACTGCTAGCTGTTCCATCTCAACTTCCCACGCTTCTGCGCCATCCCAACTTGGTGCTTGTGCCTTGAATTAATTCTCCTTGACTCTATCTTTCAGTCCCCACGGCCCACAGGAATGAATTCAGCACAGCAATGAAGGTCTTTCAATCGGCTTTCTGCCTCTCCTGGTCGCTTCTATCTCACCAAGGTCAGAAAGTTGGCATCAGCCCACTTGGTGCACTGTTTCCAGGCCTCATGCTTCTTCCATGCTTTCCCTCATACCTGACATGCTCTTGTCCGACCTGACTTCCTTACTCTGTCTGGCTAACCGCTCCCTCTTCCTGAAGATGTGGTTCCGGGGTCTGCTCTTCTCGGAAGTGATTCCTGCCTGCCTTTGTAGGGTTGGACCTGGACCCTCTGCCCAGCCTCAGCTTCCACATGAGGCCTCTGCTGTCTCATGTATTATAATGGTCATCTGCGAGCTCCAAAATCAGCAGAGACTTGGAGTCCTCAGCTTTCAACAAAAGTGCTTAAGAAAAGTTTGGTGGTTGAATGAATAAATTATTTCAGTTTACTTCTCTAGTCCTAAAGGAACTCTTTCCAAAAGAAATATCCACACTATTGATACACCCATCCCCAACAGGGGGCATGCTGGGCACTCCTTTAGGGAAGGTGATCTCAAAGTTCTACTACTTGCAACAGTTAGACAGTAGCCCTGGAAAGGCTGGATGGTTGATGTTAGAAGCGACAGAGCTGAATGACAGTGTACTGAAGGTCTGGAAAGACTCAAGAAATGGGGCTATAACCATGGTTCCCTAGTCCTGAGAACAGAACTCCCTTCTGGGCCTCCATCTCTGAAGGAGAGCCTTGACTTAGATCAACTCTAGATTCTCTTCAGCTTTCGAGAAGTATCATCAGCCGAGACAAAGTAGCTTTGCCCAAGGATTAAAAAGTGATGAATGGTGAGAAGTGGAGAGACCTGGGTGCTGTGGACACTCACACTCTGACACTGTAATGTGGTATTCCATTTCCCAGAGCAATGGGAGACATTTTTGCTTGCTCTGACTGGGGGACTGGGGAGAGGGGATGCTACTAGCATATAGTGGGCAGAAGTCAGGGATGCTGGTAAACATTTACCATGCACAGGACAGGCTTACACAGGTAAGAATTATCTGGTCCCAAATATCAGTGCCGAGGTGGACAAACCCTGCCTAGGACGTTAGCCTTCACCTTGGCCTCCTAATCTACCCATAGGCCCATGACTCCGGTACAGTGGTTCCATACAAAACAGATAAGCAAACACACCAGTGTCTGACACTAGGAAATGTCACCATCATTGCACCAGCAAAGAGAGTTTAAAGGTGTGTGTGTGTGTGTGTGTGTGTGTGTGTGTGTGTTTAAGGCAAAAAGTGTAGGGCTCAGGATTCACTCAAATTGTCCAGACTAGCACATTCCAGTGTCCTATCTAAATTAGGTGGAGGTTGGCAAAGTTGATCCGGACAAAATCCTGCCATAGTCAAATTTATAGTATCCTACCTACTGTCGGTGAACCATCCATTTTCATGTTGGCTTTTGGCCGCCAGTCTAGTAGACGATGTGACACTTCCACGGTCACTCTCCCTTTTCAGCCTGGAAACATTTCCCTGAAGCCCTGCCAGGACACTGGGAAGCTTTCTTTGACCCTATGGAATCTCTCTGATTCCACAGTTCTTGTGGTTTCTGTGGCACAGCATAGAAAGTACCTGTAACCACAGTCATAACCCCAACTGGATTGCAAGCCTTTCCAGGGGTTTCTGTGGCCCCTTTGTGCCTACACACCACTGAGTCTGTGCCAGAAGTTCATTTAAAAACATGTTCCACTGGGGCCCCTGGGTGGCTCAGTCGATGGAGCTTCGGACTCTTGGTTTCAGCTCAGGTTGTGATCTCAGGGTCGTGAGATTGAGCCTTAGGTTGGGCTCTGCGCTCCGTGTGGGGTCTGCTTAGGATTCTCTCTCCCTGAGCTCCTACCCACTCCCCCCCAAATAAATAAATGCATCTTTTAAAAAAAAACTTGTTTGATTGATTTCTATTTTCCAAAGAGACAATTAGCTAATTACAATAAACTGACTCCTGCTAATGGGGGACTTGGTCTCTATTAAGTTTACTCTTCGTGATTCCTTTTCTTGGCACATCGTCCTTCCCTTGGCAACTCTGCCATATTGCAGCAGTTCTGACAGTAGGAGGGTCAGAGTAGGGTGGAAGGGATGGTATTGCAAAAAGGGGAAGATGTTGAGGCCATTAAAAGTTGGAAGGTTCCCTCCCTTCAGAGCTGGCTGAGATGGCACGTTACAGAGGACCCCCTTCCTGACTACTTACGCTGTGCCATGGGAAGTGGCTGGGGCTTGGCTCTTTTGCCTCCTTTCCAAACCTCTAGCTGAAATAGAAGCCAAAAGTGTGTGGGGGCAGGGAGAAGTAGTGATGGAGCCAACTGATGGGAAAAAGATTTGTGGATTCTCTCCCTCCTTTCTGGGTCTCTTTATCCCATCCTAACTTCCCAAGTTGATGTTCAAGTTTTTACTTGCGTCTGCTTAGGTTAAGACTCAGAACTGTAACAACTGGGGATTTTCATGGTTTACCACGCGCTGCTCCTACATTTCTGATGCTACTGACAACACCCGTTGCTGTCGGACACTCTTGCATCCTCAGAATATATAAAATTTTCGGGACTACTACCCACTTTCCAGGACTGTGAACACCAGAATGGGAAATGCTTTCAGAAACCATCTGGTTAGAGCTTTAGGACTAATTTAGTCAAGCCATACACATTAAAATGATGGTTTCCTGTAATTTCTTGTATTAGGTAGTTGCTCTTGAACTCTGGCTGGTAATTGAGGGAGTAGCATTTCATGTCAGGTCCCTGCCTTCAAATCTTTATTAACTGACAGGTGTTAATTAAGATGCTTATAATTCTAAGTGTTGGTGGGACAAATCCTTGACGAAGAGCCAAGAGACTCGGAACCTGATCCCTGCTTTGCAATTGCCTTTTAGTAAGTCGCTTCCTGTCTCTATTGACTTGTTCTGAAATGTGGCTAATCACACCTGCTCTCCCCGCCTTCCAGGTTTGCTGTGAGGTTCAATGGGGTATACGGCAGTGCACCCTCCCCTCCATTAAAACGGCCTCTAAGAATCCTCTGTGCTCTGCATCAGTCTCACAAGCATGGCCAGAAAAAAGGAAGAGATGGACTCAGCAGGAGCAGGAACAGGAGGCCAGAGCAGGTGCACACTTCGCTCCCCTGCAGTCCGATCGCCTTCCATTTGCAGGCTTCCCTTTCCAGTCATGGTTCCCCTGATTCTTCTGGAGAGACAGAGACTTCATTAGCACTGGACAGGTGCTGCTTGTTAGCGGCCAACATCCGGTGTTCTCAGGGTGGCCAAGCAGGGAGGGGAGATGCCCAGCCTCAGCATCCCCCAAGCAGCAAACCCCTGCACGCTCCCGGTCCACCTGGGTCTTCCCTTTCCCTTCCAGCCTCTGGGCCCAGTGCACACAACTCCCAGACTCCTCCAGAGGCCTAGCCTTCTTCCCAACTCCATGCTCTCCCACGGTATCGCCTGCCAGCCTGGCTGGGATCCTGCATTGTGCAGAGGAGCAAGGAACAAAGTGTTGGTGGGAATATTATGCAATTCCTAGGGATTATGGTAATGTGTATTCACCCTAAATTTAATCATAAGTATAGACGTTAGATTATAGGCATCAGAAGTTGTTGATTGTTTACTAAAAACCAAGAGGGCAGTCCAATGTGATCTAACAGTGCATATTCATTAAGGGGGAAAAAGGAAGTGCTTTTCAACGTCCCCACTGCATATAATTTACTCTGATGAATACCCAGAGAGTATGTGTTTCATGTCAAATACAAGTTAATTCTCCCTCTGGCTTTTTCCCATGAACTTGCCACTAGGCTATAACTCCTTAATCTCACAAGCATCGGAGTTCCAGGAAACTCTTACTAAATTATAGTACTGGAGTAATTCCCTCTCCCCCTAAACCTTATCTCACTCCGTCAGCTCTAGATGAGTGTACTTTTGGCTCTGTTAGCTCCTCCACCTTTTATTACATCTTTCCAGGGGGCTCACATGGGACATCCTCTCTGTGCTATCACGTCCTCAACAAACTTCTCCAATGAGTTCCTTGTCTAACCTCCAGACAACCCATGCTCCTCTTGACATCTTGGAAAAGCAAGAAAAAACCCACCAGCAATAAATCCAGATATGTTTGCTAAAGGGTTTTAACGTACAATTTGGGGGACTACCACCAGGCAGTCTTCTTCCACATTTTCCTGTTGCGTGGGATCTCTCTGATTTACATCTTCAACGAGAATCACCATTTTCCAACTGGACATTCCAAGTCTCTTCAACGGGCCTCTGAGGTCAGCTCTGAAAGAGTACAGAACTGCTCCTTTTAGGACCAGAGATTCAAGTTCAGGGTGGGTGTGCCCTGGTGGCTCAGTCGGTTAAGCATCTGACTCTTGGTTTTGGCTCAGGTCATGATCTCAGGGCTGTGGAATCAAGGTCCTCCATGGGGCTCCGTGCTCAACAGGGAGTCTGCTTGAGATTCCTTCTCTCCCTCTCCCTCTAACTCTCCCTGCTCCCTTTCTTTAAAAGAGAGAGAGAGAGAGAGAAAGAATAGAAACAACTTAAATGTCCACCAATAGGGGCTGGAAAAATAAAATTCAGGGTATTTAACTGAATTATTAAAACATAAGAGATGATACTAGTCCTGGGAAACCATTATATGATGATACAGCTGGGTGGGTCCCACCTCCCTCAACACCTCCAAACCCCCCAACGTGTACTCTGGATCCTTCTAGTCTTCGCAAAACCTTCAGTCTTGCAGCTTCCCCTGTCTATGTTGCAACATCATTTTCTCTCCCTCTGTTAGGACAACAAATATTCTCTAGTATCTCTAGAGATACTAGCACTTCTTGCTATTTAGCCAAACTGTCCCTTAATTCCTGGTCTCCCTGAGCTATTATCCCCTATTTCTTCTTGATGATTCATCTTTAATCACTCCACATTCTCTCCTTCATGTGCTCCAGCGGGGTGATGGAAAATGTTGTCTCTAGCTGGGTGGCCATGTGCCCAGTTAAAGTGGAAGGTGGGACATTCTGTTCCTAGAGAGAAGGGAAGGCCTCAGGCTGGGGCACCGTTAGTAGACTGCCACACTAGGCTTTCCAGAATGTCACAAAGAACCTGGAATGCTGGGGGCACTGGGTGGCTCAGTCAGTTAAGCATCTGATTTCTTTTTTAAGATTTTATTTATTTATTTGACAGAGAGAGAGAGAGAGATCACAAGTAGGCAGAGAGGCAGACAGAGGGAGAGGGGGAAGCAGGCTCCCAGCCAAGCAGAGAGCCTGATGTAGGACTCGATCCCAGGACCCAGAGATCATGAACTGAGCCAAAAGCAGAGGCTTAACCCACTGAGCCACGCAAGCACCCCTAAGCAACTGATTCTTAATCTCAGCTCGGGTCTTGACCTCAGGGTCATGAGTTCAAGCCCCACACTGGGCCCCACACTGGACTCCACATCTAGTGTGGAGCCTAGTTAAAACAAAACAAAACAAAACAAAACAAAACAAAACAAAAGCTTGGAATGCTTTACCTTAATTAAGTTAGGGTAAACTTGCTTTTCTCTTCTTTTTCTTTTTTCTTTTTCTTCTTTTTTTTTAGTTGAAACTATCCTTCATTGTCCTTCTTGTTTAAAGAAAAGCTCTCTAGGTTATCCAGGCTGACAGTTTATTTTTTTCATACTTGAAACACATTACCCTTGGTCTCATATTGCAGTTGAGAAGTTGGCTGACAATATAATTGTTATTCCTTTATACATAAACTGTTTTTCTTCTCTGAGTGTTTTTAAGATCTCTTTGTCTCTCTGTCAAATAAATAAATTAATTAAGATCTCTTTGTATTTGGTGATCTGCAGTTTCACAATGATGTGGCTTGGCACTGATTTCTTGTTATTTAGCATGAGATTCATTCAATTTCTAATTCTGATGATTTGCACCTTTCATCAACTTTGGACAATTTCTTGCTTTTTAATGTTTGCTCATTCTTTATTTCTTTTTATGGAATTCCAGCTCGCCGTGCTCTAAGCCTTCTCATCTTGCCCTTCATTCCTTTCTTCCTCTTCTGTGTGTTTTTTTTGTTTGTCTTTCTGTGCTGTATTCTGGGCAAGATTTTGGGGTATTTTTCTGTTCATAATTCTTCATATCTCTTATGTTTACAACAAAATCAAGCATTCTACTGAGTCAGAGTAAAGTTGGGACGCCTGAGTGGCTCAGTCATTAAGCATCTGCCGTCGGCTCAGGTCATGATCCCACGGTCCTGGGATCGAGCCCTGCATCAGGCTCCCTGCTCGGCAGGAAGCCTGCTTCTCCCTCTCCCTCTGCCCCTGCTTGTGTTCTCTCTCTCGCTGTCTCTGTCTCTCTCACATAGATAAATAAGATCTTAAAAAAAAGAATTTCAGAGTAAATTCTTATTTAAAAATTTCTTACATGGATACACATATCCTGGAGTAGATTTCAGCATTAAACAGTCGCACACATCAAGATTCATATGTTTATTTATTAATCAGATAAATCCCAAATGATTCGCCGAAATGATTTTGTGCAGTTAGGGGGAAAATACCTCTGGTCTACGTAGAAAATCATGTGGATGTCTTCTGAAAACCTTCATTTTCAGTAGCTTTAGAAAAAGAAACTTCATTGAGAAGTCTCAGCCTTCCGTCCTCATTTTTCTGTAATCTACAAGCACTGAGTAGAATTTGTACGCATTAGGTTTAGGAGTTATTCTTTTTATCCTACTTTGCATGAGGATGGACGTTCCTTCTGTCCCACATGATGCACAGTACCCCCCGACTCCTCCTGCTCAAAGAGCAGACATTCACGTTGGAAGCTTATGGCCTGAACATACACAGAGACAGAAAATGAAATTTTCCAGGCCCAAGACGTGATCGTCTTTTCCAATTATTTCAGCTATGTCTAATCTGCCTTTTAACCTATCAACTGAGTTGTAATTTCCATTAGTATTATTTTATTTATTTTAATTTTTTTGTTTTTTATTTTTTATAAACTTATAATGTATTATTAGCCCCAGGGGTATAGGTCTGTGAACCGCCAGGTTTACACACTTCGCAGCACTCACCAGAGCACATACCCTCCGTATTATTTTATTTTTTAAAGTACTATATTTCTTTTTTCAAATCTGTCTGGTCTTTTTGATAGTATCTTTTTTTTTTTTAAAGATTTTATTTATTTATTTGACAGAGAGAGATCACAAGTAGATGGAGAGGCAGGCAGAGAGAGAGAGAGAGAGAGAGGGAAGCAGGCTCCCTGCCGAGCAGAGAGCCCGACACGGGACTCGATCCCAGGACCCCGAGATCATGACCCGAGCCGAAGGCAGCAGCTTAACCCACTGAGCCACCCAGGCGCCCGATAGTATCTTTTTTTTAAAGATTTTATTTATTTATTTGACAGACAGAGATCACAAGTAGGCAAAGAGGCAGGCAGAGAGAGAGGAGGAAGCAGACTCCCTTGCTGAGCAGAGAGCCCGATGAAGGGCTCGATCCCAGGACCCTGGGATCATGACCTGAGCCAAAGGCAGAGGCTTTAACCCACTGAGCCACCCAGGCGCCCCAGTATCTTATTTTTTGCTTCTGTTTTAGATTCCGTCTTTTCTTTCTTTAAACCTTGTAAAAATACTCATTTTAGATTTTGGAGGGGATAACTCCAATGTCCTTGGGGGATCTAACTCTGCTATTCCTGCTGACACATACTCAAGGCAATTCGTTCACTCATGTGTTCTGTAATTGAGGTTGTGAGTTCATGTCCTACTGGTCTGTGTGGATTCTCATGAAACTTTGGTTGAGTTTGCAGACTTCAAAAAGGCTCACCTTTAATTCTGCTAGGTGCCCTTGACCCCAGATCACTGTAAGTTAAAGATCTTAGCTCTAGGGTTTCTGTACAACTCAGGTGACTTAAAATCATTCTCCAAATCCATCTAAGAGAAGGCCATGGTTATACGTTTTCAGGTTGCCTTTTTTTTTTTTTTTTTTTTAAACCACATCTAGAGTCAGGGTCATAGAAGATAAATTTTTTTGTCATGTCTTTACTGGTAGACAGTTTTTCAGGTCTGCCTTCACACAGAGGTGGCATATACTTTCCAACTTCCCAACCTGTATGGACCCAAGGCCTTGTCTCCTCATTCCACGAGGTCATTAAAACCCATGGCTCTTGGAAACTGAGCTGGGAAACTCCTTCATGGGAGTCTATGTATGGAAGCTGCCAGAACCTGCTTACCACTGTGGTTTCCTGGTTTCCCTTCATTTTTGACTCCTGGGAATTTCCCCTGCTTTCTTGAAAGTGCAGTCACTTACAGCATTATGTACAATAGCCAAGACATGGAAACAATCTAAGCGTCCATTGACAGATTTTATATATATATATATATATATATATATATGTATACACACACACACACACACACACTATTCAGCCATAAAGAAATTCTGCTATTTATAACAACATGGAAAAAGCTTGAAGGGTTTATACTAAGTGAAATAAGTCAGACAGAGAAAAACAAATAGTATATGATCTCACAGTATATATGGAACCTAAAAACAAAACAAAATACCAAACTCATAGACAAACAGATCAGATTTGTGGTGACCAGAGGCAGGGGGTTGGAGGGTGGAACTGGATGAAGGTAGTCAAAAGAAACAAACTTCCAGTTATAAGATAAATGGGAACTTGGAAGGATATAAGCATAACATGGTGACTTAGCTAGAATAGCTCTGTGATATACAGGAGAGTCGTTAATAGGACAAATCTAATAATCCTCATCACAAGGGAAAAAAATCTTTTTTTCTCTTCTTATAACTACATGAGGAAATGGATGTTATCATGGAACTCAATTCGCAATAAATATAAATCAAGCCATTATGTGGTACACTTAAACTTATCCAGTACTGTACGACAATGACATCTTCATAAAACTGAAAGAAAAAAAATCACCAAAACATTTTTTGAAGTGAAGTCACATATTTAAAAGAAAAACTTAAAAAAATATTGTAGCCAATATTTTTAGTCATTTTATTTCACATTGTTTTTGTGGGCTGTCTATTCCACCATAGGGCTGGAAAAGGAAGTTCCCTTCCATATTCAAAATCAGTTTTCTCTTAGGAAAAAAGCCTTTGGTAGTATAGAAAATATTACCATAACCAGAAAAAAAAAAGCCTAGAAGTCAATGTACCTAGCTAGATGAATGTTGTTTACATTTTGGATTGAGCCATAAACCCAGACACAGTGACAGGGGAATGCACTCTAGTTAGGCCATTTATATTGTATAATTTCATTTTAAAAGATTATATGTCTTTGCTGCCCTAACATGAATTCCTTCCTGGCTTTAGAGTAATTATATGAGCCAAATGGAAAACTGGTTAAGAAATATATAGGATCATAGAGGAAAAACGAGGTTGCTAAGTGAGAGAATGAGGGGTCTTGGGTGGCTCAGAAATCCCTGGGGTGTTAATGTCACTATTACGTGTGCAATGGCACCTCAATGCCTGATGCCGGATGCGAACCAGGTCAGACCCTCTCTTAAAGATCTGACCCACAGCCAAACGTAATCATCCCCTAGAAGAATGATTTGCAATGGCGGCTCTTCCAGTTGCTGATGTGTGATGGTCCCAATACAACTAAAATCCTGTGGTTGTCTGAGCATAGATCGTTACCTTGGCCAACATACCTCTCAACTTCCACAGGACACATTGCCTTAAACTGCTAGGTCCCCAAACCTGACCCATTGACTTTGCCCAACAGAAACTGCTTCGGTTGGACGACCAACAGTAGGGTTCTTTAGAACAGCTCTAAATCATCTGATGGAAAACTTTATCTTGGCTGGGGAGAGCATGGGCTTAGGTACTATGGCAGGGCTTTGGGGAAACGTTTTCAACACGTGTGGTTCACTGGCCCTGCTCTCTTCCATCCTGAGTGGTTCAACCTGTGTGCGCGTGTGCGTATGTGTCTGTGCGTGCGCACACACGCACGCATGTGTGTTCACCGTTTTCCCACCACTTTTCCTCTGTCCTCATTGGCAATCATCTTGGGAGACAGTGGAAAGTAATAGTTCTGCTTTGATGTCATACGGTCTGAGGAAAAATCCCAGCGCTGACTCTTACCACCTCTGCGAACTTAGAAAATTATTTAACCTCTCTAAGCTCAGCTCCCTCAAAAGAAAGATGTGGATAGTAATAGTGTATATCTCATACGAGGGCTGAGTAAGATAAAGCAAAGCCTTTAACACATTTCTTGGCACATGTCAAGCACTTGAGAAATGTAAGTTCCTAATTTTATGGGTGGTGATGTGAGTATGGGTAGAACAGCTGTGGAAAAAATGAGCAAGAGAAAATGCCCTGGGCTCTGGTTTCGTCTGACCTAGCACTATGTGTTTTTCTTCTTACTCTTAATTAATTTCTTGTGCCTAGCACAGGACACGGAGCTGTCCTGTATCCTGCCTATATCCTGGTCCTGCCATTCATTTACTGTTAAGTGACCTTAGAAAAGCTTTGCTTAGAATGGGTCATGAAGCAACACATTTCTTGGCTTGACCTTCCAACGTTTATTCTGCACTCGGGCCAGGTTGGCTGTGGGTCCACGGAAGCCATCTTCCAAACAGTAGCGGTACAAGCTGCTCACAGCCAGCGCCTCCCAACTGGAAGGGTCCACAGTTGCCCTGGCAGAGAAAGAGGGTGCTCAGGAAGCCCGCCCCCTCTCCTACGTGTCCAGCCAATGCTTCTTCTAGTCAGAACGCGTCCCCTTAGCTTTCCTTATTGCTGAGCACTGGATGGAAACGTGGAACCGTCATCATTGATGAGCATCACTGTTTCTGCCATAGCTAGTCTTTTAGCCTCTCTGTGCCTCAACTTCCTTATCTACAAAATGGTGCTAATATGTCCCAGGGCCATTCTTGAGGATTCACAGTACACGGAGAGGATTGATAGTGCCTCTGTCAGGGTCCTGGCAGGATACACATGGCATACTCACTAGAATCAATGGCTCCTCGAAGAGTCTGTGGTGGGACCAGGTGCAGATTGAGGGCAGACTGCAGGGAACTACTACGGGATGGTATCTGAGGTTCGATTCCTTAGCAGCAGGTCAACCCCCACTTTAAGGCAGAGGGTGAGGGAGGCTGGTAGGGCAGCCCACCTGAACACAGAGCGGGGCCAATCTGAGAGGAGGCTGGGGAGTGCAAATAGAGAATAACCAGCACAGCACATAATAAACAGTGATTAAATTTAACGGGCTTGTAGAGTGTTGGTAACTTAGGTCACCCGCCATTGGTCTGGCTTCATTCTCTGGTCTTCCTCTCCCCCTTCACTGAGGCATCTAGTAGGATGGGTTGTGACTGCAGACCCCAGGTTATTCCAGAAGAACATGTATCTGTGACACCTACAGTCACCCCACACGTGTGTCCCTTGGATGGCGCTTGGGTCCGGCATTTCTCTCGGCATGGATGGGGCTAGTCTATCTCCACTTCAAGACTGTTGGATCCCTGAGACTCACCTGAGAAGAATGAGGAATGATTAGGAATTGTGGAATTCAGTCCCCGTGGTTCAGAGCTCATCTCCTCTCTCCTGGATGCTTGTAATGGTCTCCTAACCCACCTCCCTGGCAGACTCAAAGTAAGGGCATTACTCACACCTCAAAAAACATTCAGCATCCCCTCACCCACAAAGAAGTAAGTCCAGACCCCTCAGCCTGTTATCTGAGGCTGCTGATCTTCTGTGCCTACTGCCCCCCACAGCCTCCACCTAAGAGACCACTATGGTCACTATTTCGTACATTTTCCCTCTTGGCTCAAACAGAAGGCCCCTCCCACACCTGAGAGCACTTGCTGAGGCACTATTCTCCCTCTCGGGGCCAAGATAATACCAACCTGGGTCAAAGGTTTACCATCCTTAGAGCAAAAAGCCCCTTGCTGCCCTCCATGTTCTTGTACGATGGTTGTCTCCCTGATGCTTGTAATTTACGAGTGTGTTGGTCTCCTTTACTAGATGACAAGCATCACCAAATCGTCTTCACTCTGTATCTTTTTCATGATACCTGGCATGGCGTTTGGCTTGCAAGTAGACCCTCAAAAATTATTGGTGGAATAGGGGTGCCTGGGTGCCTCAGTCTCCCTTCAGCTCAGGTAATCATCCCGGGGTCCTGGGATCAAGCCCCATATTGGGTTTCCTGCTCAGCAGGAAGCCTGCTTTTTCCTCTCCCACTCCCCCTGCCTATGTTCCCTCTCTTGCTGCGTCTTTCTCTGTCAAATAAATAAATAAAATCTTAAAAAGTATTGGTGGAATGGGAGTAAATCCATTTTGAATATTTTTCGAAATAACTCCTATAGAGCTGGGGAAAGAGAAGGCTCCACTAGCAGCCCTTAACTTAGTAAATCTCTTGCTTAAATAAAAAAAAATTCCCAAACCTCAAACTTCTATAACTAGAGAGGTTCGGAGCCATCGGAGATATCTTCGGGGTGCCGGGGAGGGTTGCCGAGGTGGGTGGGTCTTTCCACTGCCCCCAACTGTTGAAAGAATTGGAAGGGGGCTGTGCTGCTTTGGCCCCAGAGTCAGAGTCCTGGGAGGGGGGTGACAGAGTGTGGTTCTCTGGGTGGCTTGCGACCTCCCATGTCAAAATCAGCATGCGCATGGAGACAGAAGGTCTGGCTCTCCCTAAGGTGCCTGTCAGGATGGACTCAGAGACTCCCCGCAGGAAGTTTGCATACACAGGACTCCCAGCAGGAGAGTGTAGCTTCTAGCCAACAATTTATTTGTAAAAATGTTTTCATCTTTATAACTGAATAGCCAGGGGGGCTTTGTTTCCCTCGAATATAGTCTTGGAAACATGGGCGGGTCCTTGACCCAGAAGATTCCAAGCCTCAGCCCCCTACTGCCAGGCTCGCTCTCTCCCCAGCTCTGGGGGAAGTTGCGGGTCATTTCCTGCTCCCTGCCCCGCCCCCGCTGCGGGCCAGAACTCTGGGCGAGCCCTGCTCCCCGCCTCTCCCTCCTCTAGGCACTGGCTCAGAAGTAACATCCTGTGTTTGTGTAGCATGTTCCAGCCACTACTTCCAAAGCCCTTCGCAAACATCAGCCCATCATTACTGGGCTTCTCCCTTTTCTCACCATGTCAGGGCAAGGAGACTGTGGAAAGGGCACAGTGTTTTGTGGATTGGGAAAATAGCATTTGGAATGTAAAATAGAAGATTAAGGGATGGGAAAGGTCAGAAAGCCTACACTCCTGGTTTCAGAAAAAAATTCACTCTGGTTCAAAATCAAAATTTCCCCTAGTTTTAGATTCCAGCCACCTGGCTGAACCCTTTCTTGGGTTCCTGGGGAGAACTCAGTAGGGTTCCACCGTGTTAGGACACAGTCTGGGGGGACTGTTGCACTGTGTTTTGCTAGTCTGTTGATATCACCGAAGGCATGACTGGATTTTGTGTAGAATAGACTCTGTGCATCTGAAGCCGTTAGAATTATTCTGACTCAACTGGTAGGAGTTAAGCACCTACTACTTTCTTTTCTTTTCTTTTATTTGAGAGAGAGAAAGGGCGAGAGAGAGCATGAGAGGGGAGAGGGTCAGAGGAAGAGGCAGACACCCCGCTGAGCAGAGAGCCTGATGCGGGACTCGATCCCAGGACTCTGCGATCATGACCTGAGCTGAAGGCAGTCACTCAACTAACTGAGCCACCCAGGCGCCCCCTACTACTTGCATATACTTTAACTCACTGACCTTCCCAATAAACTCTCCATTTTACAGATGAAAAACTGAGGTCTGGAGAGGAGTCCGATCCCTGAATCCACCACGCTCTTCCCACTGGGCCAGAGGTCTACGTTCTTTGGAATCTCATGGGACAGGTGGAAAGCTTTGAAAACCACAAGGGTTCCCATCTGCCTTTCCTCCTCATTGGCTTGTTTCTGGGACCAGGGATACTCAAGTGGACTCCTCCAGCTTCTGGTCGCTCTGTTTTCTACCTCAGCCCTGTCGCTTAGAGTGTCTTCAAAGCTCAAGTCCAGACTTTCACTCTCTCCCTCAGCCTCTACTCCCCCTGGGCTCATCCTATCTTAGAACGTAGAAATTCACCTGGCTCTTATCCCAAACTCCATCTGTCCTACCCAGGACAGCCACATAAATCCTAGTAAGGCCAAACTCAGATTACCACACAGTCCGACTCAAAGCAGGTGCCTCGCACGCTCCCACAACCTACCAAAACAAGGAAGCTCTTCCCCCACAGCATCCCATGAGCTAACCTCCATTTACCTAAAGCTGAATCCCCACTGTTCTTCATATGTAGCTGGCGCTCACATTCCAGCCAGGCTTCTTACTAGGATGAGAGACGCTCCAGACCTTGCTAGTCCATGAGATGGTATCCACTTGATCATTTTCCTCTCCCTGGAATGCCCTTCCCAGCCCCCATACCCACAAGCCAAATCCTGGTCTTTCTTCAAAGCCTGTTTCAAATGCCGCTTCCTTCAAGCAGCCTCCCATGGTGCCCAATCCCACGTATCTCCCCAAACACAGTATTTCTCTTAGGCAATTCACCTTATGCTGTCCAGTAGCACAGTCTTATCCAAATGCCACTTGTATTGTAAATTCCCGAAAACAAGTCTGTGTCTCCTTTCTTTTTGATTCTTCAACAGTATATAGTGTGTACTTGACACATAACGTTATGCAGATGTTAATCAAATGTTTGGTTGATTATCACATGGATGAATGTTTGCACTACTGGGCACTCAAAAAATACCTATTAGAACTGATTTGCTAGTGATCCCCATTCTACTTCCCCAGCTGTGACTTTGCCATCTAAGCTCCAGGCTTCTATTCCAGGTGCCAGCAAGAATGTATATGGTGGGGCACCTGCCTGGCTCAGTCAGTTAAGCGTCTGCCTTCGGCTCAGGTCATGATCTCAGGGTCCTAGGATCGAGCCCCGCATCTGACTCCCTGTTTTGCAAGGAAAATCTTAAAAAAAAAAAAGAAAAGAAAAGAAAAAATAATGAAAGAATGTATATGGTAATGTCTTACCCTTACCTAGAACACAGCATGTCAAAAACTGAACTAACTATTTCCATCCCCCTCCCTCACCCCTGGGCCCCAGTTTCAAATGCTTTTGTCTTTTTGCCTCACACATCCTCCCAGCTTGTACTTTTATGAGAATTACTTCATATGGGGCTTAGTGAGCATCAGAAACTTGATCTGGTAGCCAAGTTCCCAGCACCTAACATCCATGGATTAATCAGTATCACAAAATTATAGGATGTCAGAGCTCAAAGTAACCTTAGTCCGACCCCTTCATTACAGATGAAGAAACCAAAACCCCAAAGGGGTTTGCAAGCACGAGAGGCAGGACTATCACAAGACTCCCATCTTCTCACTTTTGGCCGAGGTCTCTGTGCTCCTTAGATCCGCCATGACCTTCTTGAGCTCTTTTGTTTCTCCAGGTGTTTCAGGTGATCGTTTTTCAAGTGACTGCATGTTCCAGCAGCTCATTTTCTCCAACTCCCACAGAGTGAGATTTGACAGTTACAGGCCTTTAAGATCTGTGGCAGAGGGCTTGGACAAAGCTGTTGCCTCTCCCAGCAGAGGCTGCAGTCTGTAAAGCTCATTAACTTTGCCCCAGCGTCTGATGAGCCTGTTTCTCTAGAAACATGCTAGTGGTTAGCTGGTAGGAACTTTCCATTACGAACCCAGGGGCAAATTCAGATTCTCTTAATTTTATCTAACATCCCCATACACAAAACTGAAGATAACCCAGGATGCTTTGGGTTTTGAATAGTCAATCAATTCAAAAAGAGTTCTTTCAAGCATGAAAGTCCACGGAACACAGTTTGCACCAGACAATGTACACGTGGGTTGAATCATCCAAACTCCCAGGCAGCCTCAGAGAGACACGGATTAGAAATTACTCATGTACAGCTGGTCTGCTGAGCTAGCCGGGGCCAGAGAGCCCTTCCAGCTGGTCCCTCTCCCCCAGGCACAGAGCCAGGAGAGAAATACCGTTTGGGAGCACCAGCTATGCCCTTTACACAGGCAGTCTCATTGGATTTCAGTCCCTCAATAACCCCATGTGCGAGTGTCCAAATCAGAGAACTGACCCATCAAAAGGTAAAGTCATTTCTCAGTTGACAGAACCTGAAGCAGAGCCAGCCTTTTCAAGCCCAACTCTGTTTTGCCTCCAAAGATTGAGCTTTTTTTAGTTCACTGGTGGCTCCCTACCCTCCTCCCTCCCTTCTTCCTTTTCTCTTTCTTCTTTAGAAGCCATATGCTTGGGACACCTGGGTGGCTCAGTCGGTTAGGCATCTACCTTTGGCTTGGGTAAAGATCTCAGGGTCTCTGGGATTGAGTCCAGCCTTGGGCTCCCTGCTCAGCGGAGTCTGTTTCTCTCCCTCTGCATGCTACTCCCCCTGCTTATGCTCTCTCTCTCTCTCTCTCAAATAAATAAATCTTTTTTTTTTTTAAATGAAAGAGAGAGAGAAAGGAGATCAGGGGTCACCTGTGCAGGGGCCAGAATGCTTATTGCAAAGTGGCTGAGGGAACCGTGGTCCATTTGGGGGACACTGGAAGTGTTTCTGTATGTTGATTGTGGTGGTATGTACCTATTTGTCCGAACTCATTGAGTTTCACACTTAAAATGGGTAGACTTTATTGTGTATAAATTACACCCCAATAACACTGCTTTGTCTTTAGTTCACCTTTTTAAAAGCAGAATTGCTTTAATTGAGGAAGAGGTAGCTCAGTCCCCCCACCCCTCCACCCTTTTAGCGACCCTGCGGCCCCCATAGGGACCCTGGGAGCGCCCTGTGGAAATCTACATCTTAAGGAAACTTTTTGGCCACACTAAGCTGCTTCGCACAGCCATAAATATTTCTAGGCAGTCCAGGCTTGTAAACAGTGTAAGATCCGCTCATTTTCAAGAAAACCACCTCAACATTCTTGCTAAGGGCTGGCTACGTAGTTCCAACGAAATTAGTGACGAGTCTTATCATTGGCAAGAAAAGCCTTCCAGGCCATCTGTATTCTCTGTACTGTAAAAAGAACGCTAATGCAGAATTTGGAGTTAGTAAATGAAACTGAGGAATGTTATAAGCACAAATGAGTGTCTATACCTGTGTGGTGCGTGTGTGTGTGTTGGGTATGAATTTGTTTCACACCACTTAGGCACAGAAAATGTTATGTTTGATTTTGCTGAATCAAATTACATCCGGCTGCCAGTCTCCACTGACCAGAATGATAGGATACACAGTGTCCGTGTTTATTGCCTCGAGGCCATGGGGGAGTCCTAGGGCATGTATCAGTCCAGATGATTTAAGGAAGTAGGTCTGGCCTTGAGTCCACTCAGCCATCCATCCAGTGCTCAATCTCCAGCTGTCCATTTCAAAGGTCAGCAGCTTCAATGCCCAGCTGGGGCGGAGGGACTTGGAACTGGCCCCTATGTTCAAAGTCCCCTCCCCTAGTATGGACACGCCTAGTATTCTGCCTTCCCCAGGCCATCTTGAAATCGGGCCCCCCCATGGAGTGCTGGGTGCAGGAGGGCTTGGTCACTGCTACCTTCAGGGGCCTCAACCCTGTTCCCTCCTCTCAGAGTGGAGGACTCTCCCTTCCCCAATTCCCACCCTCCCAACTCCCTTCCTCCAGCCAGGCTGCGTATCTCCTTGGGGACCCGGAGACTTCCTCCCCCACAGGAGCAAGTAGAAGAGGCTTTTGTTTTTTGTTTTTTGTTTTTGGCTTTTCCTTGGTGAATCCACACAGGAAAAGAGATCTGAGACAGGAATTCATTTCTTTATTAAAAACTCAACTAATTGTGTCTGAGAAGTTGTATTCATATTTATATGTAAGATATGTTAAAAAACAAAAACAAAATCAACTGAGTACATTTGAAGATCTAATTGGCTTTTTCAAACAATTCAGGAATCAGGCAGCATCCTATCTAGCAAGCAGCTAGAGGAGATGGACAAAATAGAAGGTTTTTATAAGAAGGAGGGTGGGGAAAGGAGGTAAAAAGCAAAAAAGAAAAGAAAAGAAGAAGGAGAAAAAGAAAGAAAGGTTTTAGGCAAGCTCACTTTCTGTTAAGGGGAAAAAGCCAGGGGTCCCATCATGCACATTACCGTGTCTTCTCTTGGGGGGCATGGAGAGGGCCCATGAGACAGATTAACTCATTGATGCCGAGAATTCCTGACTACATTCCGGAGGATTTCAAAGTGCAGTTCGGCTGGGTATTAAGCGCGGGTTTGGTGAGTCAGCCTAAGTGATGCTGGAAGAAGACTTCCACGGCGTCCACTCTGACCTCAGTCTCTACTTTGTAACTGGCTAAGTTTTTCTTTCCAGCTTATCTCTTAACTCAGGCACAGCATCCCATGATGGGGACCGAAACTACCCCTCAAGCAATAACAGTTGCCCAGACAACAGCAAGACAACATGTGATTAAAGCCAAGACAAGGATCAGCGGACCTGACCTCTACTGGCCACCCGCACGTACCCACGGATATTTGCCCCACATTCTCCTTATATAAGCCTTGAAGGATTTTCAGCCCTTTGGAGACAAGTCTTTGAGATATTAGTCTACTGCCCCTCCAGGGCCGGCCTCCCGGAAAGAAATTCCTTTCTGGTTGCATCACCACTCATCTCTCTGCCTTTGTATTTTGTCAGAGGTGAGTGGCTGAACCTTCTGTTTGGGACCCCACCACCACCACCCAGGCGCCTTGCACCCTTGGGCCCAGACTACAATGCCATTTTGGGTCTGTGGTTTTCTTTTTAGCAGATCCATGAAGTAAAAAATCATGTTGGTCTCATTCACAATTTTTTTTTTATTCATTTGACAGACAGAGATCACAAGTAGGCAGAGAGGCAGGCAGAGAGAGAGGGGAAAGCAGGCTCCCCACCGAGCAGAGAGCCCGATGCAGGGCTCGATCCCAGGACCCTGGGATCATGACCTGAGCCGAAGGCAGAGGCTTAACCCACTAAGCCACCCAGGTGCCCCGTCTCATTCACAATTGTATCCCCTGCACACAGCTTGAGATGGTAAAGGCGATCAATAAATATTGTATATTCACGAATGAATGAATGAATGAATGGTGTTAACAACAACAACAGCAGCAACAACTATGGGCCAAGGTAGAGTCACTTGACCCCAGGACAGCAAACCAAGACTTAATCACACCCAACCGCTCCAGGAATGGAATTTTAAACCAATCAACTTGGAATTTTCTGGCCAGTACCAATGAGATAATCTGTCACATAGGCTCTCTCCCTCCCCAGAAAGGAAAATGAGGTCACCTAAGACCCGCCCCCCACTTCCCCCTAAGGGAAGATGACTTTGCCTGAAACAATCTTTCTTTTATTTTGCTCTTAACTCTTTGCCCCACCCTCTTTCCTATAAAAACCCATGTTGTACACCTCAGGAGCTCCTCTCTACTTGCTAGATGAGATGCTGCCTAATTCATGAATCACTTGAGGAAGCCAGTTAGATCTTTAAATGTACTCAGTTGAATTTTGTTTTTTTAACAGTAGGAAATGGTCTGAAGTACACATACCACACCAGGACTGTTTATGTTTGGGAAGTGGAATTCTGTGGAGCCCTATCATTCCTATTTATACTTACTGTATTGTTTCCTCTGCCTGAAATTGTATTTAGTGACTGCCATATTTACATCCTTTGTATTAGAAAACTCTTCAGATTAAGTAATAAGCACATGAAAAAGTTTTCTTACAATCTTGTTTTAAGAGGGAAGCTGTTTGGTAGCCATGGTTCACATTTGGTAGGGTTATACTATTGGGTGAGAAAATGTTGATAATTACATTAGGCCAGACTGAGAAAGGTCAATGTTTGAAGATCACTGGACGTGTGACTGACAGCTGAGTGACTGGTTTCTGAGAACATGATTTAATCTTCCTAAATTTAATGAGAAAATTTCTTAAACATTTCGTCAGGAATAGATGGTATTCCCAGGAGATGTGAATTAGATCAATATGAACTATATCTCTTCCAGACAGGTTGAGAACAACTGTTCTTTTCTTTTATTTTTTTTTTAAGTTTTTTTTTTTAAGATTTTATTTATTTATTTGACAGAGAGAGATCACAAGTAGACAGAGAGGCAGGCAGAGAGAGAGAGAGAGAGAGGGAAGCAGGCTCCCTGCTGAGCAGAGAGCCCAATGCGGGACTTGATCCCAGGACCCTGAGATCATGACCTGAGCTGAAGGCAGCGGCTTAACCCACTGAGCCACCCAGGCGCCCACAACTGTTCTTTTACATTTGTGAGGTTTTTGTCACCCTGTGGGAGTTCAGAGGAGAAAAAAAAAAAAAAAAAAGAAGTGAACTGAACTAAAATCCACACAAATCCAAAGAGCCTTCCTGGAAGCTAAGGTGCTTAGAATGGCATTGTCATGAAAGCATTTTCTTTCCTCTTAACTCAGTAGACTACAGTTAGGGAAAGACCTTTGGTTTCTCTGAAATTACCAGAGAAAAATGCTGCTGGAGAACCAGGAACAGAGACACCCCTAATCAAACCTAGACAGGCGCTGCGTGGTAGCTCTCCCCCCTCCACCCCAGTACTCACAGGAATTACCTGAGGAACTTTCTCAAAGAATCAGGACTCTAACTCAGACCAATGAAATCAGAATCTCTACCTGGGGGACGCCTGGGTGGCTCAGTCAGTTAGGCGTCTTCCTTAGGCTCAGCTCATGATCCTAGGGACTTGGGATCAAGTCCCACATCGGGCTCCTTCCTCAGCAGGGAACCTGCTTCTCCCTCTGCCTGCTACTCTCACTGTTTGTACTCTCTCTCTCTCTCTCTCTCTGACAAATAAATAAATAAAATCTTTTTTTAAAAAAAGTAAAAAAAAAAAAAAAAAGAATCTCTATGTGGGTCCAGCAACCTGTATCTTTTTGACAACAGTGGTTCTAGAACACTAGCATGCATCGAATTCATCTGTAGGGCTTTTCAAACCCCCAGGGTTTCTGATTCATGGGTTCATGGTGGGCCCTGAAAATCAATATGTCTAATAACGTTCACAGGTGATTTTGTTTGTTAGAAGATTCCTACACTCAGGGGCACCTGGGTGGCTCAGTGGTTAAGCCTCTGCCTTCGGCTCAGGTCATGATCTCAGGGTCCTGGGATCGAGCCCCGCATCGGGCTCTCTGCTCAGCAGGGAGCCTGCTTCCTCCTCTCTCTCTCTGCCTGCCTCGCTGACTACTTGTGATCTCTGTAAAATAAATAAATAAAATCTTAAAAAAAAAAAAGATTCCTACACTCATACCAAGTCAAGAACTGGTAGAGAGCATTGTTCTCTAATTGGGCTTCTACATTGCAATCATTGGGCACCTGTTAAAACTATAGACCCTGAGATTAAGAGTCTCTTATGGTTTGTCTCCCTCCTTGGTCCCATCTTGTTTCATTTTTTCTCTCCCTACCCTCATGATCTCCCGCCCTGCCTCTTGAATTACTCATATCAGAGGGATGATAATTGTCTTTCTCTGACTGACTTATTTCGCTTAGCATAATATCCTTTAGTTCCATCCACATTGTTGCAAATGGCAGGATTTGTTGTTTTTGATGGCTGCATAGTATTCCATTGTATATCTATACCACATCTTCTTTATCCATTCATCTGTTGATGGACATGTAGGTTCTTTCCATAGTTTTGGCTATTGTGGACATTGCTGCTATAAACATTTGGGTGCACGTGCCCCTTCGGATCACTACATTTGTATCTTTAGGGTAAATTCCTAGAAGGTTGCTAGAGGGTGGTAGAGGGAGGGATAGGGTGGTTGGGTTATGGACATTGGGGAGGGTATGTGCTATGGTGAGTGCAGTGAATTGTGTAAGACTGATGAATCACACCTGCACCCATGAAGCAAATAATACATTATATGTTAATACAAAATAAATTAATTAAATTAAATTTTTTAAAAGGGGGGAAAGGATGTGGGGCTTCTGGGTGCCTCACTTGTTAAGCGTCTGCCTTCGGCTCAGGTCACGATCCCAGGGCGCTGGGATCGAGCCCTGTGTTGGGCTCTCTGCTCAGTAGGAAGCCTGCTTCTCCTTCTCCCACTCCCCCAGTTTGTGTTCCCTCTCTCGCTGTGTCTCTCTCTGTCAAATAAATAAAATCTTTAAAACAAAAACAAAAACAAAAAAACTACAGACCCTGACATAACTAAATCGAGAATGGGACCGACCGGACATTATTTAGTCATACCATGAGCAATCTGGACTGGTCAAAGAACAAAACAGAAAAGCTTATCCCATTGTTGCTCATGGCCACACACTGCACGTGGGATGTTTATCAAGAGACAAAGGCGCAGGCTGGGGGAGGAGAGCACAGTCGGAGCACAGAATTAGCAGGGCAGCCTGGGGCAGGTGGGGGTGTTTGTGGGCCCCAGACTGCATGGGCAGCCCAAAGGGAAAGGTGAAGCTTTGGCAAACTCACCGAGCGAGAGGAGGTTCTTGGTTGATGTTCCCCACCATTTTGAGAGCAGTGGTTAAGGCAGAAGAAGCAGGCCAGGGCTAGAGGAGGCCAGTGAGGACCTATCTTGGGCTCAAAACTGAACCGAGTGCCAAAAAAATTATTAATACAAATAATTATATTCAAATTGTTCATTTTTAGATAACGATAGTCTCACAGGAAGTTGTAAACAACGGTGTTCCCCCGAGGGTGACCTAGATAGCTCTAGTACGATATCAAACGCAGGACAGTGAAAACCAGAACATTATTGCCAACTGGACTACAGGTGGCCATTTTTTTTTAACCTCTACGCATGTGTGTGTGTGTTGATGCGTACAGCCTAATGCAATTTAAGATGGATAATATTTCATTGCAATAACTCTAAAGCTCAAAATCAGTGAAAAAATCCAGGATGGGCAGCATATCAAAATTTTAAATAAAGACAGGCTCAGTGAAAGCTCTATCACCACAATGGAGCCTGGGACAGAAGGAAAAATTAGTAACATTTTGTTTCTCGTGGATTTTTTTCCATTAAATTTGCCTTTTCCTTTTTAACAGACTGCATTCAAAGATTATCTATTCTGGCTGCCGAGTTTTTTGCTTCGATTTTGTGCCTGAGGTGGGTTCCTGGCTCTCCTCACCGTGCCGCCCAGCCCTCAGAGTGAGCGCCATGACGTGCTCCCCGCAGGGCCCGAGGAAGGCAGGCGGGGAGGCGAACCCTCTCTTCCTGCTGCTCTTTACCGCCATCTGCTCTGTTTTGGGGGCCAAGCAGGGGGGCGCTGGCACTTGGATTCTGTCCGAATTATGTGCTGCAAGGCACAGGGCTTGCTTCTTGAGGCCAGAAGGATCTCAGCAGTCAGTGGCTCAGCCCTTCCCTCTTACCTCTCAGCCTCCTCCCAGTGGAGCACAGCTCTGCACCCAGCCAAGCCCGCGCTGGCCAGTCAGGCCCCAGGAAGGACCTCTCCTCCTCCTTGATGGTAAGTGAAATCAGAGGCCACACACCCTCCCCTAAAAGCAAGCTCCCTATCTACTTCAGCGTGGGGGTGGGAGTGCAAGGGGGAGTCTTCACTTGGAGGGCAGGCTGAATTATTGGATTAACACGTTAGGCTGAGCAGTCTCCATTGCTGAGAACCTATAGTGACCAGGGAGCCGTCTTTTATCTAAGAGTCAGCAGAGAGGTCACGGGTCTGCCCAATTTCCCATCCAAGGCCAAGGACAATTACCAAAGAATACACTGGAAAGGACAACGGGAGGGACGACTGGGTGGCTCAGTCAGTTAAGCATCTGCCTCGGCTCAGGTCAGGATTTCAGGGTCCTGGGACTGAGTCCCTCATCAGGCTCCCTGCTCAGGGAGGAGCCTACTTCTCCCTTTCCCTCTGCCTCTCCCCCTGCTTGTGCTCTTACATGCTATGGCTCTCTCTCTGGCAAATAAATGAATAAAATATTTAAAATAAATAATCAAGTAATTAGTTAAATAAAAGGACAATGGGAGAGAAAACCAAGTTTGTTTTGAGCATATCCCATGGGTCATCAGTAAACCAAAGGTTTTAATGTAATGGTGTTAAGAGCTAAATACTAAAAAATAAGTACATTAAAAGTAGTTCTCATTTCCCATAAGCCATTTCCTGAGTGCTTGCTGTGGGCAAAGCACACTCTTGGAACTACAAATACTAATATCATGCAGTCTTTGACCCTCAGGGCTGGCAACTTAAAGAAGGAAACCCAACACAAACAGAAATAAGTCTCACACCAGGTTGCCCAGGACAGCCGCCCATCAGGGGCCACACCTCCTGCCAAGGAGAACGTTGGCCCCAAGTCTGCGCTCTGACCGGAGTGGAAGACGGCCAGGGAACGAGCTCATGTTTCTTTCAGCTGTTTATTGGGACACAATTTATTTTTAAATCCAAACGACACAGATTGTGGAAAGGGACCATAAGGGGGAGAATTGAAACTGATGGAGTCCCTGTCTTCCTTCCTACAAGAGGGAGGCTAAGTCTCTTCACCAACGTTCATCTAGTAGAAGCAAGACAGAGGATGGCAGAGCCTTCGTTCTCCACTCACCTTGTCCTGACCCCACCTCGGCACTTTCTCCAGAACCCCTCCTCTTCTGAAGGACCTCTGTCGTATGATGATGCCATGGGACTGGCACGAAAGGGTATGAACTGGACCCCCCAGAATTCTGAGGGAAATAAAGAAGAATCTAAATGCAGTTGCAGAAGTTCCTATCTGCGAACTCCAGACGGTCTGATCTGGGAATGCCTGACTGGAGATTTAGTGACAGCACATCAGTTGTATTGAACCGCATAAGAAAAGAAGAAAGAGCAGGAGGGAGCCTGAGCCCGAAATCCTCAAAAAAAGTTGCGGGGGAAGCCCCAGCTCTGTGCAGGAAGAAGGTCCCCTAATCGGCCAGCAGGAGAAGTGAGATGGCTTGGGCAGGTGGAGCCACATAATGAAGCTGACTAGCTGGGCTTCCAGAACAGAAACCACAGGCCATTTACACCAACCGGATTTGCCCTGCCCTGTGTATGCGTTTCCTGTGGCTGCCCTAAAAAATGCCCTAAATGCCCTAAAAAAAAAATGACCACATGGTTGGGGGCGGTGGTGGTGAACAATGTATTCCCTCACAGTCCTAGAGGCTAGAAGTCAGAAATCCAGTGGTAGCGGGGCTCAGCTTCCACGGAGGGGAGGCTCCTTCCTCTGTCTTCCAGTTTCCGGTGGATTCAGTTTCCTTGGCTCAGAGGTGTGTCCCTCCAACCTGCCTCTGTTTCTCTTCCATCTCTCTGTGTGATATTCCCTCTTCTTATCAAGACACAGACTTCGGGTTTGGGGTCCACCTAATCCAGTATGACCTCATTTTAACTAAGTGCATCTGCGAACATTCCATTTGGCAGCAGGGTCACGTCCTGAGGTTCTGGGTGGGCAGGAACTTACTGACCCTGATTCCACATTCACGAGGGATGCTCTGATTTCGTTTTCCAGGGAAACTGGATAGACACTGGTCTATCGCTGGGTAGTTATGTTTTGTGACACAACAATGAAGTACCATTCTGGCTTTCTCCTCTAAATGCCTTTTACTAAAATCTCTGCAGGCAAGTACCCCAGAACAGACTCTGCAGAAACTCCCACTACTACATATCTTATTCCCCCGGTGGCATTAAGAAGAGCGTCTTGAACACAAGCGTGCCATGTAGTTTAACTTGTCGCTGTGTATCCCAGTACCTAGCACGGTGCCTGGTACACAGTCGTTGTTCGATGATTTTGTGGAATAAGTATTATAATAGTTAACATTTTTCTGAGCAGTGTGCTCAAATGTAAAACACATGAATGGCCAGGTTTGAGTATGACGGCAGCCCTTTGACCTAAGTAATCATTTCCAAATCATTCTGGAAATGGGGACACTGAAGGTCACGATGCTGGGGGGTCGCCAACAGAGCTGTCTCGAGTCCGGGGGTCACTGACTAGGCTAGAGCAGGACAACTGCCGTCAGCCTAAGCAGTTCTGCTCACACTGGTCAAACTGATTTCTTTTTTTTTTTTTCCCACTTTTTAAAAAAAGATTTTATTTATTTATTTATTTGACAGAGAGAGAGAGAGAGAGAGAGAGAGCACAAGCAGGGGGAGAGGCAGAGGGAGAGGAAGAACCAGGCTCCCTGCAAAGCAGGAAAAGCCTGATATGGGACTCGATCCCAGGACTCCGGGATCGTGACCTGAGCCAAAGTCAGGGGCTTAACAAACTGAGCCACCCAGGCGCCCCTCAAAACTAATTTCTAAAACAGAAGTCAAAGCCCTTGACCTTGGGGAGCCCATAGGGAGATAGTGTCTGGGAGGCCCCTGGAGACCAAACTCTGTTTAATTTCCCCAAAACTACTACGCACCACTTTCTGAGGCTGAGTCAGCTAGAAACGTTCTCTGAATTTCCTTCCCCTCAACGTGTCTCTGTATAGTCTCTTCAGTTCAATTTTCATGAGAAGAAAAACCTCCTCCTCTCTGTCTCTTGATCCTTTCTACCTCCTCAATTTTGCTCCCTCTACTCCCGTCTTCAGTTTTTCCCTCCCTCCAGTCCACAAACATGCTCAAGTCTTTCCACCCTGAGAGAAACTCTTTCCTTGATCCTGCTTTGCTTTGCTCCTTTTCCTGACAAGAGAGTGTCTGTAGCTGCCATAAAGCAGGAGGCAGCCCGTCTGCTGTGAGGGATGCCCTGTATGGCGGGCAATGGGCTAGAAGGGCACCCAGAGGATGGAGCCCAGGGACAGGACACCCAGAGGGCAGGGTTGTGCATTAAACCCCTACCTTCTGGCTCCACCCATATCTCGCTTTGACCCTGACCCCCTTTTATATTCTTCCTCCGTGGGTAGGGGGTATCCTAGAAGCTAACATTTACCACCTGACCTCTCCCACTCCCGTCCTTCACTGGTGTCATTAGTCATCTTATAAACATCAACACAGGCTTGCTGGAGCCATTATGCTATCCTGCTTCTCCCAGTAATTCATGGTTTGGTAGAGAAGAGACACTGCATCAGCAGGAAGTTTATGTCATTGCAAGTAATAGAGTATCCAAGTTAAAGTGTCTTCACTATGAGACTATTTTTTAAAAGATTTTGTTTATTTATTTATTTGTGTGTCAGAGAGAGAGAGAAAGAGAGAGAGAGAGAGAAAGCACAAGCAGCGGGGAGGGCAGAGGGAGAGGAAGAAGCAGACTCCCCATCGAGCAGGAAGCCTGATGTGAGGCTCGATCCCAGGACTCTGGGATCATGACCTGAGCCTATGTTTAACCTACAGAGCCACCCAGGTGACCCAAGAACATTTATTGTTCACTCAGTGAGTCCAGAGGTAGGCTGTTTAGGGCGTGCTGAGCAGTTCAACAATGTCATCAAGGACCCAGGCACTTTCAAACAACCTCCCTATGACTTTCTGTCTTCAAGATTGGTTGCTACTTGTCACAAGATGGCTGCTGCTGCTCCAAATATCATAGTCTAGTACTGCATTCAAAAGCAGGAAGCAGCAAGGAAGGAAGTGGGCAGAAAAGGACTTTCCTTTCATCGGGATGAAAAACATCTTCATTAGCCAGAACTGAGGCATAGCCACTACTCTCAGCTTTACTTTTTTCTCCTGGCCTCCTAAACATGAGCCTGTCTCTGATTCCTTCAGACAAACTTAAGAGGTCTTCCGTGTACCCACTGAGTCTGTTGTATACCTTGATTACAGACCTTAATGCTTTCATATCTTTGTTTAAGTGACTTTCTTCCTCAACAAACCTTACCTTTCATCCACAGGTTTCAGTATCTCATAAGTATTTATCCCATATATTTTTGAACGAGTGAAGGAAGGAAGGAAAGAAAAGCTCTACCCAAGTCCCAGTTTTTTCCTTTTCTGCCCATTCTTCTTCTTCTTCTTCTTCTTTTTTTTTTTTTTTTTTTTAGATTTTATTTATTCATTTTCGGGGGGGGAGGGGCAAAAGAAAGGGAGAGGGACAAGCAGACTCCTCACTGAGCGCCAAACCTGATGCAGGGCTCAATCTCATGACCCTGAGATCACGACCTGAGCTGAAAACAAGAGTCTGATGCTTGACCTACTGAGTCACCCAGGTGCCCTCTACCCATGATTTTTCTACTGGTGTTATCATCCTTAGCGTCTGCCCTAATGTGTCTCCCAGGTGGGAGTCCTGAATTTTCAACTCCTACTGGAACTGGGAATCTCAAATTCAACACACGTAATACAGAACTTGGCATTTTCTACCAAAAATAAGTATTCCAAAATGGGGATAATATTTTTGGAAATATGTCAGTTGCTTTTCTCTAGTACAATCCTGCATGTGGTTTCTGAACATTCATTTGCCTCTGGGAAGGTTAGGATTGTTGTAGCAGGAACGCGAAGAGAGGATAATAGTCAGCTTTCCCTATCCAGAATGGGCTTTTGAAAGCAATCATTTATTATGGAAAATTCCAAACATATGCAAAAGTAGACAGGAGAGTATAATGATTCTATGGGTACTCATCATCCATCTTCAACAATTACCAAACCATGATCAGTCGTGTTTAAACTCTATCCCACCTACCACCCCGCAAATCATTAAACATCCAACCAGTATTCAAATTTTCCTGATTGTCTTTAATTGTTTTACAATTTATTTGACTCATGATCCAATTAAGATCCATACACTGCAATTGGTTCATATATCTCCTATTTTTAAAAATCTGTTGGTTCCCCCTCATCGCATCCCCCCCCCCCCCCCACCCCTTGTGGTTTATTTGTTGAAGAAACCTGAAACTTCTGGTTTTGCTGATCATCTCCTGAAAAGGTGATTTAGCGTGCTCCTTAGTCCTTTGTATTTCCTCTAAGTGGGTGGTTAGATCTAGTGCTTGTTCGGACTCAGATTGGACTTTTTGGCAAAGAGACATATTCTCTTAGTGATGTTAGCAGGTGTTGGTGATCATTGGCTAGAACAACTAATTAGTTGTTGCAAAATTATGACATCCTTTCATTCCTTCATTTATTAGCTAGATTACTTCTTTAAAGGAAAACGTCCCCTCATCAACTATCTGCTCGTGATGAGATACATTTATCCGGGAAAGGTTGGATAAATGAATTCTCCCCCTGACTCCTTTTAGTAGGAAATGGGATTCCAATGGTATAATCTGGGTACGAGTTGCACCAGCTCTTCATGGAACGATCATTGTTTCTAGGTGTTTTCAGTGGATAGAATTAAGAAATAGATTCTAAAAAGATAAAATAATGATGAACTCATATTGATACACCCAAATTAAATTCAGGAGCTCAGTGTTTCTTACTCGATGTTGTTTTGTAAACTTACATCGATATCTCTTTTTTTTCCTAATGATCCCACCATAATTATTGGTTTGCTTCCTTTCACAATCCACATCCAATAATCTCAAACTAATAATACCAACACCATTGTCAATGATAGGATTACTGAAAACGGGTTTGGTTTCTGTTTTGTGTGTGTGTGTGTGTGTGTTTGGGTGTGTGGGGGGGGGGGGGGGGTACTCTTTGTCTTCAGGATCTATCTGACTCTGGATATATAATCAAATTACTCTGAATTAAAGTCCCTTAAGAGGGGGCACCTGGGTGGCTCAGTGGGTTAAAGCCTCTGCCTTCAGCTCAGGTCATGATCTCAGGGTTCTGGGATCGAGCCCCGCATCGGACTCTCTGCTCAGCCGGGAGCCTGCTTCCTCCCCCCACCCCCACTGCCTTTCTGCCTCCTATAATCTCTGCCTGTCAAATAAATAAAATCTTTTTTAAAAAAATAAATAAATAAAGTCCCTTAAAATATCTCACTTCTGTGCATTAGGCTACCAGCTTTATATACAGTTATACAGTTTGGTCTATTTGTGTAGTTGCTTTCAATTCTTAGGGATTTTTTTTCCTTTGTAAATTTAACTTTTTATAATCATACAAAATACTAACCTGGTTTCAGGGCCGCCTGGCTGGCTCAGTTGGTAGAGCCTCTTGAGAGTTGGTAGAGACTCTTGATCTCAGGGTTGTGGATTCAAGTCCCACATTGGGTGCAGAGATTACTAAGAAAAATAAATAAGCTTAAAAAAATAAGCTATTTACCTGGTTTCAAAATCAAATCTACCAGACAGGTTACAGTCAGAGAAGTCTGGCTTTCTATACTATTTTCTCAACCCTATGCTTTTTTCCCTATCAGTAATCTCTTTCCTCCTTCTTTATGGTTTATTGTTCCATTTTTTAAAATACAAGTTTATATACAACTGTAGAAAAATATGTGTATATACAATAATTTTTTTCCTTTATGAAATAGATGGTGTATTAACATTTCTTCACTTGTACTCTCCACTTATTGATATAATCTGGAAATAACTATGCAGTGCTAGTATATGGAAATACTTCCTATTCCTTTTCCTTTCTGTTAAATTACATGGTGCTGCAAGAAGAGCTCGTCTTGTACATGCATATTTTCTTATTTTGCTACACTATCTTTGGAATAGATACCTACGTGGGAAATCCAGGCCAGTGAAGAGATGCTTATGTAATTATGCTAGATATTGCCAAATTTCCCTCCATAGGAATTATGCCATTTTGCATTCCCATGAGCAATGTATAGGAATGCCCATCTTCCCGAAGCATGGCCAACAGATTATGTTGTCAAACATTTTGGCTTTTGTCAACCTGCTAAGTGAGAGGGGTGGTCCCTCCATGAGTTTTCATTTGCATTTTTCTTATTGTAGGCCAGGTTGAGAATACAGTTAAGGGCTGTTTGGATTTCGTTTTCTGTGACTTGTCTATTCATTTTTCTAGTCCTTGTTTCTATAGATTCGTGGTCTTGTTCTTCTTTAATTTAGAAACTGTTTATATATTAGGAAAAATAACCTTTTGTCTATAATTTTTCCCCACAGGCTGTTATACTTTGCTTATGGGATTTCTTGCCAAGCAAGCTTTTTTTTTTTTTTTTTCTTATGTAGTCAGACTTATTAATCTCTTCTCTCATTGCCTCTGGATTTAAAACCTTAGGGAAGTTTGCTCAGTGCATCCATTACACATTCCTTCTAGCAGTTGTGGGACTCAATTTTTCACACTGAAGTCTCTGATCCATTTGGAATTTATGTGTATCATGTGGAGAATGAATCTACATTTGTCTTTTTCCACAAGGCTATCCTAGTATCTTAAAACCACTTATTAAAATGCCTGGCTTTCCCCCACTGATTTGAGATGCCTCCTTTATTATACACTAAGTTTCCATATGCAATTGGATCTTTCTCTAAATTTTCTAGTCTGTTCCCCAGCCTTGTGTCTACTTATTTGCCAATACCACACTGGTTTATTTCTGGAGATTTTATAGCATTTTCTTGTTTTACCCTTTCCTATTGTTCTTTTTCAGGGGCTTTTTGGCTATCCTTGCCTTTTTGTTCTTTTAAATAAACAAACCTCTATAATTTATATGATTATATGCTTTATAATCAACTTATCTCCATGAGATCATCATGAGCCCTGGCAATCCCACCAATTCCATCACCCCGTATCTAGATGCTTCTTGGAGAAAAGCCAGCTAGGGGGTGGAGGGTGGAAACTGAGCATTTGTTCAAGAGATTGAATCATCCAAAAGAGAGGGAGATGCTGCTCTCCAGCCAGCTTAAAGCTTGAGTGAACTTTCCTGTTACCCTGAAGGTGAGGTCTCAGGTGAAAATTCAGATTGCTGATGGAGAAATGAAGAAGACATATTTTCTTTACATAGCAGCGCTGGGGTGTGAGCAAATGTGCCATACTGCTCTTCTTTCTCTTGATTTTCTGATTTCTCTTAGCATAACCATTCTCATCCATTGGAAACCTCTGGATGATCTTTGAGCATCTCCTTCCCACTCCTCATCCGATCAGCCACGAAGGCCTGTCATTTCCACCTTCCCAGTGTCTCTGTACATTCCCAGAGAGCAGATCAGCTGGACCTTGAGGCTCTCAGCTGGGTTGTCCCATTGGCACCCAGCTGCCATTTTCAAAGAAACATTCTTTCCAGGGTTGATTCTAAGAACACAAACACGCATGTATTTTAACTAATTAATTTTAGCCAATTAGCTTCGAGGAACAAAGCACAGCAACCCCCCATCATGGTCTCATCCGTTTCACTGTACGACAGCAACGTTGCTACGGATCGTATATTTTTGAAGCAAAACATTGTGCCCTCTCCAGACTGGGGCCAGTCATGATTAAAAATCCATTTTCTGTGCACCGGAGACTGATCTCCCTTCAATACCTGTACACATATTAAAGAACTAGTGTGCTTTATCTAGGAACACTTTTAAAATCAACAAATACCATCAGATTCTATTTGTGGATGTGTAGCAGGAGTCATAAAGCTCCCTTAGCCAGCAAAAGACATGGACAAGAATGGCCATAGCAACTTTATTTTTTTTATTTTTTTTAAGGGTTTTATTTATTTGTTAGAGAGAGAGAGAAAACGTGCGCAAGTGGAGGGAGCAAAAGAGGAAGAAGCAGGCTCAGCGAGGAGCCTGACACGAGACTTGATCCCAGGACCCTGGGATCGTGAACTGAGCTGAAAGCAGACACTTAACTGACTGAGCCACCCAGGCGCCCCTCACAGCAGCTTTAGCCATAAGACCTCTGAAGGGCAAACAACCCAAATGTCCATCAGCAAGAGAACACACAAATAAATTGGAGTATTTTCCTTTGATGGAATGCTATGCGTCTAAGAGATCGGACTACTGTTAAATGCATCGATATGGAGAACTTACAGGTTTTAAGCAAGGGGGCAGACAATGAAAAAGGAGTGCATATTACCTAGTTCCATTTATATGAAGTTCAAGACAAGTAAAACCAACCTGTGAAGACCAAAATCAGAATGCTGGCTCTGAGAGGGAGTATAGTCTGGGAAGTGGCCCTGGGAAGCAGAAACTTTGGGGATAGAGGGCAGGTGGAGAGGCCCGTATCTCCAGGGGGGGTGGTGGTTAGCTAGTGCTCCCCTATGCAAAAACTCACCAAGTAAATTATATTTAACACCTGTATACTTTGCTTGGTGTAAATTACACTTCAATTAAAAAAAAAACAAACAAACTTAGAAAACCACTCCCTCCCCGCAAATACCCAAAGATAGCAAACTTCCCTAAAATCTCTTGGTCCCCAATTATCTGGGACAGGAAAATCCACGTTCTTACACACCACCAGGAGTCCCAGATCCAAGTGTATTCTATATAATGGCACTCCCTGAGCATAAAAAAAAAAAAAAAAGTACATCTTACATTCTAGTTAAAATGGAATTTCTCAGCCTTTAGTCTCCATTTACCCCAATCACCATGTGTGCGAGGGAAACCTGGCTTGATTTATGAATCAGGAGCATGATAAGAGGAGGTTGGAAGTCCCGTACAGGACAAAAGAAGTTCCCACAGCAGGTACATAGCTTTTTTTTTTTTTTTAATCATTTTTTAAAAATTTATTTTCAGCATAACAGTATTCATTGTTTTTGTACCACACCCAGTGCTCCATGCAGTCCGTGCCCTCTCTAATACCCACCACCTGGTTCCCCCAACCTCCCACCCCCCCACCTCTTCAAACCCTTCAGATTGTTTTTCAGAATCCATAGTCTCTCATTGTTCACCTCCCCTTCCAATTTCCCCCAACTGCCTTCTCCTAACTCCCCATGTCCTCCATGCTATCTGTTATGCTCCACAAATAAGTGAAACCATATGATAATTGACTCTCTCTGCTTGACTTATTTCACTCAGCATAATCTCTTCCAGTCCCGTCCATGTTGCTACAAAAGTTGGGTATTCATCCTTTCTGATGGAGGCATAATACTCCATAGTGTATATGGACCACATCTTCCTTATCCATTCGTCCGTTGAAGGGCATCTTGGTTCTTTCCACAGTTTGGCAACCGTGGCCATTGCTGCCAAAATTAGCAAGACAGGAAACAACATGTGTTGGAGAGGATGTGGAGAAAGGGGAACCCTCTTACACTGTTGGTGGGAATGCAAGTTGGTGCAGCCTCTTTGGAGAACAGTGTGGAGATTCCTCAAGAAATTAAAAATAGAACTTCCCTATGACCCTGCAATTGCACTACTGGGTATTTATCCCAAAGATACAGATGTAGTGAAAAGAAGGGCCATCTGTACCCCAATGTTTATGGGCACATAGCTTTACAGGCGATTGTAAATTCCTTGAGTGTGGAGATCATCCATTGTCTTGTCCTTTGAGCCATTAGTACTGTGTCTTTCCTTTTTTTTTTTTTTTTTTGAGATTTTATTCATTTATTTGACAGAGGGTGAGCAAGCACAAGCAGGGGGGGTGGCAGGCAGAGAGAGGGAGAAGCAGACTCCCCAGAGAGCAACGAGCCTGATCCCGGGGCTCAATCCCAGGACTCTGGGATCGTGACCTGAGCCAAAGGCAGAGGCTTAACTGATTGAGCCACCCAGGTGCCCCACTGCTGTGACTTTCTGGAACAGAATAGAAAATCAGAATGAATTAATAAATGGTTGGATGGATGGATGGATGGATGGATGGATGGATGGAACCTTACATCCTCAGTACAACAGTTCAATTATCATTCCTAAATGCATGTTTTCTTTGTGGTAAGTCCTCCCCAAGGCTACATGATTATAACAAGCCTCTCTCATCTCTTCCCCTTCAATTTTATTGTGTCTTTGATGAAATATAATTATATCTAAGTGGTATTTTTCTCAGTGTTCTTCCTTGTTGAAATATGTCCTGTTCTCATGATCTGTGTCCCATGGTGAAATTTTCCAGTGATAAGAACTGGTGTATAATCTCACATTTTCTTTCCATGGGAACTGGCGACATTAACAATTAGAATCAATTTAGTTTAAAATACACAAAATATATGAATACTGGGATATCCTACCAAAGCTTAATGTAAAAATGAAACTGTCAAGCATTTCCACCAGAAAAGAGTAAATTTCTCATTGAGAGCCAGCCCTGTGAGCCTGGGCCCAGGGCAGGAGTCCACCCAGGGAAGTGCTGTGAGATAACTGGGATTTCTTTCTAGGCCAGTGAGTCTTGCCTGGACTATAGAAGGAAATTGTTTGGTTCAAGGCTGCCGCTGTGTCTCTAGAGTTTGTTAGACCAGAAGAGTTTGTGATGTGAAGACATCCTTCTGTTTCCATCTAAATGCTGCCGACATCCTTGGGTTGCAGGCTGAGGCAGAAAGGTCCATGGGTGCTTTCTCTTTGCCACTTTTTTTTAAGATTTTATTTATTTATTTGAAAGAGAGAGAGCATGAGGGGGTGAGGGGCAGAGGGAGAAGCAGACTCCCCACTGAGCTGGAAGCCCAAGATGGGGCTCGATCCTGGGATGCTGGGAGCATAACTTGAGGTGAAAGCAGACTTTTAACCAACTGAGCCACTCAGGTGCCCCTTCTTTGCCACTTCTTAGAACATCTAGAACATTCTTTCCACTTCATCCTACACCCATCCTTAACTCTGCAGGGAACGGGACTCCTGCTGTTTGTTGGATTAGAACCAGAACCTAACCTTGGCATGCTGACATTGTGGGCAGATAGTTCTTTGTTGTGGGGTTCTTCTGCGCCAGTAGGATATTCATTAGCATCCCTGACCTCTACCCACTGAATGCCAGTAACATCCCTCTTCCCAGTGGGACAACCAAATGTCTTCAGACATGGCCAAATGTCCCATGGGGGACAAAATGGCCTCCAATTGAGAACCACTGAATTAACTGATCAGATGTGAGGGCCAATACTCAAAACCCAGGGACCCAGCTCCCACGTGTTTCCACCCCATACAAGTTTCAACATCCCCCTACTGATAGCAACTGAGAAGGAAACAGGAAAATATAAACTCCATGACTCTGTGATAGCCACTGGGTGCAGTGTGGATAGGAACTTTTAGATATAAGAAAAGAGGAAAACAAAATGCAAATTTCATGATAATATTCTGGTGTCCAGGACATCTTTTGCCTGTAGGCAGGCCACAGAGAAATCACAAAGGATTGTGGAGTTGGTGACATCAAGGAGTATGTTTCACAAAATCTTCTTAATCAAATCTAAGAGCTAGAACATCTTGGTGGTTATTGTGTTATAGAAAGAAGGGGGAACCTAAGAGTTCCTTAGTGAAACATTTTCTCTTCTTAGACTTCCAAGACTACCCAGGGTTTCTGCAATGCCCACATATCCATAGTTGGGGTGTGCTGGCAATGAGCTCAAACCAGGAGATGGTCCCAGCCCTGTATCGTTTGCACATTTCCTTGGTCCATTATTGCCTACTTTCACTACTGCTTTATGTCCGTGAGTCTCATCTTGCCATAATGACTGTCTGGTGACTTGATTTTGTCTCACACCCCACCCTCTCTCCTTCTCGTAAAGGACCCTACCTATGTTCCTTAGCTATAGAGGGAACATAGTATCCAGGATGAGTCCATCATAAAACTTTATGTCTGGCCACAGTGAGTAGTAGCCAAAATTATTTTTTTGACATTTTCAAAGTTGGGAAAGAAGCTCCCTTGCCTTTCTGGTCAGGGACTAGGTGAAAGGCATAAGTGACGCTGGATGTACCAGGCACCATGTGGAAAAACCCATCTACACCAGGAGACACTAAAGCAATGCCTGGAGAGAGGAAGCTCCGTTGACTTTGAGTCCCTTGTTCTGGTCTTCACGGTGCCCAGAATCCTAGTTCCCAGTCTTCCTGCACTTATATATTTAGATCTTCATCTGACTGCATAAACTTCCTGGATGACTCCGTTAGGTGTCCCTCCATTTTTTTATCCTATGCAAGTGTGATTTGAAGTCTTGTTCATTGTAACAAAGTGCTGGCAATTATAGATTGCTAGGATGGACAGGATGCTGTCTTACCATTTTTGTGTATTACTCGAAGTTTCCATCACAGATGACCTCAGCACAGGTTTTCAAGAGACTCTTGTTGATTCATTCTAAATACTGAAGTCTGAATAACAGTAAATCTTAAACAACAGTCTTCACATTGTTGGATAAAAGCCAGAAATTTTCCTGCTTTACTAGCCATAACTACATGCCTTTAGCTTGACTGAGAGGGACTGCACTGACATAAATTATGTTCATGTTTAAGGACGATGGGTCTGTACATGTCCCCTTGTTCATCACCAAGGTGATTTGGCCGATATTCCTGGGACATGATGTCTTTCCTGCTTTCATGAGTGTCACTTCTGAGGTTGTTTAGTCTAAAAGGATAATCTTTAAAGCATGGAAAGACTGATTGTCTGAAGCAACTTGCTAGAGCCTATATTCAATGGATAATACTATCCTTTTAATACCTATACTGGTATTTAATCAGCAGTGCATAAATATATACATTTAATATAATTATATTATATGTAATTATGTCAGGAGATAGCATATGGAAATTGAGAACTTAGTCCAAGACTTATATTACTCATGGAAGCCAATAAATATGGGTGTTATGGGGAGGAGGTCTCTCTCCCATCTGGCCTCCTCATCCATTGAAGGCCTACCGATGTGGCTCCTCTAGGCAGACCTTTTTCTCCACTGTTGTGATCTTTGCCTCTAGCCCTGTAGGGATAGAAAACTCGACGTTCTCAGTCTCAGTCTCTGTGGTTAGTTGGGTCCTCTGAATATCTCTAAAATCCACAACTCGCAAAAAAATAAAATAAAAAATTTATTAATTATCAGGAGAAAGACCAACTTTAGTTTTCTTTTCCATGGGCCGCCATCTTTGTTTTTCTGATATGTGCATCTTACCTTCTTCTTGCTTAATGCAAAGGACAAGCAATTCTAATATCTGTACTTCTGAACTATAATCAAATTATAAAATGTTGTCAACAGGGGCAAGAAGAAAAATGACACCTTGGAATCCCACATTATCACACCTTATTTCTCCTTTGTAAACCAAAGTAAAACTGCTGGGTCATTTGGGAAAAGGTGGGTGTGTTTTAAGAAACACGCAAGAACTCACTCAAACTTCCACTGTTTAAAACCTATTTGAGGGATGCCTGGGTAGCTCAGTCAGTTAAGCGTCTGCCTTCGGCTCAGGTCCTCATCCCAGGGTCCTGGGATCAAGTCCCGCATCAGGCTCCCCTGCTCAGAGGGGAGACTGCTTCTCCCTCTGCCCCTCCCCTTTGCTTGTGCTTGTTCTCTCTCTATGTCTCTCAAATAAATAAATAAAATCTTAAAGGAAAAAAAAGCCTAATTGAGAATTTAGTTTGTTCTGACTCTTGGCTCAAAAAAAAAGATTCAAATAGTTTTGAGAGGGAGACAGTTTGCCACGTGGTTAAGATGACTGTTCTATAAGACAAAGGGTTGGCTAAGAGCCAGTGACAAATGCATAGAGAGGAAAGGAAAATAAAAGGAAAAAAAATAAGAAAGAAGAGTGAGTGAATGTAAAAGGAGCAGATGAAAGAAATTTCAAAATATAGGTCAGAAGATTTCTGTTAAAGAAATATTCATCCTCTCTCCCTCATAAAGTTCTCATTAAAGATTTTTAAGAACTATAATTTCATAAATTTTCTGAATCATGAAGCTTAGAAGCCCCACAGCACAGCAGAGCTACTCTCAAAACACAAACAAACAGAAAGTGACAAGTGTTGGTGGGGACACAGAGACACTGGGACCTGTGCGCACCACAGGTGGGGATGGGACATGGTAGAGCAGCTGTGGGAAACGGTGTGATGTTTCCTGGAAAAATTCAAAATAGAATTACCATTGGATGCAGGAGTTCCACTTCTGGCATATACCCCAAATAACAGAAAGCAGAGACTCAAAGAGATATCTGTACACCCCTGTTCACAGCAACATATTCACAGAAGGCAGAAGCAACTCAAGGGGCCATCAAGAGATGAGTGGATCAACAGTGTGATGTATGTATATGCAATGGAAGAGATATATGCAATGGAATATTATTCACCCTTAAAAAGGAAGGCAAATCAGGGGCTCCTGGGTGGCTCAGTTGTAAAGCGGCTGCCTTTGGCTCTGGTCATGATCCCAGGGTCCTGGGATCGAGTCCTGCGTCGGGCTCCCGCTCTGTGGGAAGTCTGCTTCTCCCTCTCACCCTCCTCCTGCTTGTGTTTCCTCTCTCGCTGTGTCTCTCTCTGTCAAATAAATAAATAAAAATCTTAAAAAAAAAAATAAAAGGAAGGCAATTCTGACCCATGCTCCAACATAGATGAACCTTGAGAACATGGTGTTAAGTGAGATAAGCTAGTCACAAAAAGACAAATGCAAATATAGCAGTATGATTCCACCTATATAAGTAAATTCAAAAGAGAGAAAGTAGAATGTTGGTTGCCAGGGGCTGGGAGGAGGGGACCATGGGGAGTTAGTGCTTAATGGGTACAGCATATCTAGTTTTGCAAGATTCAAAGAGTTCTGGAGATGGATAGTGTTGGTGGTGGTGTAACATACTTCACACTACCAAACTGTATGCTTAAAAATGGTTAGGACTCTCTGTAAATTTATGTTATGTGTGCATTATCACCATTTTTCCCAAAAAAGGCCATAGCCCAAGAGTCATGGTCTTCTCCTGGAGTCCAGCATCCCACTCTGCCCAGTCTCCATGCATTGCCCTGGAATGCAGCGGGTAACATCTGGGACCTTGTTGGAAATCTGTACCATGGGTCCCAGCTCAGACCTCCTGAATCAGAAACTCTGGGCTCTGGAATTGTAGTCTTAACAATGCTACCAGTTGATTCCAACATCCCTCAAGTCTGAAAACCACTGCGCTAGGGTAACTGAAGTGGAGACAGAGGGGAGATGTTTTGAAATTCAGGATATGTTCTGAAGAAATATGATTTTGTGGGGGACTGGCTACAAAGTAGAGAAGGAGAAGAATCAGGGGGTAACAGTGAATGGATACCTGTTGGATTAATGAACATTTTTCAAAACTGTCTGTCCTTAATTTGTTTTCCTAGAGTCAGAAGAGAGGATGGGGAAGGCATGCTTTCTTAAAGCATTGGGTTGGAGAACAGGAAATAGGCCAGAATGGTTGACCTATAATCTTCAGAAATCCATGTAAGGTAGGTTTTACCCAAATGTATACTTAACTATACACATGGCAATTATGTAGCAGGTGAATGGTGGCGTCATGAAGCTTACCAGTAGCCATAAAGTCACACACAACACCCTCCCATCCCCAACACCCTACCTCAACCACAGAGCCGTGAACACACCTCTCTTCTTTCCTGTTGTACTGATGTCAGAGGGGGAAATGATGGGGCTCCAACCTAGGGTTTTCTGGGACAGGGGACTTTCAGTTTTTAAGCTGGGACAGTCCTGGATGAATCAGATGGTAGGTCACCCTGCTTACGACACAGATTCATAGAATCTTCAAATTTCAGGAAAGCAGAATTCATCTGGTCTATTGTTTGACACTTGGGCTACAGATTAGAATTGCCAGGAGAGCTTAAAAAAAATCTATGATCACTGGGCTTCACAGTGGACCAGTTAAAATCAGTCTCTCAGGGGCGCCTGGCTGGCTCAGTCGGTAGAGCCCGAGACTTTGATCTCAGGGTTGTGAGTTCAAGCCCCATGTTGGGTGTAGAGATTAATTAAAAATAAAATAACATAAAATCAATATCTCTGGGTGACATTCCCAGGTATCAGTATTTTTTAAAGTTCCCCAAAGGAACATGGAGAACTTATCTAATCCAACTTGTTTTACTGGATAGATGAGGACTCTAACACCACTGAAATTAATTATCTGAGGTCACACAATTAATTAGGGGCAAAACTCGGGTTCCTGATTCCTAGGCCAGTGTCCTTCGCACACACCACAATCTTTTTATAGATAATTAATGATTAATTACTTGCAACCGAGCCCCTGCCCAGTGCTATTAGGGCAACTCACACACACACACCCCCACCCCCACCTGTCTGGCTCTTAATAAAACAGACCTTTGAGCTTCCAGTTGGGTGCACTCACGGCTAGAATTCCCAACTCTCTTTTCTTGCTCCCTTCTAACTTTCTTCCCTACCACCTGCTCTGTTCCTAAGTCCCTCTGACTCCGGAGAGCTATAGCTCGGTTTCCTTGCCCCAGGGATCCCCTTTGCTCCTGTTTGCTGATTTGGCCTCCACTGTTTTGACCCCAGCACCCTCGAACTTCCAGCAGCCCCTTCACCCCTGTGCGGTGGGCACCCAGTATCACTCCCCTGGGTCCAGATGCCCCCCCTGGCAGCAGCCCACTTGACCAGCACTCCCACCAGAAAAGGCTAAGATGAAGCTCCCTTAATCACAGAGCTCGTTCTGTAGAACAGGCTAAATCCACAGCAGCCGGCCATGTACACCCATCCTCCTTGTCTGCTAGGGGAGGGGAGAACCTGGCTGCCTGACCACTCGCCATCCAGCATTAAACAGGCACCACGGCTGAAGAGGAGTCCAGAATGAAATGAAACACCTCTGAAAGGTTAGGGCTGGAAACCCAAACCTCAGTTCTGGCAATTCGGACCAGGAATGCCTGGACTGTGTCCCTGACCAGGAAAAAGTACTGAAAAATGATGGTGGTGAGTTGACTGCAGCGAAGGAAACCGCCATCATTCAGGTAGGACATAGTCAAGTCTCAAAAAGGAACGAGTGAAGAATGAAGTTGAAAGTGTTGAAATAGGGGCGCCTGGGTGGCTCAGTGGGTTAAGCTCAGGTCATGATCTCAGGGTCCTGGGATGGAGCCCCACATTGCGCTCCCTGCTCAGCGGGGAGCCTGCTTCCCCATCTCCCTCTGCCAGCCTCTCTGCCTGCAAATAAATAAATAAAATCTTTAAGAAGAGAGAGAGAAAGAAACTTTTTGAGATAAATTTCTAGGCTCAAGATGGAGTCGCTCCTGCCCAGAAGCAAATGGAGACTCTGGAGTCCTTGCAAACAGTCCCGCGTGGCCAGGCGTCCCACGGACCAGGCAGCTGGTCCCCACGCGCCAGCCACCTGTGGGCCTCCTCACCCCAGCAGGACGGCCAGGCCGATATTTCCCATGTGGGTCATCCTTGGTCTTTTCTCTTTACCCAGTAAAAGCTTCCTACCTTCTCCTCCCGTTTTGCTCCGACAAGCCCGACCTCTTCGTGACATGTGACAAGCATATCAGCGAAAGTGTCTTCTGTAATCCTGTTTCTCAGACAAGAGTAGGAGCAGCCCCTCCTCCGCCAGGGCCCTCTCTGGCCCTGGGCAGTCCTCCTGGGGAGTAAGGGGGGGACCCTGGGGCCTCCCGGGGCCGCCCCCACCGCCGCCCTGGGCACCCCGCGGCCCTCTTCCCCACGTGGTGGTCTCATGCGGTCACGTCCACTGTCATCGAGGGTTTCCTCCCGGTCCTTGTGGCGGCCTGATTTGGAGGACGATGCCGGCCGGTGGTCTGCGGCCGTAAACCCGGCTTCTCGCCAAAACCACGCGGGCCCCACTCCAGACCCCGGGTCCAGAGTTCCCCAGGAGAGCGTCCAGCGACGTGAGCTCCTCAGACGCACAGCCAGGTCTGGGAAGCGCGGCTGTGTGCGGTGAGGCTAGCGATGGCTTCTCGGGTCCAGCCGTCCTCCCCACCGGGACCGCCGAGGTTGCCCCGCGGCAGGAGCTCCCAGTGCCCCTGGGCCCGACCCCCGCGCGGGGCGGCCCGCAGCTCGTTCCAGCAGCCTGGGGCGGCACCCCCTGCCCGAGACCTGTGCTGCTGTTAGACCAACAACCTGTTGCCTTCTGGTGCTTACGTTTGGATTTAGGCAGGATGCCTTTTTTTTTTTTTTAAGTTTACGTGTTAAATTGAAAATTTAAGGAACGAGTAGTATTTAAAGCTCACGTCCTTTAAAAGGGAGCAAGTCGGCCTAAGCCCGCAGTGTGCCCAAGCGGCCACCAGGGGGCCGCCGAGTCCCGCACCGCACGTCGGTAGCGGCTAAGTCCTTTCTCCGGCCCTAGCAGCTGCCAAACCTGGGGAAAAGCAAAGCATTTCCGGGAGCCCCTTGGCTCCTGGCTTGATCTCGGGAAATCTCAGGAAATAATCTGACACGTGTTTAAAAGCCGTGAATTTCAAATCTCTGCAGAGGACAAGAAATGTTCCTATTGGGAGGATGTCACACAAACCAGGAGAGCAAAGGAAAGAAAAGGGTTGAAACTCTTTGTATTAAAGGGTGGTGCATCCCAGGCTCTTGGAATTTAGTAAGTTTGAAACCCAGAGAATTATCTTTAGAGTGAGAAGTGAGCCATCAAAGGACGGGAGATTATTTGGGAGGGCAGTGAGACTTTCAAAGTCATATACTATGAAATTCTAGACCTTTCCTATGAATATGAACACCCCGTCCTGAATCCCTCCCACAAAACAACCCCCTGGTGATAGGAAAGAGTATTTGAAGTTGTAGTAACGCTGGCTAGATGGAAAGGCAGACAGGCAGCAGCAGGAATGACTGAGGTAAGAAGTAGGGAGGGGCGGAAGAAGAGACTGTGATGAATCACTGGGGACAGCCGGAGGTGATGAATCTGTAAAGGCAGGGTGTGTGTTCTCTCCACCCCCATTTCTCTATAGATCAATAGAGTCTTGTTAATGGGTATCTTATTAAGTGGCACCATACATGATTCTGACCCTGCTTCAACCATCATCCAGCTGTGTGCCTCAAGACCACCACTCCGCCTCTCCGGGCTTCCCTTTCCTTGCTTGTCAAATGATGCTGATGTCCAGGGGTTCACAGTCACACAGCAAGACTTTTCACAGCAAAAATAATTCCCTAGGACTCCTTTTTTTTTTTTTTTTCCCTAATTGAAACTCCATGCTCTTTAATCGTTACTCATAAGGTGTACTTTCTAGACCCTGGATCTCTGGACTCCCCTAGATGAGCTTTTTTTTTTTTTTTTTAAGATTTCATTTATTTATTTGGCAGACAGAGATCACAAGTAGGCAGAGAGGCAGGCAGAGAGAGAGAGAGGAGGAAGCAGGCTCCCTGCAGAGCAGAGAGCCAGATGTGGGGCTTGATCCCAGGACCCTGGGATCATGACCTGAGCCGAAGGCAGAGGCTTTAACCCACTGAGCCACCCAGGCGCCCCTAGATGAGCTTTTTTAAAGCGTGTGGCTCTCAGTGAGGTGGTTCCAGGTGCTTCTGGCAAGACAGAGCTGCTGCTCCGGACATCATTCTCACCGCAACCAAGATGCTGTCAGTGTTATGTAATGGCAATAAAGGCAATTCATAATGAACACCTCAAGATATTCAATGTTTCCAAGTGTTCAAAATTTTCTTGTAGCAATGCACATATTTTGTCCCAATTAACATAAATGTCATCTGAAGCCATTCTACCTTGTCAGTATGGGCTCAGCATCCCAGTTTTTTGAGGTCGTTCTCGATCTTGACTCTGTCACAACAGTGGATGACAAGGTTGTACGGTTTAGTATTGCAAGGGACCTTGGCAATCAAGTTGATCCTCACATTTTTGTGTTAATTGCAAATCTGATGGCATATCTTCCATGCCTTTAAGAAAGCATGAGAAAGATGTTGAATGTGTCAGAGCCATGTTGCCACAGGGGAAAATGTCACTAGAGACCTTCCTTTCGGTCGTCACCCACTTGTTAATCAACACCCTGTCTGTGATTGTTCAGTTAGCTCTGAGTCCACTCAACTGTACTCGAACCATCCATAATTCTCCCTTTTGTCTTCCTGCAGGTCATGAAATCATTTCTAAAAGTGTGTTTTTTTTTTCTCGAAGTTGATATTAACACATTCTCCTTTTTAATGTATTTTTATTTTATATTACAAGTTTTATATTACAAATAGTAACAGTTCTGCTGAAGGATAAACTTGTCTATCAGGTAGACAAAAATTATGCATGCATGTGTGTGTGTGTATGTAGACCAAGATCTTGATGGTGGTTAGATTAGGAAGATGAATCATAAGTGTTGTTAAGTTTACAGTTAGGATTATACTACTTTCACAATGAAAACAAGTACTGATCAGAGGCACCTGGCTCAGTCCACAGAGCACGCAACTCTTGATCTTCGGGTTGTAAGTTCAAGCCCCACGTTGGGTGTAGAGATTACTTAAAGAAATGAAATCTTTAAAAATAGTAAATAAATAATAATAAAATACTGATCGTAACTTTTCAAATCTTCGGTTGAAAACACATCTGCTTTCTCTCATGTTCAGTTCTGGTTTTGTGACTATCATGAGTACGGGTCTGGAGAGCTTTCCAGAGCCTCAGAATGAGTGAGCTCACTCTTCCCTTGGAGCGCATTTGGTCAGTGATGGATGAACAGGGGTTTTGCTTGGGGTCCTACGTTGCAAACTTAAACTCCGTGGATAAGGGAGACCTCTGATTATTTCTGCTTTGATAGACCCAACACCACAGCCCAGGCAGCGGCCCAGCTCATGTTTATTTTTGGTTACAGAATGGGTGAGGGAACATGGGCATACTGGTTCAAAACAGTATGATTTTTTGAGGTAAGGATTTGTGTTTTGTTCTCTGTAGATTTTATTCCTACATTTTCCAAGAAAGGAGCTGGGCTCTGGGCTCCTTATGTTTGCAGGGACCCAAAGCAGAAGCTGCTTAAAGACAGCTTCTCTTCTTGTTTATTCGATATCTGCTGTCACTCAGTCTAAACTCACTGAAGAGATTATTTGCAGTTTGTAGAATGGGACAAAAACAAGAGGACTGTCTTTTTTTTTTTTTTTTTTTAAGATTTTATTTATTTATTTGTTAGAGTGAGAGAGAGCACAAGCAGGCAGAGTGGCAGGCAGAGGCAGAGGGAGAAGCAGGCTCCCCATGGAGCAAGGAGCCCAATGTGGGACTTGATCCCAGGACACTGGGATCATGACTGAGCCGAAAGCAGTTGCTTAACCAACTGAGCCACCCAAGCATCCTAAGAGGAGTGTCTTTTCAGGGAGAAAGGAAGCTGCAAGGAGAGATAGGTGAGAACTTTGCAAAAGTACAGAAGGAGTCAGGGGCTCACTAGTTTCTCCAGCAGCCAGGACCATGCTACAATGGTGGCCCCAGTGGAGGTGGCCATCCTCAGGAGGCAGTGGCTTCGTGGATGCTCAGAAAGGGGGGCCTCCTATCACCCAGACTTTCAGTCCTGGCAGAATCCTGGGCATTCAGCCAAGCAAAGGGTAGTACAAGTTCCACTTCCAAGGGACCACGTGGGCTGGCCACCGATCCATCTGCTGTGGTCAGGATGGACTGGAGCCAATGGGGTCTGCCCTGTATCGAGGGCACCACATAAGCCTTCCCAATTCTTGTGCTACCCTAACGCAAGAGGATTGAGACTGATTTTTCTGCCTGTTCCCTGGAATGGAAGGCTTCATTTTATTTGATTTATTGTCATAAAGAAAGGTGATACTTCCTGCACCTCTGGGTTAGTGGCTAATTTATTCCTGAGACAGTTGTAAATTCACAGCAGGCCCGGAACACGATTCAGATGCATAGGAAATCAATGTCAGATTGTTTCCTTCCTCCTTTCTTCCAAGCAACGCTCTTCAGCATTTCGTGGGAAAGGCACCGGAGATAAAGTGGTTATACACAAGGATAAAAGAACACAGTCCCATCCTTGGGCATTCTCAGAGAGGATCAGGGAGGTAGGCATGAGGAGGGCTCAGAGCCCCCTCTCTCAGCCAGGGCCCTTTTGATTATATATTGGTACCTTATCGAGAAGGAGTGGTGTTTGAAAATTGCTAATGGCACCTAGTGGGGACCTACTAAGATAACATCAAGCAAATTCTAAATTGGACTAAGTCAGTGTTAGAAGGGGGAGGAGGGTCAGGAATATATCCTCCAGACTGAGAAGGCACTTTAGTACTGAAAAACAAAGCAAGCCCCTCCATGCACAGAGTCTTATTCAGGGTCGCTTAGTGACAGGGGCAATCAGGGCAGCGAATGGACGAACCATCCAGGTTACTACGCTGCTGTCCTCCACCCCTACGCTCGGCCTCGTCTCTGAAGCTACCCATTTCTTCATCCCCAGATTTTATGGCGTGAAGGGCAGGGGGTGTGGTCAGAGGATAGTTATCCAAGATGGAGCTAGCGGCACCCAGATGGAGGGTCAAAGATGGAGTCAGTGTTGTCCAAGTGCAGTTCTCAGCGCCCTGGAGATGGTTGCCCCAGCGCTCCGTCCCCATCCAGGTACCTGTTCCCACCTTCGTTTACACTTGCTCATTTATTAGATTTGCATTTTTGAGGGGCCTACTGGGTGTGGACAGCCCAGAACTTGATGAAAATCTGATCCGCTGTGAAGAAAGTGAATCAGAGGAAGGGTGACATTTTCAGCCTCCAAGTTCCGTGAGGGAAACAAAACAAGACCAAGCTCTGAGCACACTTTCTCCTGTAGAAGGATACTCTGACATTAGACCCGCGAGAGCCACGAGATGTGGGAGCTAAAGGACACACTCATTATTCTCTCTCTCTTTTTTAACTGCTGTGTAATAGACATCCAACATTATATTAGTTTCAAGTGTACAACATAATGGTTCAGTATTTGGATGTATTGGAAAATGGTCACACTATGTCCCATTACCATCCACAGCACACATAGTTAAGATTCCTTTTCTTGTGACAAGAACTTTTTTTTTTAAGATTTTATTTATTTATGTGAGAGAGAGAATGAGAGAATGAGAGGGAGAAGGTTAGAGGGAGAAGCAGAGTCCCTGCTGAGCAGGGAGCCCAATGTGGGACTTGATCCTCGGACTCTGGGATCATGACCTGAGCTGAAGGCAGTCGCTTAACCAATTGAGCCACCCAAGTGCCCCATGACAAGAACTTTTAAGATCTACTCTTCTAGCAACTTCCAAATATGCCACAGCATTATTAACTATAGTCACCATGTTACACGTTACATCCCCATGAGTTATATGATAACAGGAATTTTGTACCTTTTGGACCCCCTCATATTCATTATTCTGAAGCTCCAAGTCCAACATGAAGACACAAGGAAGGAACACTATGTGCAAGAAACTTTAACGTCCATGCTGCCTGTGATAAAATGCAGTCTTTCTCCTTTGCTCAGATCTCCAACTGTGAGAAAAATACCACAGAGCACTCAGAAGTTATCTAGCTTCATCCTTTCTCTTCTGCCCTGCATCTCTTTGTGAGAGAGCAAATTAATAAGTCAGGAGTTAGGACCCAGAGCTATGTTTTAGACTTACACGAGCTGACAGCTGACTAGAAATCAATGAAGTGGAGTTTGAGAAACATCGCCCTGATGTGAGGTGGTTTGAGACTCCCTTATCCCACTTCAGGTGTCTACTTTCCCCTTGGGTTCCGCTTCGGATTTGAACCACCGCATTTCCTTTTCAAAACGTTCTTTTCTGATGAAAATACTTGTTTAAAAGGAAGGAGTTATCTTTCCTAAACTGACATCATGAGACTGGCAGGCTTTCTCCTCGCGTTCATCGTCCTTGGTGTCACTCCCTCAGGTAAGCTCAAGTTAAAGTAAATTAAAACTTCACCATTGCAGATTGATTTAAGCATGGGAGGTGGAAACGTGGTGTTGATAATGTTAAAATTACAAAATGTAATGTATAGGTATCTTTCAGATAACCTCTAGGATGTGGCTGTAATGAGTAATTCTAGGAAATCTGTATATTGCTAAAGAAACCATACCTATGGATTCCAGCATATTTAGGCTGTTGTCATTTTCTGGGCTATTCTTTTTGAATCATGGACATGGTAGGAAGATATGAAAGCAGGACAAATATTCTGAGAAGCATTGAATGCTTCTCAGAATTGTTAAAATATTTGGCACAGAAATTTACTCCGTCAGCATTTTTATATCATGTCTACTAATAATCATTTTATCTGTGTGTAGGTACTTAATTTTATCCAATATAGCCTATAGATCTATATACAAACCTTGGTGAATTTGTGTGCAGGTATACTTAGTATGTTTGTATATCACGATTAAACAAAAATAGACATCAAAAGTCTATGAACATGTGTGAGTTTTCTGTGACTATTATCCACCTGCAAGTCAGAGAATTGTGAATAAAGAAAGAGGGCAAATAAAAGGAGAGAGGGAGAGACAGACAGACAGAGAAAAGAGGGAGAAAATGCCAAGCTTAGGGGAAAATGGTCATTTGCACCTGCCAGCGAGTGGGTTTGGGAATCATTTCACTTTTTATGTAACTTAAGAACATAAAGCTCCTCGCTTCTCAGTGGAAACCATTTGGAGCCAGGAGCCAGATGGTGAGAAAACCCTGCTGTCCCATTAGCAATTTGCATTTATTTCTCCCTAGTATTTTTGCCATGTTTGACTATTGCTATTTTCAGATGGGGAACCAGAGGCACCGACTGAGATTCACCCAAGTCCTGAAGTAAATCTTAGATTTAATAAATCCTAGATTTCAAATCTAGGCACACACACCTGAACAGTATCATATCTTTAAAAATGTAGCCTTTCTTCGTACTGAGGACTTAAAAGCAGCCCTTTCTAAGTGCCAATGGCATCAGAACGACTTTCAAATATCACTAAATTTGATCTCTGGAGTCTGAAATGCAATTTGTCAGTCATAAAAATGATAATCAACTTCTGTGTGTTTTAGCATACAATTAATATCCACGAGTCTAATGTTTTTCTGCCTTTATTTACTGTTCTACTTACTTTGAAAGAATGGATTCTTAGCATCCTTTCCCCCAGGGAAATCATCTCACTGGTTAGCAGGGGTGGTTGCATAAACCCTCTCATTCACCTGTGCACCCTCTTCCTTGCACAACAATGGTTACATAAGAAAACTGGGAATGGAAGGGAGCCTGGGATTCGTTCTCCATCAAGTAGGGCAAGAGTTTGGGAATGTATACTGTGCTGTATGCATCTGTCAGAGGTCTATAATAAAGCAATAACCTGTAGTCACTCTCACATTTACGAACATTTCTAGATCCCACTGAGTCTATGTCTATTTTTAGATCTGTGCCACCTTTCCTGAGGACCTTTAACTTTACGGCTCCTTGCAAAGGAAATAGTTTCTTTTTGTTCCCCAAAGCTACCTTTTCCAAATTTCAAGGGGCAAACCCTCATTTTTAGATTTCTGGCTTTGGTGGAAAGGATGATACTGTATGGGCATGTGACATTTCCTGTGCTGCTAATTCATGCTTTGTGTGTTTGTGTCTGCTCCCAGAAATAGGGACTGTGTCTTAGTCATCTTCCCATCACTCTTACAGCACGATGACGTTTATGTATTCATTCAATAAATATTTATTGAGGATCTACTGTATCCTAGGAACGTTTCCAGCATGGGGGATACAAGAGGGGAAAAAACAAAGTCATTCTAATAAACTCTCACACTAGCAAGAATCCATTCAATATTTATTATTTATTTCAACCTGAGGGCTAGTTCTATGTGTTGACAGCAGAGGCCAACATATTTGTGGTATGATTTTTTTGGACAAGGTGGTGATAATGGAACAACAAAACCAAAATATACCAAGAGGTGTCAAAACAAAACATGGGTCTCTCCCAACCATATTTGCTGAGGTTTAAAAGTCTTCAATTCCTTCTTTACTCTCTTAACTAAGGATAAACAATGATGTTGTCATCAGTGAAACTAAATAAGCCTGTGAATTGTCATCAATTAAGTCCCATCAGTTATTTATACCTCTACATGCATGAACTTGTCAAAATTTTGCAGAAAGTGGTTTTGATAATTGGGTGAGGAAAGAGCAGAAGGTCTGAGAGCCTGAAGAAAGGAAAGGAAATATGATCAAGAAGAGTAAAGATGGAGCACCTGGGTGGCTCAGTGGGTTAAAGTCTCTGCCTTTGGCTCAGGTCATGGTCTCAGGGTCCTGGGATTCGAGCCCCACATCGGGCTCTCTGCTCAGCGGGGAGCCTGCTTCCCTTCCTCTCTCCCTGCCTGCCTCTCTGCCTACTTGTCATCTCTCTCTGTCAAATAAATAAATAAAATCTTAAAAAAAAGAGGAAGAAGAAGAAGAAAGAGGCCGGAAGTTCAAGTTGTAGGTCCCAAAGAAAAATTTCTTGTCTGAAGCTGGTATGGGTACCCTATCCAATCTCTCCTGACCCCACTTACAGGGGTTGAGTGAGTCTTAACCTCCTCGTGGGGAGTGAGTCCTGTCTAATCCCTTCATAGCGTTAGTTTGCTTACCTGATGCCTCCTCTGTTGCAGTGAATGGCAGCCGGGAGAGAAGTTCCTGAAGTTACATCTTAAATGTTGCCTCTGTTTTGTGTTCAAAATAGCAAATATTGGGCATAAGAGATCACATTTTGTGGCTGTTTCATGGACATGAAATCCTAGAAGTGTAGGGCGTGTGAGTTAGTAAGTGTTTACCAATCATCCACAAACTATTTTTACTGGGAGAGGTTAAATGCTTTGCTTAATTAAGATCTCCCGGTTTGGAAACAAGACCAGAACTCATGTCTCTACATCTGAGTCCGGTGGCTCTCAATGTTAAATAAATATTTGTTGGATTCTCGTTCTAACAGTGACGACTTTGGCCAGCAACTGAGCATCCAGAGCCAAGAGCAGAGTGCCCTCCTAGAGCACTTTCCCAGCCTGAGTTCCCCATGGAGGAAATCACTCGAATCAGGCAGGGAGCTCTCCTTCTACCTGATCGGCTGCATGTGCTCTCCCTCTGGGTCTCCCTCTTCTTGTCCTCCACCTGCGGAGTGGCTTATGTAGTCCCAAGAGAAATATTTTGACAAAACAAAAAATGAGATGCAGATTAAGTAGAGAGAAGGAGAGAAGGAAGGGGGGAGAATTGGGATTTCGGAGAGCAATGGTGATAAACTTTAAAAGCCAGCACTCTCCCTCTGGAGATGCGCTTTAGACTGTGTGTGTGTGTGTGTGTGTGTGTGTGTGTGTGTGTGTGTGTGTGTGAAGGGGGTGCAAAGCACGGCTTAATGCAAGAAGATGTGAGGAAACCATGATCAAGTCTGAAGCACGACTACTCCCACTGTAAAGCACTGGGTGTCCACCTCCAAGGAGAGTGACCACAGTGTCCATCCAAGAGGCCCCTGGGGCCAAGTTCAACTGCAGCAGAGGGAGCTTGTGTAGGATTACGGGACACCATCACCATTGCTGAGTGTCTCCCTACCACCAAACATTACCTGTGACCTGGTTTTAGAATATCATTCTTCCCGGCAATAGATCGCTTTCGACAACAGTGAAGTGTTTTGGTAAATGCAATGCTAACAGCAGCACAGCAGCAGAAAAGCAATAACGGTGAATATGCGTTCACGGACGTGAATTGTTGGAAGTTTTTATGTGGCTGTAAAGTAAGGAGACCACAGCACAGGGAATAGTCTTTTGCCTCCTCAGTCCTCCAAAGGATGAGCTGGTGGCAAGATCGACAATGTGGAAGTCAGAAAACTACACCTGCCCCTCATTAATTAGGTTGACGTTGGAAAAGTCACTGGCCTCTCTACACCCCAGGATCTTTGTCTGTAAAATGAGGGACCTCGCTCATCTTACAAGTCCTTTCCAGTGCCACTGCCTTCACTTCCTCATTTCACTTGTCCTTCCTCTTTCATGCTGAAATTATTTCTGTATACACACGCTCTCCCTCCCCTCGCCTTCTGGAAGCTGACTTTGGGAAATGCAAGCACCCGTTCAGGGAGTCACTCATCTTCTGAGAGAGAGCGGCTTCTCAACTCATCTTCTTGAGAGCGGCTTCTCAACTGGTCGGTGTATTGCCGAGATAGATCTTAGAATATCAGTCTTGTCGAATTTGTTTAAAATACAAGCCCATTTGCAAAAATTTGGTTTACACGCATTTCAAGAAACCATTTGTTCCTTAAAACAGAGACTGCTTGTCCTGGAAATCCAGAGAACATCTGTGATTCTATACCCTCTAGAGCAGTGAGCCGGGCTCCCTCTGCCTCCTTGCTCTGCGCATGGAAAGTGCCATTAAAATGTCTTCGCATTTGTTCCTTCCCTAAACGTCATCGGGTGTTTATGGAGGCCATAGGCTCAGCAGGGGAAGCTCTTTCCCTTCCTTACCATGTTCTGTTTTACAAGAAAGACAAAGCAGAAACATCTGCAGGGCTAGTCTCTGCATCTGCTCCAATAACAGCAATGACTTCGGGCTTTATTTGGGGAAGGTGAGGAAGGTTGGAGATATTGGGCAGAAAGCATTAAACCTTTGGCTTGCTTGCTTGCTTGCTTGCTTGCTTTCTTTCTTTCTTTCTTTTTGGTTCGGTCTGGTTTGGTCAGTACAGATTTGTGCTCAGGCTGCCGTAACAACACAACAACACAGACTGTGTGGGCGTAACAGAAATTCATTTTCCCACAGTCCTGGAGCCTAGAAGCCCACAGTCAGCAAGTTCGGTTCCTGATGAGAACTCTCTTCCCGGCTCGGAAACAGCCGCCTTCTGGCCGCGCCTTCACCGGGCTCTGCCTCACACACACATCCTGTCTCTTTCACTTCTTCTAAGGACACTGGTCCTTTTGGAGTAGGCCCCACATGGATGACTTCATTTAACCTAAATGATGTCCTTAAAGGCTCTGTTTCCAAATACAGTCACACCAGGGGGCAGGGCTTCAACACAGGAATTTGGAGGGCTGCAAGTATTCGGCCCATAACAGCCAGCACAGATTTGCCCTTTCCGTTCCCTGATTCAGACAGCAGCTCACCCTCTGACGCGGGCCAGAGTGGGCAAAACATACAAAGGTCCCTGAAAGAGAGGATCTGCTCATTTTCCTCTGGAGCCCAGCAAAGAGCAGGAATCCCGCCATTGTCCCTGAGGGTGTAGCTTGGAAAGTGGCAAGTGCTGGGGATAGCCAAGGTCAACCTTTTAGAAGATGTCTCCATGTGGGCAACGCCAGCTCCCTGCAAATTGTCAAATCGTCCTGCCAGGAAAGGAAATTCAAAAGTACAGTTTCTGTTGTCAGGACCCTTCTCTCAAGTCCAGAATCATAATGGCAGGGTTGTCCAAGCTATGACGTCTGTGTGAGTGTGCGTGTATCCGTGTGTGTGCGCGTGCACACTGGTTCAGACATTACGCCTCAGTTGTTCTCAGCCTTCCTGGAGGGTCTCCGTCCATTGTGAGATGGTGTCTTAAGTAATTAGTTCTCACTGGCCTGAGCTGGGACATAGGGTCTCTCGGGGAGGGCAGAACTCTGGCGCTCAGCCCTTAGCACCACACTCAGATGGGTGTAACAGTGGCTATAACAGCCGATCCCGAAAGGAGGGCTGCTTTCCTCACACACCAAGAAATTTGGAGGTGAGCAGTCCTGGGCTGGTTGGCCGTCTTATACTGCTCTCAGGGACCCAGGCTCTGACTGTCTTTCTGGTTCGCCATCTTATGCGTGGAGCTTTCATCAGGCTTGTGTGGCCAAATCCCTGGATGCCATGTTCCAGCTCCAGGCTGGAAGGAGAGAGAGCAAAGGGTAAAAGAGGAAATGTGAATGGTGCAGGTCAGACGGAGTCTGTCCTCTTCAACAGTATTTCCTACAAACCTCACCCCCAGCTTCTGCTTGTATCTGAAGTGGCCAGCGTGTAGGTCACATGGCCATCCCTAGCTGTAAGGGAGCCTGAGAAGGAAACATTTTAAGCTAGCACCATGCCATCCTGAATAAACTTAACATCTGTTACAGAAAAAGAAAGGGCAAATGGGCTGTTGAGCAGAAAACCAACAGTCATTGCCACAGTGCCCATGAAACAATATTCTTCTTCTTCTTTTTTTAAGATTTTATTTATTTATTTGACAAGACAGAGATCACAAGTAGGCAGAGAGAGGCAGGCGGAGGGGCGGGGGGTGGGGGAAGCAGGCTCCCCGCTGAGCAGAGAGCCCGATGTGGGGCTCAATCCCAGGACCCTGAGATCATTACCTGAGCCGAAGGCAGAGGCTTTAAGCCACTGAGCCACCCAGGCATCCCAATATTATTCTTCTTACTGGAGGGCTGCTCACACAAGGGAAGGCCAAGGGAGGACAGCTGTGGCCTCCCTGCCTCTCTCTTCTCCTGAGTAATTCATCTCTGGCCCAAACTCTCCAAATATCACTCAGCAAACAAAAACCAAGTAGCTTACTGCATTGTGCACAACTGTTGGCTCAGTAACCACAATGTGCCAGGCCCCACAGAGCTGGGAGGACTGGAACATGGGCTCCAGTCATAAGGGCTGAGCCAACAGTTGTGGTTACTGAAGGTTTCCCAGAGCTGCCATTTTCCCATGTGACAGACAGACAATAAGCAAAGACACATACAATATGTCCAAGTGCTCCAAAGCAAGATAAAGTACCATGAAGGGGATAAGGTGTGAGGAGGGATGTTTAGATTTTATAACCCAGAATGACCTCTTCAAGGAGATGATATGTGAGCAAAAATAGGATAAAATGAAGGAATGAGCGTGGGGTTATGGGGTCTGTACAGGGCAAGAGACTGCCCCAAACAGAAGTACACGGGCATGTTCTGGAAAGAGCAGTTGAGCCTGAAGCCCTGGGGAGGAGGGCTGAGGGAGGAGTGGGAGAGGGTAGGGGCCATACACAGCCTGAGAAACAGCAGTAAGAACATGAGATATCTCTTCTAGGTTTGTTTTTTTGTTGTTGTTGTTGTTTAAGTATTTTTAAATTAAGGGATGTACATTTTTTTTAAAAGATTGTATTTATTTGTCAGAGAGAGAGAGAGAGAGAGACAGCAAGCACAAGCAGGGGGAGCAGCAGGCAGAGGGAAGAGAGAGAAGCAGACTCCCTACTGAGCAGGGATTCCCGACGTGGGGCTCTATCCCAGGACTCTGGGGTCATGACTTGAGCTGAAGGTAGACGCTTAACTGACTGAGCCGCCCATCCGTCCCTCTTCTGGGTTTGGTGGGAAGCCATTTGGAGGGTTTGAGCAGGAACTGAAATAGTCCTCTTCTGCTTGTAAGAGATGGCTCTGGAGCTAAGCAGAAAATCGGATGTGAAGGGGGCATGAGCGGAAGCAATGAGGAAGCAACGCATGAATCCGAGAGATGACCCTGTGACTTGGGTGGGACCAATGGGGATGGTGGGAAATAATCAGAGTTGCGAAGGATTTTGAAAGAGGTGAAGACAGATGTGGGGGAGGGAAATTCATGAAGTATATCCCATCCCTCAGAAGGCTTCAGGGAATGTCAACTCCCACCCTCTTCACTTCCAGTAAAGTTTTAGGGAGTTTACGGAATGCTGTCCTGGCGGCCACCCAGCTGACCTGCTCCTTAGCGGAGCTCTGCTCGCTGAGAACAGCTCGAGTTGCAATGTCTCAGAACAGCTGGCTTTTTAAATAACTAAGCACAAACGTAAGTTACAGCTCTCTCCATCTCTCTCTATGTCTTTGCACTTTAATATGCTTTATAGCATTAAGAGTGGGTTTCAATTCATTATTTTGTAACTGGAGGGACAGACTTCCAATGGCAGAATAAAAAGGTCAGAGAGATGAAAAATATGGCATAGGGAATATAGTCATTAAGGTGGTAATAATGTTGCTTGGTGACAGATGATGACTTCACCTATGGTGATGAGCCCTGAGTCATGTATAGAATTATTGAGTCATGATTTATACACCTGAAACTGCACATTAATTATACTTCCATCTAAAAAGAGTGGATTTTTTAAAAAAGATTTTATTATATATTTGACAGAGAGATAGAGAGAGGGGCCACAAGTAGGCAGAGCAGCAGGCAGAGGTAGAGGGAGAAGCAGGGTCCCCACTGAGCAGGAAGCATTCCAATGTGGGGCTCGATCCCAGGACCCAGGGATCATGACCTGAGCAGAAGACAGTTGGTTAACCAACTGAGCCACCCAAGTGCCCTGAAAGAGTGGGTTTTTAATTGCTACTCCCTGAGCAATTGAAGGTCTATGCACATACAGGGGATGTAGGCTCTTCTTCCTACTAATAATCTTTACATTCTGATCGGGGAAACTTTGGGGTATGTCTTGCATGGGATCACTGTCCATCATGTGTCTCTCAGTGGGAAAAAGATTCTCTTTGGTAAACCACACAGTGCAGAATGGGTTGTTTAGGAGATTAATAGGGTGCTGAATATACAAGAGGGGCTATATTCAAAACGACAACCACAAAGCTTCCTTGCTTTAAATTTGATAGGATAACACTGGAAAGATACAAAACTTATCTCTAGACCCTAGACTCTTTATTTAACCTGTGGGTCAAAGCTTGAAACTAGGGTGTTTCTTAGGCCCTCAGACGTGGAGGTGTAGAGAAGAGTGTTACAACCTGGTCGTTGGCCAGGGAAGGTCTTTGTAAGGGAAGATGTCTCAGGAAGACGGCAAGGGAACGAATAACAAATGGGATGTGGTAGGTATTCCATGGATATGTGCCAAATGCGTGGAAATTGGCTCCAACGTATTCCTTTCATTGGTTCATTCATTAAATAGATATAACATGGGTATGTGCTGTGGGCAGGCACTGCTTCAGGTGCTGAATAAACATCATCAAGTAAAATGGATACTGTGCCTGCCATCATGGAGCTCAAGGGAAGGACAGACAATGACAAATTCACAACACATTGTGGCAAGGGACATGAGGGAGCCAAAGAGGGTGCAGTGGTGGACAATCACACATGGGCAGAGACCATGTCTGTGAGGAGGTGGCATCTCAAGTTAGATGTGAGGTAGAGGGTAAGTGGGTGGCTGTAAGTGATTCTTTGGTGGTGAAGGTGCTCATCTCACGATGGGAAAACCCTATGAGAGAGCCACGTTCTGGGTAAAGCACAGAGTCAATTTTCAGCCCTGTGTTGTGGGCATGGAGAATGGTTTGAGAACCCCTGTTCACTCAAAGCTGCCTTTGCTGCACCGGGCTGTGTAGACTATATGAAGATTCCCGCTGTGGGATGCTAAGCCAGCCATTATGACTTTCCCATTAATTCGGGTTTCCCTCATGATTCTTACAGCCGCCGCAGGATTCCGGTCAATCGTGGAAAGTGAAGATGCCCTCCTCAGACACTTATTCCAAGGTTATCAGAAATGGGTGCGCCCTGTATTAAATTCTAATGACACCATAAAAGTATACTTCGGATTGAAAATATCTCAGCTCGTAGATGTGGTGAGTAGTCCTTGGCACGAAGCTGAAAAGAACATGCATTCCTTAACCTGTTTGTGAGTCTAAGATTTCATTTTGGTTTCTTTCCCCATGGCTGCCATTTCCATTTTAAAAATAGCTTCCTGTGAGAGAAAATCTGCCCCAAGAGGCCAGTGAAATGACCCGAGGAAGGAATGAGAAGTGTCGTGGAGTAAATTTTCATGGCGGCACTATTCGTGTGGAACCTTTTGCTGGGGGGCGGATGTGGTTGCTGGGACAGGCACTGTCCCTGGCGGGTTGGCTGAGCACCAGTACGAGCACCCAGGGAAAATCGAGGGGCAGGAGAGAAGGCAGAACCGAGCCCAGGGCTCATCATTGTTCCCCAGGCCAAGTCGGTGTCACCTGGACTGCATGAGGGGTATGGGGGGGTGTCGGCAAGGAAAGAAGGTGGATGATGCTGGCACCCGAGTAAGTGCCTAGTGAGCTCATCACCCTCCTGAATCCCCTCAGGACCCTGCATTTTCCCCTGCCCCACCCATACCTTAACATTCTCCACTCAAAGTGTTCCTGTTTCCCACTTCTGCCATGATTGGCATCCTGGGAAATCAGTGAACTTTAACAAGCCCATGACTGCAAAGTCATCCTGCTGTGGTCTCCAGAGTTCCAGAATAACCCATCTTGCCCCAATCCCCTGTCCCACCACTCACACACTCACCCACCCCAGCTGATTCAATGCCCAAGGATTCCTTCTAGAAAATCACGCAAATCCAATCTCTGATTTAGTTCCTATTCATTCTGCTTTGCCACCTTACCATGCTTTCTGGGTTATGCAATTTTAGATAAATATCACCACAATGAACTACTACTTGCTTTAATTATTATTTTTTTATTTTAAGGAAAATGTGCATAATATTTTAGGATCCCAGGCCGTTTAACTGTTTCAGATGAGAATCGTTTATACTTTGAATACCTCAAATATATGCATCAGAGAGGTCTTTCTGACAAAAGAAAAAAATCTAAAAGACAACTTCCTTTACTTGAATTTACATCTTCCTAATTGTCACTTTCTTAGGATGAAAAGAATCAGCTGATGACAACAAATGTGTGGCTCAAACAGGTAACTGTCAGTCCGAGCGCTATATCTGCTAACCTGACTATTTCCATGCTTTTCTATTTAGAAAGACACCCATTTGAAAAACAATTATTTTACAGAGCATATTGGGTTCCTCGGGGAGATATTTGGGAATGGCTGGGAAGGGTCCATTACTTAATTTTCTTTTGCGGGAGTTGGAGAGCAGGTGCTAGAAGCTCAGAGGCCTGCCTGGAGGGGACTCTCTGACACCGAGGCCTCGGCCCTGCTCCCTGGCTACCTGGAGAAAGTGGGGGGAAGCTCCAGATTGCCACTGTCCCCCTCTTTAAGGTACCACATCTGGAACAGGCAATCAGCGATCTTAAATTCTCCCTCATCCCTACTGGTCCTCGGTGGGAGGAATGTTTCCCATGGCTCCCTAGAAAGACAAACAGGGAGGGCAGAAGGCCTCTCACCACCAGTTTCAGAACAAAGTGAAGACAAACAAAATGACAATATGTTTTCCCCGTATAACTACATAAAAAGGCATTTTGAAACTGGGCCCTGTTTCCTAAAACCAAAAGCATCCGCTCGGAGGAGCTCATCCTAGAGTGATCAGGAAATAACTACCCTTCAAAGCCCAATTTTGCATAGGTAATGGAAAGGAGAAAATATTGACACTTCTTTGATAGGAGGCGAAAAGTTTGGTCTCATTGTTTATTTTTGCTTGTAGTTGCTGTTGCCAGCAAGTACTTGTTTGTTTGTTTGTTTGTTTGTTTGTTTTTCCCCTGAATGTCCAAGTTATTGCCTAATCTCTGATAGACTTAAAATCTTCCTGGTGAGGAATCTTAAATATCTCACTGAATTTTAACATACATACACTCTATTTTTGTTCATTTATATTGAAATAAGTTAATTACCTTCAGGTTCAGGAGACATTGTTCCATTCTGCTAAGGTTATAGAAGCAGAGGACTGAGACTGTAGGGAGATTCCCTGGGCTTCCTTTATGTCATATTTCTCCCACCCAAAAACTTTGGTCAGAGTTAAAGAATTATTATCATCTTTACTACTCTCTATTCCGCTGATTCTTTAACTGGTAGATATCTTAGCAAGTTATGAAATGGATCTTTATTTTACTTGCAAATAAAAATGTCTAGGAGAAAATAGTAAGCTGGTAATACAGATAGAAAAATACAATTCAAATAAACATATTTTTCTATATACCCATCTCCTTCCTCAATGATGTAGCTTAGAGGCTGTGGAATTCAGAAATATTTTGAGTTAATAAAAATTAGTAAGAAGTGCTGTATTTGAGTTTGCAGGAGAGAGGATAAAAATTTTTAGAGTGCAAATGGGTTTAGGACGTTAACAAAATAGAACAGACAAAAAACCTCTCACTGCTTCACACACGAGTCTTTCTCCAACTGCTCCTTGAGATTAAGCTTCTGCTAACCTGTCACATAAAACAGCAATCCAGGGACTCTTGGCCTTCAAAACTGGTACTTTTCACTTTGCCTGAGATTTTGAAAACACGAGGTCAATTCAGTAGAAGCGAACAAGAAGCCACGGCTCCTCAGACCTTAACTACAACTGTGGAAGTGACTTCCAGCAAAGCTGTGCCACGAGAATCCCAGTGGCCTGGTGAAAGCCTCCAGGTCAAGACAGGGCCACAACCTAAGCGTCTCCAGTACCCAACACAGAGCAAGAGAAATCCATAGGAATGGGGCAAGCTGATGCTTGGAAAAGCCAGCCTGATGACTCAGGGTCCCATTTTCTGGAAGTAATGAGGATAACAGATTTTTTTTTCATTAAATTATAGTTGGTACACAATGTAACATTAGTTTCAGGTGTACAACATAGTGACCTTATGCCATACTTGCACAAGTGTCGCTCCCATCTGTCACTGTATGCACTATTAAAATACCATTGACTACACGCCCTATGCTGTATTTTTCATCCCCATCTTTTTCATCCATCTTTTTTTTTTAAATATTTTATTTATTTATTTGACAGAAAGAGATCACAAGTAGGCAGACAGACAGGCAGAGAGAGAGAGGGGAAATAAATAAAATCTTAAAAAAAATGGGTGTGTTATACAGATCTCAGTTTTAGAGTAGCTAATGATAATACCTAAGGATTATTGAGCACGTCCTAAGTGTTAAGTCGCCCTGCTTGGATGTGTCATAGGAATAAACTCAGTTCATTCTCACGCCACCCTATGAGGTAGGTCCTATTAGGATTCCCACTTTGCAGATGAGAACACTGAGCATTGGAGAACTGGAGTGACTTGTCCAAGGTTGAGCACTTAAGTGAAGTCGGGCTCACATGAAGAAATCCTTCCCTTGCCTCGCACAATGGCGTGGATGGAAGATGTCCGGTGCTCCGCTCCGTGCTGTCCCTGTGAAGACTAGCTCCTTCCTAGTCCTTGTCTTCTTCTTTTTTTCTTTTTTAAGATTTTTTTTTCATTTATTTATTTAACACAGAGAGAGAGAGAGAGACAGCAAGAGAGGGATCGCAAGCAAGGGCAGTGGGAGAGGGAGAAGCAGTCCTCCCACTGAGCAGAGAGCCCGATGCAGGGCTCGATCCTATGACCCTGGCATCATGACCTGAGCTGAAGGCAGACGCCCAGCGACTGAGCCACCCGGGCACCCCTAGTCCCTGTCTTCTAAGGTTTTGGTGCCTCAACCTCTGCGACATCTGGTCTAGAAAGGCATTTAGGAGGGAATGAAGTAAGGATTACTCCCTCTTCCATTCATTCCACAAGGTTTATTGAGAACCTACTAAGTGTCAGCCACTCTGCTAGATCCCAGGTATATGAAGAGTAAGATACAGCCCTGCCTTCAAGGAGAGGACCCAGAGGAACTTTTGTAAAGAACAATGACTGCGATATAATAAACACCCTAAGGAAAATCTACATAAGTACTGGGTCATTACAAAAATGACAGCTAGAAAGGGAGAAAATCAGGGAAAGCTCCCAAGGGAGGAAATATTTAAGTTAGGTCTTACAGGATCAGTAGAGGTTCCACAAGCCAAAAAGGAAGAGAAGTTGTGAACCCCTGTGTGCCCTTCCCAGTCGCTTAACTTCCCAAAGCTCTCACGCCAGAACAGACCTACAGGGAACTCTTCCCAGCTGCCCCTGTATGCCTCAGTCAGAGCAAAGACCAAAACGACAAACCCCTGTTCTTTTCTCATTTTCCACCCAGACACTGTAAAATGCTCCCTGATTCACATCACAGAGAGAATAAAACTCTTCATATTGGAACAAAAACGTGTTCCACGCAGTTTCCGCAACTGAGATGCTCGGTTGGTTTTTTAATGCAATTCTTCTGTCTTATCCTCTATTTCCATAGTTCTTCTCTGGTATATTTAGATGTTCTTCCTCCATCCTCTTAACCAAAGAGCTTTATCGAGCACAAATTTAGTGACATCCTGAGAAAGTCCTCTCTGTGGAGCTATTTTTATTTTATTGATCTTATTTTGGAAACTCATTTGTCTTCCTCCTTCCTACTTCCAGGGAGTAATTAAAACCCCATAAATCATAAATAGATCATTAACACTGACTCACTAAAACTACATGAGAAAGTACTTAGTGCCTCACTGCTCAGATTCTGTTCCATCACGTTCAAGGTTAGGAAAACTGCATCGCAAACACCTTAAAGGAAAATGGGATATGAAACCACCCTTTCTTTGATGATAAAGGGTTGAACCCCTGGCCTAGAGGCTATCATGTGAGCAATCTCTAAAACAACAGATGTCAAAATTAGTCACTCAACAGAATTTACTGAGCACCTACTATGCACTGGGCACTGTGTGTAAGACGCTGGGCTAGGCACCGTCAGGTGTTAACACCAATAAGACAGTAAGATTCTGAGCAATCTCACTTCATTGTAGCTGAGAGCACTTTGCTGTCCTACACCCTTCATTTTCCCCAAGGAAAAGAAAGCTGCCTGAATGTCCGCCAGGGCCAGCACCTCAAAGTAGCCTTGTTTCTCCAACAGCTGGTTCCCCTTTTACACCAACCAAAAGTTCAGCAAACATATGCAGGCCTCAGAGGCTAGACCCCTGGAGCTGGTCTCAAAGGAGAAATCAGAAACAAATCTGCCATGGAAGGCTAGGCCTTGCTCTAAAGATCAGGGGCATCTTGGCTCAAGTCTACCTTCTACAACCTGTATCTCTGCCCTTTACTCAGCATCTTAGTTTCCTTTCTACTCCCAGCCTCACTCAGACCTTAGCAAAGGAGGCCGGTCTGGTGGACCCTGAGTGAGAGTTGAGGAGGAATTAGGAGTTAGGAGTCCGAAATCCTGCTATGTAAGTCTGGGCAAGTCATTTTTGCCTCTCAGACCCTCAGTCTCTTCATCTATAAAAGAGAGATGATGCCTAGCTCATGGTGTGGTTAGGAGGTAAAATGCGATCGTGTGTGTGAATGTGACTGGTATATTATCTGGTGTGTAGTGGGGACTCAATAAATGTCATTTCCTGCTGCCACCTTTGGAGGCTTTTTCATCCTTATTGACAAATCTCATTTCTTGGCACTGACCACTAATGGTTATAATGTGAATATGAGATACTTAATATGGCCTGTTGTTGTCTTTAAGATTAAAATGAACCAACATTAACTTGTTTAAAGAATTTCACACTTGAGGGCACCTGGGTGGCTCAGTCAGTTAACTGTCTGCCTTTGGCTCAGGTCATGACCACAAGGTCCTGGGATGGAACTGCACATCGGACTGCCTGCTCAGCAGGGAGTCTGCTCCTCCCTTTCCCCTCTCCATCCCTCCCCGCACACTAGTGCTTTCTTTCTCGTTCTCTCTCTCTCAAATAAATCAAATCTTTAAAAAAAAAAAAAAAGATTTTCACACTTGATTTTTAGATAACTGAAGATCTCAGGGATGTCCCAGAGGCTACAAATCAAGGCACTACTTGTTCCTTACCATCTTTTGGTCTTAGTGTTAAACTAAGAATAAGTAGGAGAATTTTTTTTGTTTTTTTTGTTTTTTTTCAGTGAAAAGTCTTTGATTTCAGTTTAAGTGAAATTTGGTTCTGGATAATAGCTAGACATCTATGAGTGATATTTTGGATAATGTATTTAAGAAAAAATTTAAGGGAATATGTATGATATGGATTTGAAATTGCACTTTTCAGAATTAAGAAACCTATTTCCCCTTCTTTTTCTCAGTCACAGATTAACTTTGCTCTTTGGCCCCTGACGTAGCCTGTGCTCTCCTGTTTCCTGCAATGACACAGCTCTCCACCCGGGAACTGCTTCATGATAGAGCTGATGTTTGTAAACAGCTTTGAGAATCTTGGCTGGAACATGCTATATGAACACAGGGTATTATTTGTAATTTCTTACTTGAAGAAGGGAGAGACAGGAGATTAGTCTCCAGATGCCCCCAGGCTTTCAAAGAGAACAGGAAGTAACCAGAAGGTCTCAGAGCTCTTTAGCCAAGACAGAGGATGGGGGCTCTGAACCCTCACCCTGACACTCTCACCTAGCACGTGTTGTGGTCCTGGGACATGGGTCTCTGTCTGCATCACGATGGATGTGTATGTTGGTAGAAATTCAAAGAACCCCTCTAGATGGATGTGGCAGGGAAAATCTCTGATTCCCCAGGTCTGGTTGCAGAAGGACACCTCAGAAAGGAGTACAGTTGGTGGAGGACCATACAGGTGGAGAACTCAGGGCTTCTGACTCTAATTCAGTACACTTACTGTTCTGGGTACTCCAAAGTCAACAGCATTGACCAAAGCCCCACTTAGCCCCTTTCTCTTTACTGGTCTGGGATGAAACCTAGGGGATACCTGGGTGGCTCAGGTGGTTAAGTGTCTCTCTTCGGCTCAGGTCATGATACTGGGGTCCTGGGATCAAGCCCCGCATTGGGCTCCTTGCTCAGTGGAAAGTCTGCTTCTCCCTCACCTGCTGCTTCCCTCTGCTTGTTCTCTCTCTCTCTCTCTGACATATAAATGAATCAAATCTTAAAAAAAAAAAAAAAAATGGAACCTAAATCACTGTAGATCTCTTTATGTCCTCCTTGAGGATTCAATGCACCCCTCCTTCATGTTCACTCATTTCTGCCCCAGCACCTTCCCAAGCCCCCTTCCTTCTCCCTGCCTCACACTGCCACTCACTACCCCTCCTTACCATTCAGGGCTCAGCTTCTGAAGGTTGTCTTCTCAGAACTACCTTCCCTGTCCACCCTAATGTTCCCTGCCATTATATCCAAATGGCACCCTCTTCAGAGCAATGACCACTAGGTGTGCTCATTTGTTTCTCATTGTCTGAGTTGGCCTCAGGCCTGGAGTACAGAGCAGCAGTGGTATGCTCCGTGTGAGCACGTGCCTTGCGTACTTGTGGAATGCATCATTCCCCAGCCCGGACCGTGAGCCCAATAAAACACCACTGCTCTGTTCTCTCTGGCAACAGCTGTTCATTCTGCAGTTAGAGGTCTGGTGAGCAAGGCAAACCTTTCTGACCTAAAAGTCCCACACCCTAGGGCTTGCCCTAGTTCCCTTAGAACAGCTTGTAAAACCAGGTATGTGTTTGCTGGGATTTGCAAGAAGGCAGGGGCCCCAGCGTTGTAGCTATCCACCCTCCCTACAGAGTGGAACCAGGCATGGGAAAAGATGGCTGTGCCTGGAGTGGAGAAGACACTGTATCCAAGAAGCAGGCAATTTTGTTTGCAGCAATCTTCACATTCCAAATGGAGGAAGTAGAAGATTGGACTCCATGGCTGAGCTCACCAATGTCCATTCAAGACAAGCCAGTTCATAAGCACGCAGTTCCAGCCAATCTGCCCAAGTCTGTGTCTGCACCTGGAGCTCACCACCTGCCTTCTGGCAGCCCACTGCTTGCTCAAGAGCTACTCAGATTCTCCCAGGATCAGCTGAGAACTTTTTAGTTGCACATGACAGAGAATGCAACCCAGACTGGCTTCAGCAAAAATAGAATGTATTGGCTTTCACAGCCTGGAAAGTACATTGACAAGGCCAGCATTACACGCAGCTTGATCCAGGGGCTCAGGCACTATTCTCAGGAACGGTGTTCCCTCTGCATGTCTCTGGGCTCCTTGTCCTCTGGGTGACCCCAATCTCATCTCAGCCCTCCTCTAGTGGAAACAAGGTGGCTGTATCAGCTTCAGCCTCAAAGTGCTACTTGTGTTCAAGTTCAGCAAGAGAGAGAATGGCCAGCCTCTTTTCCAGTGGTTCCAGAAGATTCATGCTATCCCACTTTTTTGTTTCCCATTTGGTCACCTGCCATCTCTGAAGATCACAGTGGGCAGGTGTGAGGTACAGCCCCTTTTCTGGGGCAGAAGGAAGAGTTAGATCCACCCACATCTGGTGAGTGACAGTGCAGTGAGGTAGTTCCCCAAGAGGAAACTGGGGTGCTCTTACCAGCAGCAAGGCAGGTGAACTTGAGGCAGCAGGCAACATACATCCACTTTATTTCTGAATTCATTTTTCTCCTCTTTCTATAAAGAGCTCTTGACATACCACTTTCTTCTCGAATGAAGTCTTGCCTAAGTGGAAGTCAGCTGAAGGCTCCTGTCATTAACAGTTCATCTTCCTCTTGTAATTTCTCTCCCCTTGGTTGTCCATGAACTTGGACAAAGTATAACATGTCTATTTGCATAATTCCTTCACCTTTGGACTGATATTTTACCATTAAGGCCAAACAGATTTTCTGTTGTTATTATCTTCACATTCTTTTTTTAACAGAGGAAAAGATGGAATAAGCTACTGTTTTAGCCTGAGTACAAAGTTAATAAGCCTTACAATGCTCAACACTGGAAACATCCTTGAGAGTGGAGCCACCAAAAGCTTCAATAAACCATTGACATTATGAAGAATTTTAAGTCACAAATTTTTCCACCATAAGGTAGCATGGAAAAAGGGAAAAGAGTACAGGATATGGCTTTTGATGAACCATGGCACACCTCCAGGGGGTGCCCTTCATGTCCTAGTCAATGTGGAAGGCACTTCCTGGACTTATGATGCCCAGCATACCCAGTCATATACAACAGACTTGATCCTGTTTTCTCTACTGACCAGCTGTGTGGCCTGGGACAAGTCACTTGAACCCTCCGAGCCACAGGTCCCTCATCTAATATAGCACTATTAATAGGTCATTTGTAGGTTATTGAAGAAATCAGCATTAATAAATATAAAAGCACTTAGGTCAATGCCTGGCATATCATCGGCACTTGGTAACTTTTTTACTTCGCCATTTTTATTCTATTATCAGCACAGCCACAAAATAGGTTTTTAATGTATGTTACAGTTTGTACTGAAAAATCATAGAAACAGTCCCAAAGAAAAGAAGTCCCACTGCTAAGAGGGCAATGTATGTGTTGCTTTCCTCTCTTGTAATTAGCCCAAATTTGTGTTAGATATTTGGTGAATTATTGGAATGTAGTTTTTACATCTACAAACAAATGTTGTTTTAACAATGCTTTAGTAGCAAAAACACAAAGGTGCCTGCCACCTATTTCACTGACTTTGTCTTTTCTCAAGGAAACCTCACTGTATTTTTATTTGAATTCAAACATCAGGAAAACAGTTAGAGCAACACCCTCTTTGCCAGGGCATCCTTATTCTTTGTAAGGCAGTGGTCTACCTATTTTTTTTTTCTTATATAACAAGAAGAAGTATTATATAAAACTGTGATACATTAAGACTATGTGGGGTGGATCCCAAGAATGCAAGGCTGGTTCAACATCTGAAAATCAATCAATATAGGGGCACCTGGCTGGCTCAGTCGGTTAAGCATGTGACTCTTGACCTTGTGGTCTTGAGTTTGAGCCCCGCGATGGGTGTACAGCCTACTTAAGGAAAAAAAAAAAGGAAAAGGAAAAGAAAACCAATCAATATAATTCATTTCATTAAGAGACTAAAGAATAATCTTGTAAGTATCTCTATAGAAGCTGGAAAGCTTTTTATTTAACTGAGGATCTGTTTGTGATTAAGAAAAAAAAAAATCTTAGGGCTCCTGGGTAGCTCAGCTGTTGAGTGTCCAACTCTTGATTTTAGCTCACATGGTTATCTCAGGGTTGTGGGATCCAGCCCAGTGTAGGGCTCCACACTGGGCTGGGAGTCTGCTTGGGATTCTCTCCTTCTCCCTCTCCCACTCCCCCTTTCCTCACTCACACTCTCTCTCTTTCACTCTCAAATAAATAAATCTGTAAAAAAAAAAAAATCTCAGCAAACTAGAAATAGGAAGAATCTTCCTTAATCAAATAAAAGGCATTTAAGAAGATCAACAGCTAATGTAATACTTAATGGTGAATAACTAAATGCTTCCCACCCAAAATCAAGAACAATGCGAGGATATCTACTCTCCCACTCCTATTTAATGTCATACTGAAGGTCCTAGCCAGTGATTTAACACAAGGAAAACACAATAAAAGGCATTCGGATTGGGAAAAAGAAATAGAGTTTTCTATTTGTAAATGATGTAATTGTTGACGTAGAAAATCTACCAAAAAACTTCTAAAATTAAATGAGCTTAAACAAGGTCACAGGATACATACAAGGTCAACATACAAAAATCAATTGTTTGTTTATATTCTAGCAATGAACAATTGGATTTTTTCCCTTGATGTCAAAGTACCGTTTACAATAACCTCAAAAAAACATGAAATACTTAGGTGTAAATCTAACTGAATATGTACAGGGTCTAATAAGCTGAAACTACAAAACACTGATTAAAAACATCAAAGAAGACCTAAACACATGGAGTGAGAAATGATTTTCCTAGGTCAGAAATCTCAATATTATGATGTCAGCGCTCCCCAAACCAATCTATAGATTCAAGACAACCACAGTTAAAATTTCAGAAGGATTTTTCTTGTAGATAGCAACAAACTGATTTAAAATTTTATGGAGAAAAGCAAAGAAACGAGAATAGCCAAAATGATTTGAAAAGGGGGAATACAGTTGGAGGACTCACACTACAGAATTTCAAAACTTACTGGAAAGTGATGGTTAAAAGAGTGTGGTACTGGGGAAAGGAGGGACACAGATTAACGAGACAGAACAAAGAGCCCATAAATAGACCCACATGGTTTACGGTTAGTTGATTTTTGACAAATGTGTATAGGTAATCCAATGGAGAATGTTTAGTCTTTTCAACAAAAGGTACAGGAACAATTGGACATCCATATGCGAAAAAAACCAAAAACCTCATTCACACCATAATTAAAAAATTAACTCAAAATGGATTTTAGATCTAAATGTACAACCCAAAACTATAAAATCTCTAGAAGAAAACATGGAAGAAAAATCTCTGTGACCTTAAGTTCGGTAAATATTTCTTAGATATGACATAATTCATAAAAGATAAAATTGGTAAAATAAACTTCATCCAAGTGTAGAATTTCTATCTTGTGAAAGACACTGATTAGAGAATTAAGAAACTACAGACTGTGGGAAGCTATTTACAACTCAAATATTTGATGAGGGGCTTTTACCCAGGATATATAAAGAAGTCTAAAAACTCAGTAATAAAACAAACAGCATGATTAAAAAAAACATGCAAAAGATTTAACAGCCACTTCACCAAATAAGATATACCGGTGGCAAAAAAGTACATGAAGAAATGCTCAACACCATTAGTCATTAGGAAAATGCATACTGGAAACCGAGATACCATTTCACAACTCTTCTAACCAAAGTAAAAAAAGAAGACAATACCAAGTACTGGAGAAGGTGCCAAAGAACCGGAAGTCTCGTACGTTGTTAGTGGGAATGCAAAATGAGACAGCCGCTCGGGGTCGCAGTTTCATATAAAGTTGAATATACACTTAGGATATGTCCCAGCCATCCCACTCCTGGGTATTAACCCAAGAGAAGAAAAGAATGCTTTCTACTAAAAAAACTGCACAAAATGTTTATAGTGGCTTTATTTGTAATCATTAAAAACTAGAAGAATACAAACATCCTACCCGGAGAATGGGTAAACAAATTGTGGTATATTCATACAAGGGAAAACTACACACTAACAAAAATGAACAAATCACTAATATAGAAGAACCTAAGATGCATTATGGTAAGTAAAAGAAATCAGGATCGAAAGGCTGTCTACCTTATGATCAATTCTATTTATATGACTAAAGGCAACATTATAGAATCAGAAAGTAGATCCTGGCTGCCTGGGGGTGGGGGATGGGAGGAGTTGATTACAAAGGAGCAGCATAAGGAAAACTTTTTTGGGCAACAGAGTTGTTCTTGTATCTTGACGGTGGTAGAGATTACACAAATGTTTGCGCACAGAACCATACACAAAGAGTGAATTGTACTGTATGTCAATTTTTAGAAAATAAACAGAGTGCAAGTGAAACAAAGAGTGCTGTCCTGAGTTCCTTTCCACGTTTCTAAGATTGAGACCTGCTGTCGGTAGTACAAGTCTCCTTAGCAGGAGACAAATTATTCATAGAAAGGAAAATGTATTTGCTTTTCAAAATGGGCGGAGGAGGAGGAAAAAGGAGAGAAGCCTGTGAGTACCAAGTAAACATGATAAATACTTTATAAGTTTGGGCTCTTAAACTGTCCATCTTCATGTGCGTGCTTTTCCATAAATAGGCATGCAGTCTTTTATCCTTTAGATCATAGCTTTTTAATGACCCATTTCCTTTTCAATTTGTTTTTCCAGGATCAAGCCTCACAAATATTGTCTAGGATAGACAACGTCATATCTGGGGTGTACAGTCTCGTACTTTTTCAGGCATCATGCATATTTCAATACTTCACCATCTAGTGAAGTTACCCATCTGCTGACTCCTGATTTTTTAATGACAGGAAGGCTTGCACTGGGCACACTCTTCAGACTTTCTGAAATGTCACTTAATATTATCCTACATCATTACTCAGCTGTCTACATGAGGGACAGTAGGATAGAAGAATTCAATTTTCAGGTCAGATTTCATAAGATTCTGGACCCAAATCTTTTTAAGAAAGTCCATCCTGCTATAATTGGATCACCCATACATCATCCTCTTGACCTTCATAATCCAATCAATTAGGGGTCAGGTTTGTTAACCTGGGTCTATTAGCTCCTGTAAAACATGCTAAATGATTTCATTCTATTATGAGGAAAAATTTGTAGGTATCTGGAGGCTAACAATATTAAGGATATAATTTAAAACTGTAATTGGGTGGTCACAAAATAAATTCAGATTAGAACTTAAAAGGAAATTCTTGGAAAATATTTTTTCATTGGATTAAAGTTATAATGTCATCAAGAGTAGTCAGTGGATACTGAATGTTTCATAATAACATAGTGGGTGGATGTTTGCTCAAGACTCTTGAGTGATATTCAAAATTGTTTGTGCCCATTATCATGAGATGAAAATATTACTGGACCAACTCTTCTAGAATAAACTGAGTTAGAATTATCATTGCTTTTCTTTTGCTTCTTAAGAGAAAATAGGCTGAAAAAAAGAAAAGAAGCTGAAAAAATAGATCACAAATCAGTGATGTTTGTTGCCAGGACTCTTCATTGGGAGGTAGATATATGGCAACTTTGGAAACCCCAGGTAGGATGGCCGTGTGGGCCTGGGCAAGATGAGAGGCCAGGCTAGCTCAACCTGTATCTTGAGAAGTGTAATGAACCACAGGTAGGGTCATAAGATCTAAAATGGATAGATTTCCCTTTTTAAATAAAACACTGGCATTTGGTAAATTAACATAAATTTGAAGATTCCGAAGTCTAATACACTGAATTTTCAGAATGAAATGACAGTATGCTCATTTGATGCAGGAATGGACAGACCACAAATTACGCTGGAATCCTGATGAATACGGTGGAATTCGTTCAATTAAAGTTCCATCAGAATCCCTCTGGCTTCCTGACATAGTTCTCTTTGAAAAGTAAGTATCCCAGAAGAAAAATACCCTGGTCCGATGAGGACCAGAGATGGAAAAGCCTGACTTTGGCAAGATAATTAAGAGAAATGTACAACTTTGAGTAAGAAGAGAACCGTTTCTTTTCTAAAATATTGTTTGACTCTGTGGTAGAAGAGTAATAAATGTGAATAGTAGAGGGAGGGGTGGGCAGAGACCCAACTCATCAGTGTTCAACCGCTTTCACCACAGCGCCGATGGCCGGTTCGAAGGCTCCCTCATGACCAAAGTCATTGTGAGATCCAACGGCACCGTCATCTGGACGCCCCCCGCCAGTTACAAAAGCTCATGCACCATGGACGTCACGTTTTTCCCATTTGACCGGCAGAACTGCTCCATGAAGTTTGGGTCATGGACTTACGATGGAACCATGGTTGACCTTGTTCTGATCAATGAAAATGTTGACAGGAAGGACTTCTTCGATAACGGAGAATGGGAGATCCTCCATGCAAAAGGGATGAAGGGCAACAGGAGAGACGGCGTCTACTCCTATCCGTTCATCACATACTCATTCGTCCTGCGCCGCCTGCCCATGTTCTACACCCTCTTCCTGATCATCCCCTGCCTGGGGCTGTCTTTCCTGACTGTGCTCGTGTTCTATCTCCCTTCCGACGAAGGGGAAAAGCTGTCCCTGTCAACCTCAGTGCTGGTTTCTCTGACCGTGTTCCTCCTGGTCATTGAGGAAATAATCCCGTCTTCCTCCAAAGTCATTCCTCTCATTGGGGAGTACCTGTTGTTCATTATGATTTTCGTGACCCTGTCGATTATTGTGACTGTTTTCGTGATTAACGTTCACCACAGATCCTCTTCCACTTACCACCCCATGGCCCCCTGGGTGAAACGACTGTTTCTGCAAAAACTTCCTACATTGCTTTGTATGAAGGACCACGTGGATCGCTACTCTTTCCCAGATAAAGACGAAAGTCAGCCAGTGGTGAAAGGTAAAACTCTAGAAAAAAGGAAACAGAGACAGGTGAGTGATGGAGAAACCGTTCTTGTTGCTTTCTTGGAAAAGGCGGCTGATTCCATCAGGTACATCTCAAGGCACGTGAAGAAGCAGCATTTCATCAACCAGGTGAGTCCATCCCAGCGGGGCCACCAAAATGCGCAAGAACCAACATTCTCACATCTCTTGACAACACAGTGTTTAGACGTGACACTGTTAACTCTCTGCTTTTCACGTGTAGAATGTTAAGCGAGCTCTGACATCAGTAAGAATCTTAGTATGGATTTTTAGGAAGCAGTTCACAGAAACAGAAGGAGCAAAAGTGAAGCAAGTGTAAATTAAGCACCATTCCTTATAATTAGACGTGATTCTATTTAGAATAATTTAATTTTACATTTTAAGTTGGTTATCCTGGTCTCTGGTAATGTATCTCTCATTTTTAGAGCGATGATGGTTATTTCCATCTGTAGTATTTGGAAATAAAGGAACAGAATTTGGGGATTAATATACAGAAGAATAGAATAGATTTGGGGATTAATATAATCCTAAAATAGACAAATGATCCCAATAATAGACAAAGAATGCCAATAATAGGCAAAGACTATAGACAAAATAGACAAAATAAAAGACAAAAAAATTCCAATAATAGACAAAAGAACAGAATAGATTTTGGGATTAATATACAAATATAGTGTGCCAACAGATAGAACACTGTTCCTTTGGTGAGGGAAAAGGGCATAGTTATTTAGCTTACAGATTAAAAAAAAAAAAAAGTGTGGTGAGAGTGTGGATTTCAGACTCAAGACAGTCGTGGACTCAGATAGTACCTGCTGCTTAAAACAAGTTATAGGCCAATTTAGAGCATTCAATTACTTTACTCTAAAGTCAGTGAAAATTAGTGCCAAGAGCCTGATCCCATAAACAAAATTATGAAAGAATTTCTTATTTTTATTTATTTATTTATTTAAATTCAACTAGCCAACACACAGTACATGATTAGTTTCTGATGTAGTGTTCAATAATTCATCAGCTGTGTATAAGGCCCAGTGCTCATCATATCATGTGCTGAAAGAATTTTTATAAAGAAATATCCTTCTATTATTTTACCTAGACACTACCTAGTATATCGTCTCTCACTATTTGTTCTGTTTTTCATCCACTGAAAAGGATTTTTAAAGCATTAGGAAAAATGCTGGTATAAAACAGACATTTCGGCTTTTCTTAGGGTTGTTTGTTGTTGTTTCTTTACAGTGTTTAAAAATTCTAATTCCAAGATTCAAATAGCCTTTTAAAAAATTATAAAAGTAACACCTTATCAGGGTAAGGAATTTGGAAAATACAAAAAACATAAACAAGAAAATTAAAATCATTAACAATCCCATTACTTAAGGTTGACACTTGAAACATTCCAATGTGTCTTCTTTGTGTTTTTCCCCCAGAGTTTTACTCCTAAAGCTCTATGTGTGCTGAATGCTTTCAGGCTCTCTATCAGTACCTACGCTCCTTTGAGAATTCCTGTTAGGTTCCATCTTTACAAACTCCCCACAGAAGAGAAATGGAACATTTCTTTTCCTTCGAAAGAGAACTAGCCCCTGTCCTCCACACCTCTCAACTTGTTCGTGCTCTGACCTTTTTCTGTTAGCGTCCTGCCCACTGTTCCCCAACTTCCCTTCCTCCAAAGGGACCCGGTCTCCCCTCCCCCTTACGGATTGCCGTCCTGTCCTGATCCCCGCTGTCCTCGGCGGCTTCCCGGCATTTCCGAGGTGCAGCGGCCACAGTCACACGCGCGTTTTTGAGAACCGAAGCCCTGCACATCTGAGTATTACCCCTTTCCGATCCCTGGAAGTGAGTTCAGAACAGTTGCCCTGCATCTTGAAAGGAAGGCGTCTTTTTCTCTTTTGCAGGTGGTACAAGACTGGAAATTCGTAGCCCAAGTTCTGGACCGAATCTTTCTGTGGCTCTTTCTGATAGTGTCAGTTACCGGCTCTGTTCTGATCTTTACTCCTGCTTTGAGGATGTGGCTCCACAGTTCCCACTAGCAATCCAGAGCCATCTAAAATACTATAAAGACAAAATTACACCTTAGGACTGACCTCCAGCTAGCTGTACATACAGTATCCAAATGCATGAGCTGCTTAGAAGGGCCTGGGTGGGACTCAGGGAAACTGAACATTGGCAAATGTGGGTTTGCCCACCGTAAACTCACGATTGCCACCAGAGCTCCTCAGGGACCCTGCCTTGGCTTCCCCAGACGTTCAGGGACTCGTAGGTTCCAGGCCTGACATCACAGCCAGAACGCACTAGGCGTGTTGCTGGCTGCTGGACTGGAGGAGCCACCAGAAAGCCACACTGAGGCCCCGCCAAGGATGCACACTGGGAATTCAAGACCGTCTCAGGGTCAAGCTCTTTGTTTGCTCAGACTTGGGCCTCCTGCGTCCGCTGGTGTCCTGGGTGGTTTTGCCCGAGTTTGCAGACTGGTGCTGTGTGTCATGTTGCTGCAAATCTCAACAACTATCTGGGGGAATTGCCCCGCTTGGACAGACCTGGCACAGCACACTGGTTTTCACGAAGATTCCAAGATGTCTGGTAACTGAAGTCCCTCTCCTGTCCCTACAAACATGGTATTTGTTGAAAATAATCTCTCTTGTGGCACCTAGGTGGCTCAGTCAGTTAAGCGGCTGCCTTCAGCTCAGGTCATGATCCCAGAGTCATGGGATGGAGCCCCACATCAGGCTCCCTGCTGAGTGCAGAGCTGCTTCTCCCTCTCCCTCTGCCCACCGTTCTGCCTCCTCGCACTCTGCCTCTCTATCAAATAAATAAATAAAATCTTAAAAAAAAAAAAAGAACAAAGAAAGAAAATAGTCTCTCTTGAATGTGGTGGCCTCTCAGGTAGGTGGTATTCATGGATTATTCAGAACATTATAAAGGTTTTCTGATGCTGAAACTAGAGCCTACTGTGAGTTGCGACTTGCTTAAAGGGTCGTACCAAAATAACTGACAAGAGAAACAGTGCCATCTGTTACCGGGAGCGCAGCCATTAATACCCATTACCTTTTCCTAGAAAATACAAGGACCACACATTCTCTAATGATGGGTTTTTATGTCCCTGCACCCAGTCTAATCCATTTCAACAGTACACTCGAGGCTTTCCATTCTGTTTCTTTTCTTTCTTCTTCCTCTTCTTCTTCTTCTTCCTCTTCTTCTTCCTCTTCTTCTTCTTCTTCTTCTTTTGATGAGAATACTTAAGTTCTACTGTCAGCAAATTTTAATCATACAATGTAGTGTAATCAGCTCATCACCACGTTGTGCATCAGACCCTCAGACCTCATTCTTCTCATAACTGACAGTGGACACCTTTAACCAACCTCTTCCTAACTTCCTTCTCCACCGGCCTCTGGCAACCTCTTTTCTACTCTCTGTTTCTATGAGATTGACCTTTTTTTCAGTATTGTATTTCTCTGTGAGATTTTTTTCACTTTTTAGCACAATGCCCTCCAGATTCACGTGTTGTTGCGACAGGATTTGTGTCTTTTTTAAGGCCGAATCATGTTTCTGTGTATGTGTGTGCGTGCATGTGTGTGTGTAATCACATTTCCTCCATCCATTCATTCATCAACAGACACTTTGGTTGTTTTCATACCTCGGCCATGGTGGATAATGCTGCAGTGAACGCGGGCGTGTGGATATTTCTTTGAGAAAATGATGTCGTTTCCTTTGGACACACCCAGAAGTGGATGGATTACATAGTAGTTCTATTCTCCATTTCCTGAGAAACCTCATAACTTTTTTTATAGGGACCATACCAATTTCCATTCCCACCAATAGCTCCAGAAGGTTTCCTTTTCTTCACATCCTCACCAGGGTTTTGGTACCTCTTGTCTTTCTTACAACAGCCGTTCTAACGGCCCTGAGCTGCTCTCTCCCTGTGGTCTTGATTTGCACTTTCCTGATGCTGAGCACTTTTCATGGACCTGTTGACCGTCTGTGTGTTTTGGAAGCATGTCCATTCAGATCCTTTACCCATTTTTCAGTTGGGTGATTTGGCGTTTTCCTCTTGAGTTGTATGAGTTCTGTATTGTTTGTATACTAACCTCTTACCAGGGACATGGTTTCCAAATATTTTCTCCTGTTTCATAGGCTGTCTTTTCATTTCACTGATGGTTTCCTTTGCTGTGAAGTTTAGTTTGGTACGGTCCCATTTGCTTATTTCTGCTTGCGTTGCCTTTGCTTTCGGTGTTAAAAAAAATCAAAAAGCATTGCCAAGACTCTTGCTTTCATGGTTGTGAGTTCAAGAACCATGTTGGGATTAGAGATTATGTAATAAAAAAAGGCTCCCTCGGGGAGCCGTTCATCCCCACCCTGCCAACTCCCTCTTGAAGATTCATCAGGGAGAATAAATTCAGATGCTTTTTGCCCTCCAAAATTGCTGCTGCCAAATCCTGAATCTTAGCTTGAAGCGATTTTTCTTTTTCCCCAGATTTAAATCTTAATCTCTTCTAGATTATTTTTTGGGGGGTATGTTTCCCTTAAATAGTTTACAACTGAGATGGGGTTTCACCCCTTCACATACGTTGTTACCATTGATATGGTTAGTCTCATTCATGTCATTTCGTTTTGTGTTTTCTGTGTAATGTCTTCTTGATCTTTTTTTCTTTTTTTTTTTTTTTTGCTTCTTTTCAGTCCTGACTGATTTGTCTGTTGTTCCTTCTTCTCTATTGGTTTGAAAGCTATGAACCCATTGCTATTAATTTATTAATGAACATATTCAAGCTTTTTTTTTTTTTTTTTTCAGAGAGAGAGAGTATGGAGGAGAGACAGAGGGAGAGAATCTTTTTTTTTTTAAGATTTGACTCATTTGAGAGAGAGACAGAGAGCATATGAGCGGGTGTTGGGGGGGAGGGCAAGAGGGAGAAGAAGAAGCAGACGTCCTGCAGAGCAGGGACCCTGATGTGGGGCTCGATCCCAGGACCCTAAGATCACGGCCTGAACCAAAGTCAGATGCTCAACCAACTGAGTCACCCAGGCACCTCAAGAGGGAGAGAGAGAATCTTAAGCAGACTCCATGCTCAGTGTGGAACCCCACACAAGCCTCTATCTCATAGTCCTGAGATCATGACCTGAGCCGAAACCAGGAGTCAGATGCTTAACTGACTGAGCCACCCAGGCGCCCCCAAACTTCTTTTAATTGGCATTGGGATTTAATGTCCTAGCCTCCACTCTTGAATGAAACAATTCCTTTAGCACTTTCACTTCCCCTCTTCTTCGACTGCCTTTTATATTTTATTTAAATCACTAGAATTTTAGTTCCAGGTTATTAATTTTTTATGATATGTGTTTCTTTCTTCTGAATAATTTATTGACAATATATTCTGTCCACGACTGCATTATAAACAAGTAATTGTTTTACTCATTTCTTGATTCACCACTTTTTTTCTCCTGTTTTCCTTTCCCTGATTCATTTTATTATCTCAGAGGAATACATCCCCAAGCAATTCTTTTAGATAGTTTTGAGTGGGGTTACCTTTCTGAATTTTTGCATATCTGAGACTGGTTAGGTTGGCCCTCATAGGATAGGTTGGTTGAGTGTGCAATTTTGAATTCAAAATCATTTTGCCTCAGAACTGTGAAGATAGTATTCTACAATTTCCTATTATCTTTTTTCTTTTCTTTTCGATTTCCCACATTCTAGATGAGAAGTATGGTGAGGGTTGATTCTTATTCTTTTTTCCTATAGATTCCTGTTTTTCTTTTTATGAAACTCCTGGACTTTTCTTTTTATCTTTGGACTTCAGAAATGTCACCTGAATATGCTGTATGTATCCAAATGTAGGGCTTGTACTCTCTCTTGCTCTCTTTCTCCCTCTCTGTTTTTATCTTGGCACTTGATAACTAATGTCTTTCTTCAAGTCATGCAAATTTTATTTTCTTCTCTCTTTCATTATTTCTTATCCTCCATTATCCTCCTCCTTTCTTTTTGAAATTTCTAGAAGGATCTCAGTATTTCTGTCTTCCATGTTTATTAACTTAGTAACTCCTGTTTTATACTTTTTATTTCTTTAATTATTTACATTGTCAGCTTGATAATACTGCTGACTAATTTGATATTCAGTCATTATCTACTTTGCTATGCAACCCACCTACCAAGGTGAGGTTTTATTTGTTTGTGGAAGAATTATGTATTTGATTTCTAAGAACTCAGTTCTTCTTTTTGGATGTCATATGCTCTGCAATAACTTGGGGGAATACTAATTGTGGTTGTTTTTAAGTCTCCTTCTGTTGTCTGGATTAATAATTTTTCTTTGGTGGTTAATTCTTCTACTGATTTTGTTTAATGCTTTGTGTGGTAGTGTTACCCCCAACGTTTGTTGATTTTTGATATTGTTTCTTTATCTGACAGCTATAGGAAACCAGGCTCCAGGTGTTTTCCCTTACTGTCTGTGTCCAAGAAACCATTTCTCTAAGGTGTGTGACCAGTTCGTCTTCTACATTCGAGGAACCCCTTTCTTCTTGGCAGCCATAAAGGATCTGGGGCACTAAACTATTTCTCTGACTCCAATGCCCACTCTGGTTTCTCCTGTCAGAATGTCCACCAACTGGGACAGACCATGGAAGCCATGATAAAAACTGGAAGACTGCTGTAGCTGTTCTGGTCCCTTTACCTGATTACTCAGCAGTTATACTTTAAGTCTCACCTGCGTATAATCTTATAATTACTGTGGGGTTTTGTTAGAAAGAAAATAATTTCTTTGGTGGTCCTAGCTTTCCTTCATGGGACCAAAATTCCACTGTTCTTTTAGGTTTTTATCATAAATCTTACCTCCTGTCTTAACACATTTCAGCCATTCCCCACCAATTTGATCTATGAAGGTATCTCAGCCGACTTTCCAGTGCTATTATGGTTGTATGTTCTTTACATTTCTTTTGATACATCAGTAGGACTTGATATATCAATAAGATTTGGTATATCAACAGGAAAAAATTTTTAAAAAGAAAAGGAAACATATCAGCCAGCCATTTCATACTGATCTTTTCCAAATCTCAATCCTTATAGACATGTCCAATTGTATATGGAAACTAGGACATTATCATTATATCATGTCATGATGTTCTTGATCCATACTCTCATGAGAAGAGTGTGGATCTCTTTTAAGGACTCTGATTAATCTTGACTTTACAGACTGGTGGATGCTGGGCATGATGAGACTGGCAAGATGATTCTGTGAGGGATAAAGTTATTAATTATTGACCCTAAAAAGTGAAGCATGTCTTGAAGTTAATGACTCACATATGTTGTTAGTTTGCCAGGAGGGCTGATGGGGTTCTTCACACCTGGCTGCTTACAGTCTCCTGGACATCTGCACTGCTTTCCAAACTGCCTCTCCTGCTTCCAGTCAGATCTCCATCCTGTTCACACCAACTAGTCCTTGTTCTTTTCGTACCTCGTCTCTCCTTCCCTTGTGCCCTTGATCTCTCCTCCTGGAAATGGTGTCTTTAATTACCCTGTCTGTTTTGTATGGCTCCCTTTCCTAGGCCTAAAATGTGCTTAGATCAGCTTTCATTTTACAACAGACACAGACCATAGTGAAAAGAAATAATAGTTTGTTTTCATATAGCCTGGAATGCTTTCAGTAGAGAGATTCATGCCATTCAAATCATCCTCAAAAGCAGTTATAAATTCCAAAACAGAAATCACTTTTATGTATTTTTAAGTGTTTCAGGAATACTTAATGTGGTCAGTACATTTTTCAATAGATAGCAAATTTTATACCATAGAATTATATTTTTATGTGCTATGCAGACACATTGTAGAGCATTGGGCTCCTTGTGTGATCTATGTACGTCTTACTTTCTGCACATTACACTGGATTTTTAAAAGGGAAACAATATGGTAAAGGGGAACACAGGGCACTAGGACCTGTGTGTTCTAGACCAGCCATTACCTAGCTGTGTGGGCCATGCGGTCTTAGGTGGGTCATTTGCCCTCTGGTTTTCCAGTCAGTTTTTTGTTTTTTTTTAAAGATTTTATTTATTTGTCAGAGAGAGAGGGAGAGAGAGCGAGTGCAGGCAGACAGAATGGCAGGCAGAGGCAGAGGGAGAAGCAGGCTCCCTGCTGAGCAAGGAGCCCGATGCGGGACTCGATCCCAGGACGCTGGGATCATGACCTGAGCCGAAGGCAGCTGCTTAACCAACTGAGCCACCCAGGCGTCCCTCCAGTCAGTTAACTAAAGGTAATGACTCATGGCTCTCTCCTGCTCTAAAATACTATACTTTAGAGATTTTAACAATTTTTAAGCCACACAACTTTTAATCATAACTTTGTTCCTTTGGGAAATGTCATCTCTTTTATCACTGCCTTAGAACAGGATTTGCAGGGATACATTGTGATGAAAATCAAGGCTTCCCTGCCTCAAATCCCTGATCGGATTGTGGACTTAAAGGGCAAATCACTGTTCTTCTTTTTATTGAGAACACTATTGACTTTAACTCATTACTTAACTTTATCTAACTCATTAGTTTGCTAGGTAAATGACAATTCTAATCCTAGAAAAATGCATTTAAATTCAAATTCAGTTTTAAATTTTGAAAAATACCACATGAAACACTATCCACAGCAAGCCTCTTTCTGACCAGACACAACTACAGCAAAGGTCAAACATTTGTACGTGTACACACAGCTTAAGGTGGGACGCAGCGACTGTTTCAAATGCCGGAAAGGATAAATATTTATACATCACAATAACCCAAAGACAGTCACTACAAAAGATCACTTTAAAGCAAAAAAATTTTAATTTCAAATGTATTTCAAGAAAAATCTTTTGTGGGCAAAACCTCCCAGCTATTGCAACCGGGGGGAGGGCAGGGGTCCAAGAGCACCTGGCTCCGGGGGTCCCAAACAGACCAGGTTTGGCCACTCTCTGCTGACAAAACTCAAGGGCAGAGAAACGAGGTGCCTGGGTGGCTCAGTTGGTTAAGCATTTGCCTTTAGCTCCCGTCATGATCCCAGGGTCCTGGGATCGAGGCCCACATCAGGCTCCCTGCTCCTCGAGGAGTCTGCTTCTCCCTCTGCCTGCTGTTCCCCCTGCTTGTGCATGCTCTCTCTCTCTCTCTCTCTCTCTCTCTGACAAATAAATAAATAAAATCTTAAAAAACTAAACAGAACAAAGGAATTCATTTCAGTGAGGGAAGACAGTGGACTAATGTCTCTAAGACTGTCTCCAAAGTGCTGAAAATGCTTCCAGGTTTATATAAGGAAAGTGTGGGACAAATGTCAGTGGGTACATGCAGGTGGGCAGAAAAGGTAAAGTCGATCATTATCTTGGGGTCAATCACCTCGAGTCCTGCTGGCATCAGAGCAGCCGCCATTGTTGCTGGAGGGGCAGTGGTTTTGGTTCCCATCATGGGATGCTTTGCCCACAGTTGAGTCTTCTGCCTGAATTAAGAGATATGCTGGAAAGAAGAACTTAATCAGTTAGAAAGAACAGATGGTGGTCAGAGTAGCGGTAGGTGGTTGAAGTCCTCTTTCACTATTTCCAACAACTTGATGTTGTGAAACCCATACAACTCTCCATCACAAGTGTGGGCATGTGGGACACACACCTGTGTGGACACACAGAGAGCTGTCCTAAATTGTCCTCATCTTTCAGATCCCTATTCACACCCCACCTCATGAAGCCTTCACAGAACACATGACCCCAACTAAGCTCCCTGCCTCTGAAAGCCTATGGTGTTTTCAACCTCTGCTGGATGGTGTAGAATGTGATTGTCCCCTATTATTTTATTAAGTGAATTTTATTTCCTTTAGTTACTGCATAGCATATCATCTGTTATATCGCCAACGGCATCTAATAGGGCTGAGTGCATGGTCAAGCCTAATTAATATGTGTTGATGAATTAAACCAACACCAGAAAATTTGATTAATTTGTCCAAAATGAGGACACATTTGTACTCTTGTTCAGCCTCTCTCCTTCTTTCCAGCCCTGTGTGTGGGTTCAGGCAGGTGTAATTTTCAGTATACATCTTAAAGAAACATTTTCCTACATTGAAAAATTTCTAAAATACTCTCAATCATACTTAGAAAAATTAATGATTCCATATTCCTAATTACCCTAACCATAGTTTCTAACTGTCTCAGGAACAGCTTAAATTCACAGCTGGCTTATTTAAAAGAGGATTCAACCATAGTGTTAACGCCTCTTAAATGTATTTTCATTTCTTTCTTGTCTCTGACTTGTTGAAAGGACCAGGTCAATTTTCACCAAGAATGTGCTCATCTTGGGGATTTACCTGGTCACTGGCTTTTGGTGTCATTTTGCTTATTCCTCTGTTTCCTGTATTTCCTACAAATTGGAAGTTACAACATAATCCTGGTTAAATATTTTGGGCAGAACACGTCATAGATTGTACTGTGTGGCTCTTATTGTACGGTAGTAGAAGACATACTGTCAGGCTATCTCAACATTAGTGTTAAGATTAATCCTCAGATCAAGATGATAACTGTCTGATTTCTCCCCCTACCCAGTGGTAAATATTAGTGGTATAGCCTATGACACACAGCAAAGTTATAAAGATCATCTTGGACCCCTTAAAGCTGGCCTCCAACCAGCTACATTAGAATACCTTTGATGGAGGCATAATTCTTTTTCAGAGCACCTGCTATTATGTATTAAAGTGAATTTGTTTAAAGAGCACCCTGGTGATTGCCATTTATGTTTAACTTGGTACGGATTCCTCCTTTGTATTAAGACTTTCTGTTCAGTGCGTCAATAAAATAATTGTGAAAATAAAAGCACCATTACTCCTTTGATTCCTACACAGTCTTAGGTTTGGGAAAGCTAGCTGAGAGCAGCATTATACCCACTGGTGTATCATCCACTCCAGAGTGACCATCTTCAGGGCAGGGCAGCCTGGCCTGTTGTAAAATCAGATGTACCCCTGAGCTCAAAAGGGGTCCCAGCTTTGGGTAATGAAAGGAGACCCACCAGGCCAGAAGAATGCAGCATGAAAAGGGAAATCATACCAAAAAAGAATATACATTATGAAGATTAACTCAGATAGACTTCTAAATAGCCCTACGAGGAAAGCACTATCTTCATCCCTGCTCACAGGTCAAGGTCCTCTTCACAGGCAGAAGATGACCCTCCTGGGAAAAGAGTGGGAAGGATCAATCTTACCATTTGTTCTGCAGAAAGGAGGTTCTTGCCACCAACAGGTACCCAGTGAGGGTGTGCCAGCAGTGGGAGGTGTGATGTGTGTCTGCCCAGACCTGTGCTCCAAACGGAGACCCTCAAGAGGCCTCCGCTTTTTCGTAAGGGGCCTTCACGGGAATTTCATAATTCTACACTGGTCTGTCCCACACATTGCAGGACGCTTCGCATCCCTCGCCCCCAGGCCTTAAGTGACAATAGTCATTGTGACAAACAAAAATGCCCTTTTAGAGATTTCCCAACACCAACTGGAAATAGAGTGTGTGTATGTGTGTGTCTGTGTGTGTGTGTGTGTCTGTATAAAAGGGGTGCAGTAGCATTTCTGGTTCAGAATGGCTGGAAGCTGCTGAAATGGCCAAGAGGACATTTTAAAGTCAAAAGGGGGGATGGGCAAAGGGAGATGCTCAGACGTTCCTCTGTTCTTGTTGCCCTGTCCCCTCCCTGCACACAAGAGGCCCATGCTCGGCCCTGTGGGGAGATGGGACTGGATGGAGGCATCCCAAGGAGATGCTCCCTAGGCCCTCAGAGGGTGTCTCCAGGTTCTCGGAGTCCACCCTCTCCCTTCCCGCTGCTCACACTTCCCTCCACCCAGACCTCACCCCCTCTCAGAGGACCTCACCTAACAGAAGCAATCAAGCCCCAGTTTGTTCAGTCAGCGCCGCAATGCCTGGCCCAGCACACTGGGCTTGTTTGGCTAATACGAAGACTTTATTCTTGTTTCTTAACTTAGTTGGCACACTTTAAAACTTGGAGACTTTATATAAAAAGCTGGATTTTCAGTTTTTCTTTAAAAATCAGAAGTTCAAGCACCCAAGCCCATACCGGTATCCCCTGCCACTGTTAAAATAAACTTTGATACTAATACAACTTTCCCCAAAGAAGAGAGTATGGGTAGCTTCCTCTCCCTAACCTGATTGACATCTCACTTACATTACATGTCTTCCTCCTGATTCCTGTCAGTGCGAGGCTCTCCCCACCTTGTGAGGCTGATGTGGGGCTGTTGATGGGAGGAGATGGGCCAGCTCAGGTGATTTCCCCTCTCACAAGAGCCACTGAACTGTCCTGGGGCCAAGGAAATGAATAAAGAGTCAAGAGATGTGGAATCTGTTAGCTGTGTGATCACGGACAAGCCACTTTACCGCTTGAGATTTAAAAAAAAAAGAAGAAAGAAAGAAAAGAAAAGAAAGAGATGAGCTAAACAATCTATGTGTTCCATTCCATCCCTAAAAGTCACTGGTCTTATAGTTCAGATACACAGACACTCCCACGCGTGTGCACTGTGTGCGTGTGAGTACAAGCACCTCACACTCCCTGCCCCCCACGGTTATTGATAATGTAATCATAACCAGGATAATTTCAAGTCAATTGTAAAAATTTAAAATGTCAGTTAACAAATAATTCTTTCTTTTTTTTTTTTTTTTTTTTAAGATTTATTTATTTGACAGAGACACAGCAAGAGAGGGAACCCAAGCAGGGGGAGTAGGAGAGGGAGAAGCAGGCTTCCCGCCAAGCAGGGATCCCAATGCAGGGCTCTATCCCACGACCCTGGGATCATGACCTGAGCCAAAGGCAGATGCTTAATGACTGAGCCATCCAGGTGTCCCAATAAAGAATTCTTTAATGACCTACTGTCTTTGTGACCCTCTGTGAATTTTCAATCCTTCTTCCCCTTGTTCTTCTGAACAAATGCTGAGACTTCCCTTTTATTCATATGTTTATCTCATTTCTTTTAGATGCATATTGCTGGTCATGCTTACCTGTGAGTACAAGATCCTCTCTCCTCTGAGGATCACTGAGCAAATTCTGGAAAGTCTGAGGTATATTCATGTATAAAAGAATGTGTAAAGAAGCCAGGATTGGGGTTTCCTGCTCCTGACTGAGAGCAGTTTCCTCCCATCTTCCTACTTTGCATTTCTTACAAGTCTTGTTTTTATATCTAACAAGGGGTTAATGTCCAGAATATACAGGAACTCCTACAACTCTACAAAAACAAAAATGAAAAAACCCTGATTTTTAAAAGTGCAGAGGACTTGAATATACATTTCTTCAAAGAAGATATGCAAAGAAGGAAGAAGAAGGGGAAGAAGGAGGAGGAGGAAGAGGAAGAGAAGAGGAAGAAGGAGAAGGAGGGGGAGGAGGAGAAGGAGAAATACAAATGTACGGTAAGCACATGAAAAGATGCCAATGATTAGGGAAATGCAAATTAAAACTGCAAGGAGATATCACCTCACACCCATTGGGATGGCTACTATAAAGGGGAAAAAAGTGGAAAAGAAGCAGAAAATAGCAAATGTTGGCAAGGATGTGGAGAAAATGGAGCCTTTGTGCACTGTTGGTGAGGTTGTAAAATGGTGCAGCCACTGTGGAAAAACAGCATGGCGGCTCTTCAAGAAATTAAAAACAGAACTGCCTTATAACCCAGCGATTCTACTTCTGGGTATATACTCCAAAGAACTGAAACTCAGAGATGTTTGCACACACCTATTCATAGCAGCAGCATTATTCCTGATAGCTAAAAGGTAAAAGAAACTCAAACGTCCATTGATGGATGAACGGATAGACAAAATGTTGTAAGTACATACAATGGAATATTACTCAGCCTCAAAAAGCAAATAAATTCTTATGTCAGAATTAAGTGTGTACAATTAAAATTATTTTTTTTTAAAGCAAAGAAATGCTAACACATGCTACAACAGGATGAACCTTGAAGACTATATTTAGTGAGATTAGCCGGTCACGAGTAGACCAATCTTGTATGATTCTGCTCAGATAAACGCCTAAAGTAGTCAAAATCATAGAGCCCAAGTGGACTGGTGGTTGCGGGGAACAGACCGTGGTAGGGAAGGATGAAAAGTTGCTGTTAATGGCTACAGAGTTTCAGTTTTATAGGATGAAAGAGTTCTGTGGAGGGATGGGGGTGAATAGGCTTAAAAAGGTGAGGATGGTAACATTTGTTCTGTGCATTTTACCACTATTAAAACTTTTTAGAGGCACCTGGGTGGCTCAGTTGGTTCAGTGTTTGACTTACGACCAGGTTATGATCTTAGGGTCCTGGTGAGGAAGGATAGCCGGAAGGCAGGCAGGCAGACAGGGAAAAGCCCCCCTCCCCAAGAGGAAACCACCCTTAAAAGGATTTTACACCACCCTGGAAGGAGCCCTCCGCCCTTTCCCATTGGGTGACAGGATTCATCAGATAAAAACAGCCCACCAGGGGCGCCTGGGTGGCTCAGTGGGTTAAGCCTCTGTCTTCGGCTCAGGTCATGATCTCAGGGTCCTGGGATGGAGCTCCGCATCGGGCTCTCTGCTCAGCAGGGAGCCTACTTCCCCCTCCCCCCTGCCTGCCTCTCTGACTACTTACTTGTGATCTCTCTCTCTCCGTCAAATAAATAAATAAAATCTTAAAAAAAACAAAAAACAAAAAACAGCCCACCAATAAGCCCATAGAAACCCTAGACTTCGAAACTCCAGTGGTAACCCTCTGGGGTCCCTTCCCGCTTCGAGCTTTGTGCTCTTTTCTATCGCTCAGTAAACCTTGCTCTGCTGCCCACCACTCTGTCTGATCTCTCTCTCCATTCTTCCAAGCGGCATGACCAAGAACTGTGGACACCGACGGAGGAAAAAATCCTGTAACACTGGGATCGTGCTCAGGGCTCTGTGCTGTGCTGCGTTGGGCTCTGTGCTCAGTGGGGAGTCCATTTGTCCCTCTGCCCCTTCCCCTGCTGATACTCTCTCTCTCTCTCTCTCTCTCAAATAAATATATAAAATCCTTTTAAAAATAAACAAAACTTTGTAAATAATGATATTAAATATCAATTTAGCTTACTAGTTAAAAAAAAGTATCAAGTAAACCAAACCATTGTAAGACAGATAAAATCTAGATATGATCGCAAATAGGAGAGGCAGTCAGAATACTTTAAAACAGAGCAATTCAAGTTCACAGCCTCTGCCTGCTGTGCCACAGAACGCCTGAGGCCCCCAGATGAGCTAGACAAGGAAGGGAGAGCATGAGATAACAGTTCTGGTGTAGCAACACAATGGGGAATATGCAATCATAAAAAGTACACATCAGCGTAGAGGCTGCTGAAAGGCAGCGGGCTTGAGCAATGGAAACTTGAGCAAGGAACAAGGTCCCACAGTGACCTTGGGACTCAGCATAAGCAGGCTCTGGAAGCAGCCTGCCCCGAAACAGCCATAGTCCCTAGTTGACCAATGGGCTACTAAGACCCAGGCACGGTTACCAAAAAAGGGAAAATTCCATTCGTTCCCATACCTCCCTCATTCCACCCTGTACCTATAGCCCCTCACCACCACCTCATGGCAGACCATCTGTCCCTCGCTGTCCTGCCCGCTGCTCCCTTGCAGCGTAGTCAATAAACTTCAATCTCCTTTGTTCTGCCTCCCGTGAATTCTCTCACCACCCGCACCACCATCCCCAACCGATAGGGACACCCCCCATTCAAGCCTCTGTAACATCACGGAGAAATACTGCGGACATGTTTTGAGAAAACAGCAAAATACAAAATTGAAAGGTAAAAGTGAAGTGTAAAATTGTGTGCGTGCACAGACAAGGACGAGATGGGGAAAGGCAAGAACAAAATGAGTTCCTTTGTTAGGTAGATTTATTTTTTTCTGACTTGAAATACATTTTTTATTACAATAATATTTATACAACAAACGTGAAGATAAATTAGAGTGGAATGAAACAGAAATCCCAAAGTGTCCCTCTCAGAGATGGTATTGCTCCAAAAGGTACCAGAACACAATTTCTTACAGAAGAAATAACCTTATTTGGAGCCTTATCTACAACTAACAAACGGAAACAGCGGACAAGAACAGCCACAACTTTAACCCCCAGCGGAAGGTCCTTCACGTTTGTGCGGCCACAACACGTCATGCTCTCCCAGTCTGGCTGCTCTAGGCACATTCCCCATGCATTGCCCGGTCCTAGAGATCTCTGTGTTTATGACTTTTCTGAAAAAGCTGCAAGCACTTGGGAATGGTGGCCCTCGCCATGCCTAGCACAGTGTTGGGTTACCACTCAAGTTTCTTGACAGATGAAGGCTAATTAATGCAGCCTGCTGGGTTAGACCCTGATGACCTATTACTTTTTGCCTATTAATATATCAAATAGTGTTGACATGTCTGAGTACATCCCAGAGGCATGCCTAAGGAAGCAAGCGTGTAATAGTTCCCCAGTGCTACAGGAGCCCACAAGGCACAAGTTGGAGCTCCCTGTCTGGATGATAAGCAGCGGAAACTGGAGGTACAAGAGTACTCCGTTCTAGTGTGGTTTGATGTTGATTACATGGTTGATTTCATGGTCGTTCATGCTCCTGGAAGTCAGACGTATCCAGAAAAGAGAAGCCTGTGGATGCTGCCAACTCTGGGCTCCAGGATTATAAAACATCTTTAGGCACTCCCCTGTGCTACAAAGGAGGGCATTCAGCCTCCAGATTTGCAATAAAGTCCTCTTTCTCCATCTAGCCATCAGCTTCAGTAAATGGGGGACTTGGACGGAAACCTTTACATCCCTTTCCTGATGGTCGGGAGCATGAAACAAATACAGCATCTGTAAGTTTCAAAAGCTAAAAGGAAAATACATCCTTAAGACTTTCCCGTGTTCCCCAGCAGCGGCTGTAGAAAGAGCCCCGCGGTTCCAAACACACAGACAATTATAAATACCCAAAGAAAGACCCTGTCCACCACCATGGCTACATATTTCCAGTCATCTTCTACCTGAAAGGCAAACAAAAAGTTGAAACAATTAAAAAATATATATGGAAACCTTAGGAAATGCACTTTGTCTCATAAATAAACTGCTTCTTTTTCAAAGAAAACTTCTCTGGCAATTTTTAAAGCAAATATTAGTTTTATCCTGGTTAAGCCATGTTGCCTATAGAGTTCACAGAACTTTTGTCCAAAGAGCGTGAGTATGCAAACCCTTCCATGCCTCATGTGGATGGTAACAGAGTGAGCAGGACTGCACGGGGCACAGAAGACTTTTCCTGCAAAAAAAGCACTCCCGTGATAGCTCAACCTTTGCCACTGGCACTGAATATTCTGACTTGTTGGCAAGTCTGGGAAATGGGTTGGAGGCAAGGAGTGCAGGACATGAGGAAGGATGGAGGGCCCCCTTCTCAGGCATAGGCAGCCCTCCAGCCCGCAAGTCATGCTGCTGTTTATTGCATTTCTCATGTCTTTCTGGTGAAGGGTAGTTGAAGGCAGGCAGGGAACAGCCCCGGCCCGAGCCTCTCCCCAACCCCCCACCGCCCTAAGAGGAAACCACTATTAAAAGGACTTTACATCACCCTGGAAGGAGCCCTCCATCCTTTCCCCTATGACAGAAGCCTGATTGGGTGACAGGTGCAGGGAGGGCTCATCAGATAAAACAGCCCGCCAACAAGCCCATACAAACCCTAGATTAGAAACTCCCGCGGCAACCCTCTGGCGTCCCTCACTCCATGGAAGCTTTTGTGCTATCACTTGTCTATCCCTCAATAAACCTTGCTTTGCTGCCCACCACTCTGTCTGGTCTACCTCTTCCTTCTTCGAAGCGGCATGACCAAGAACTGCGGGCACCGACAGAGGGAAAAAATCCTGTAACATTCCAGTTTCTGACCTCCAATGTATTACGCCTCCAGCTTATGCTTGAGACCTAGGTCTCGGGTTGTGTCTTGACAGCCCCACCTGGTGGTGTTTAAATCAACAACTCTTCCCTCCATGTTATGAAGGTGTCACCATGAGAGCACAGTTCTGGGCTCACCTGTCCCAGGATGCATCCCCCACCCCCTGCTTTGTGACCCGCAGTCACAGTACCCTCCTCTGCACCAACGGGATGGACAGACTTCAGGTCTCCCGCCGTCCTTTAACTAGGAGATACAGATGCGGGCGGCTACAGTATGAGGTCAAACCCAGACACCTGGCACAGGTTTTCAGATGCCCTCAGCTGGTCATCCTGATGATGTGGGAAACTGGCATGATTTTCTTGAGCTCTCTCTTTGGAGGATGGGGGAGGTCCTTGCTGCTATAGTTAGGTTCTGGGCAACAAAAGCAGAATATGTTGCTGCTAAAAATAACCCTGAAGCTCATTCAGTCTGCACCTGAATCACTCTACAGTAGAAATCAGTGGGGCTGGAATTGCAGAGGACTCACTCCCCTCTTCCAGCACTCTCAAACTGCAGGCTGATTTGCGAGCAGGTCTCCCCATTCACCCTTCCCTCCGCCACCGTTGTTGTTATTGTTATTGTTTTTTAAAGATTTTATTTATTTATTTGAGAGAGAGTGAAAGAGAGAATGACAGGGGAGAAGGTCAGAGGGAGAAGCAGACTCCTCGTGGAACTGGGAGCCCGATGTGGGACTCGATCCCGGCATTCCGGGATCATGACCTGAGCCGAAGGCAGTCGCTTAACTAACTGAGCCACCCAGGTGCCCTCTGCCACTGTTTTTAAGAAGCACTTTCATTGGGCACCTGGAGGTGGTTTGAGCAACTGCCTTCGGCTCAGGTCATGATCCTGGAGTCCTGGGATCGAGGCCCACTTCAGGCTCCCTGCTTGGTGGGGAGCCCGCTTCTCCCTCTGACCCTCCGTGCTCTCATGCTCTCTCTCAAATATATAAATAAAATCCTTAAAAAAAAAAACATAAAAAGAAAAAGAAAAACTTTCATTAACCAAGTTTGTCCTGAATGTTTACTTTAACCAGATTTCACTGGAGTTACCATTTCTGGAGGTGGAGGTTTGCAATGAGGCTGTGGTTTACTTCACCCATAACTGCATAATAACCACTTGGTCTTAGAGTAATGCTCCTGACCCTCTTGGAAAGGGAACTCACACATTGCTGATCTATAAAATGCCTCTAAGCCTGCTGCAGGTGGACAGACTAGAGGGGCTATGAACCTACCTCCTTTGTTTCATTTTGGTTCTTCATGTTTTCTGCTATGAACTGAACACTATTAATTACATCTTCGACATCAGGTGAGGGCTCTGAACTCTCAGCCATCCATTGTAAAGGTTGATGGCTTAATCTTCTCTTGCTGGTGGCAAGCTCACTTGACTTCGGACAGCGGCAACATGCCGTAGGAAGTTTGGTCTCTCTGCGATGGTCAAAGTTGACTTTGGTGGACCTACTGGAAATGCCTTTGGAGTTTTTATCAGAACTTGTCTCCCTCTTCTTGTCCAGAGGTCTCCTCATCATCAGAATCTGGGGTAACAGCTGGAGGAAAACCGTCTTCACCCACTTGGGCATGGTGTGTGTTGTTGGGGTGCGAAAATGTATGTTCAACACGAACACGGTCACCGCAATGGACAAGGTGACAAAGATCATGGTGAACAGCAGGTACTCACCTACCAGTGGGATCACGAGAGACGTGGACGGGATGGTTTCCGTGATTACGAGCAAGAACACAGTCAGAGAAAGCAGAACTGAAATACAAAGTGTCACCTTTTCACCACAATCAGAAGGAAGGTAAAAGACCAGCACAGTTAGAAATGAAATAAAGAGACAGGGGATGATCAAATTAATGGTATAAAACATTGGCAATCTTCTAATGTAAAAAGAATAGGTTATATCTGTGTATATCTCCTCACAGCAGTTGTATTTTATGTCATGCTTATAACCAGAAGCATCAACAATTTCCCATTCACTGTTTTCCCAAAAATCATTCATATCCACTTTAGATCCAATGATTAGGAGATCAATTTCCGCTTTGTCATATGTCCAGGAACCAAATTTCAGGGAACAATTTTGATGATCAAAAGGGAAAAAAGTGATATCCATAGGACAGGAACTCTTGAAAATAGCTGGTGGGGTCCAGGTTATCATGCCATCATATTTAAGGAGAGCTTTTGTCTTGCCTTCAACTTGAAAATCGCCAACAGCACTGCAAAGTAAACCAGACACCATTAGTAACACTCCCTTTGCTGTACCAAAGGCAACTTTGGAAAGAGACTACTTCTGTCAGAAGCCCATACTTGTTGTAGAGAACAATGTCTGGCTTCCAGATCTTATCCGCAGGAACACGTAGAGTCTCAATGCCATCATATTCCATTGGGTTCCAGCGCAATTTATAATCATTCCAGATCTAAAGGCAATAGAAATCAATTGAATAAAAAATTCTTAGTAACTTTCTTCCAATGTTAATTCTATATTGGTTTAGCAGGGGTTTTGGAAAAAAGTATGTTCTAATTTAAAGAGTACATTGGAGGGCACTTGGCTGGCTTAGTCAGTAAAGCATGCAACTCTTGATCTCAAGGTCATGAAGTCAAGCCCCACACAGAGCATGGAGCCTATTTAAAAAAAATAAATAAAGAGTACGTTGGTTTTTCTTCTTTTCTTTTTCTTTTTCTTTCTTTCTTTCTTTTTTTTTGTGTGTGTGTGTGTGTGAGAGAGAGATTGAGAGGAAGAGAACAAGCGGGAGGAGGGGCAGAGAAAGAAGCAGACTCGCCACTGAGCACGGAGCCATGCGAACTCCATCCCAGGACCCTGGGATTATGACCTGAGCCAAAGGCAGACATTTAACCAGCTGAGCCATCCAGGCGCCCAAGAATACATTGGTTTCTATCAAAAGTTGAGAGGGTAAATCCATGTGGAATAGAGGGCTACGTAGCTGAGCTGATTTTGGCAAATATAACTTAGATAATTAACTATTGATTATTAATTAGCTGGCCAAGTTTAAAAACTCAACTTGTATGTTCCATAGACTATATTCACACTGGAGTAGCAACTCATTTCTAATATTAAAAAGATAGTTCAAGTGTATAATGATGAACTTGTTACAAAGTCTGTGTAGAAGATTAAGACAAGAGGGAAGCATAAGATGGTGTAACTGATAAAACAAGCTGGTGGGAATCTAATGCACGTGCTCTCATACTCAGTTCCTGACTTCCCTAGACCTGGCACAGCAGGACCAAAGAGTGGGCAAGCAACTGACTGTGGGGCTCAAGTTACAGATAGAAATAGGATACCTGAGGGCAGAAACCAGAAGCAAGAGGTCTCTATGACCCGGAGAACTTTATCACTATGTTTCTGCACCTGTGACGTTTACATCAAGCAGCTGTGACCAGAGCTGAACTTTAGGCTTTGATGACAGATAATATTTTATGCTCTGTTAGAAATTGGAGATGGAAAGAGGGAATGCTAGCAGAGTTTATTCATTAGACATTGTTAGGTTGGTGCCTAAGTAAGACACGTCTAAGGGAAGGACACATACGTGACGTAGCCACAGATTGGTTTCCATGATCTGGTTGACTTCATCCTGGGAAAAAGAAACAGTATTTTTTAGCCTTAAATGTACTTGCTAATACAGGTGGATCTTAGAACAAGAATTACAACAAAGGAGAGCCAAATCTGAGTTATTCATACTAATGGAGGAAAACAAAAAGGACTAAAAAAACAACTTATAAAATACAACCAGAAATATATTTTCACATCTGGTTCCAACCCTGTTGACTTTGAGAGAAAAGGTGGCTTAAAACTGTCTTTCAAATCTGATCTAAGTCTCACCTCTTCCATGAAAACTTTTTCTTTTTTTTTTAAGATTTTATTTATTTATTTGAAAGAGTGTGAGAGAGAGCATGAACAGGGGAAAGGGGCAGAGGGAGAGGGAGAAGGAGACCCCCTGCTGAGCAAGGAGGCTGACTCCAGGTTCTATCCCAATCCCAGGAACCCGAGATCATGACTTGAGCTAAAAGCAGAAGCTTAACCAACTGAGCCACCCAAGTGCCCCAGTTGGTAAGTTTGGGGAACGCACTGTGGGCCACTGGGCCCTGGGCACTGGGCCACAACAGCTTCCAAGCTGTTGTGTTGTAAGGTTGATGAAAGTTCTGGATATGTTTTCTGTAGTTTTCCCACTGAAGGCTGTTAGCTGCTTATGAACACATTATATTTGGGATATTGATCTGAACTGTTTTCTTTCAGATAGCTCCATAACTCTCTTCAGACCATTTAGTTACCAGCTTAAACTATCTCCTCAGAGAAGCCTTCTTTGACCATGCTGTCTAAAATAGATGTGTGTGCACATGTGTGTAAGTATGTGTCCATCCCTCTCTATTTTTATTCATGGGATTTATAACTGTTATTGATGTTTTTGTCTCCCCAATTAATTGCTTAGACACATGAAGGTAGGGAATTTTTCCATCCTGTTTACTGCTGCAGTCCTAGCATTTATAGAGCATATAGTAGGTACTCAATAAATATTCGAACAATGAATGATTGAAGCAATCAGCATGGCTTGGAAAAGAATTGGGATGTGTTGCAGCAGAGGGGTAGTCCCAGCTGGAAAACTCCATGGTGAGCTAAGGCTGACATTTCAAGGGGCAATTGGGCTCAGGACTCAGAGCCTAGAGAGTGCCGAGCATAGTTGAGGTTGGGAGGTTTTCAAGGACTGGGGATGAAGATGGTAAAAACAATGAACCAGGTTCTGATACTTATCACCATCTGCAATAATTCCACTCCCTTCCCACTGACCTTCTCTTCCTCCTTTCATGGAATCATAAATCTTTACAAGCTGCAGAGATCAGAAAGGCTTCACAAGGGGCACTTGGGTGGCTCAGTCAGTTAAGCAGCTGCCTTAGCTCAGGTCATGATCCTGGAGTCCTGGGATTGGGATCGAGCCCTGTGTCCAGCTGCCTGCTCAGAAGGGAGTCTGCTTCTCCCTCTCCTTCTGCTTCTCCCCCTGCTCCTGCTTTCTCTTAAATAAATAAATAAAATCTTTTAAAAAAAGAAAAGAAAAAGAAAGTTTTCACAAAAGAGGTGAGACTTAAATCAGATTTGAAAGACAGTTTTAAGCCACATTTTCTCTCAAAGTCAACATCGTTTGAGCTCTTTCTCAAATAAATAAATAAAATCTTTAAAAAAATAAAAACAAACAACTTATAAACTTTGCTTTACAAGATACATGGACACTCTCAGAGTAAATGAATTCAACTGTGTTTGACAGAGCTGTGGCCAGGACTCAGGCCCCAATCTGCTCTTTTTCACTGAGCGGCTCTCTAGTTCACTACCGCACCTGCCAAGCTTCCTTCTTCAAATGGGTTTGTATCAAGTCATGGTAGGCCCCAGGGTTTTAAAAGGTCAACAGAAGAGTTACATTTATGGTTTCCTACTAGCCAGGAAAAGCAAAAACAAAAAACAAAAAACAAAACCAAACAAACAAACAAACCAAAAAAAGGCTATACTTATCCATTGGCCAAGCAGTCCATGACTTTATAATTACCCAAGCCTAAGGTTGGTGACTTCTGTTTAAGAAAAGGTCATGTTGTGCCCTATAGATTCCAGCAGAGCCATGTCAATAAATCTGCTGGCTTCCAATCAGGAATGGACTAACTATGAAGTCTAGAAAAGTCTCAGTGGTACATGTCATAAGCATCTTCCAAGGACTGCGTCTTCACTGTACACTAGTATACTGTGTTGATAGAACTAGTGTACACTGTGAACTAGTACACTGTGTTCAGATAATTCACATCTGTTGGCAATATCATCCTGACAATATCCCCTTCTCCCCCCAACACGTCCACAAGCTGGTGAGGCTCCATGTGGTGTGGACATCGTCAGGGGTGTCAGCCAACTTTATGAATCAGAACTTGTTCTGACAAGTCTTGTTTTCCACCCAACTCTAAACCACACCAATGGTCATGGGCACTGCCATCAGTCAGCCCAGCTGGAGGAGGCCAGAGACCCATAGTACCAGTCCACATTCCTGGGACCATTGCCCTGTATCTCCTTCTTGGGAAAATAAATTAGTTGACACCCAGCCTGCCTCAAAGGATTAGAGTTACAATTTCAAATTGAGTTGCTTTTGGAGTACCAGAGAATGAGATGAGAAAGGCCAGGTGGACTACACTTTGAAGGCCTTTAAGTTAGTCATTTCAGATATGGGAAGCCATCAAAACACTAGACAGGGGCTTTGTCTTGAATTGCTATTGGGGGGACAGCAGATATGCTCTTACATTGAAAGATCATCCACCCAGAAAACTTTGTGGCCAGAGTCATTCTGTAGGGCAGCAAAAACACTTCTGGGTAGAGCAGCAAAAGACTTAGAGAGTCTGAGAAGGGAATTGGTGCAGCCTGGCTGTACCGCATCACAGAGCCACCCCCAGGGCTCACCATCGCTCAAGGACAACAATGTATGGTCCACAGGGACTTCTGGTACCCCACCTGAGAACAGGTGGCTTCTATAGGAATGCCTACATTAATATCCAACAAAGTAGACTTCAGAAAAAAACAATTACTATAGACGAAGAGGGGCATTATATAATGCTAGAAGGGTCAATTCACCAGGAAGACATAATGATCCTAACTGTATACACACCAAAACAATAGTCTTCAATTACATGAAACAAAAATTGATAAAGCTGAAAGAAGGAACAAGCCCCTATTATAGTTGGAGACTTCAATACCACCTCCCTCAGCAACCAAAGAACCACTGGACAGAAAATCAGCAAAAACAGAGATCTGAAGAATATAATCAATCAATAGCCTCTGACTGACATATATAGAACACTTACTCAAAACAGCAGAATACCCATATTTTTCAAGTATGCATGGACTATTAACCAAGATAATAAACCATATTTTTATCATGAGCCATAAAATAAACCTCATACAATTTAAAAGAATTGAAAATGTACAGTGTGTTTTGACCATAATGGAATCAAACTAGAAATCAATAACAAAAGACAACAAGAAAATCTCTAAACCCACAGGAACTAAACAATACTCCTCTAAATAATCCATGTGTTAAAGAGGATGTCTCAAAGGAGATTTTTTTAGAGATTTTATTTGCTTGTTTAAGAGAGAGAGAGAACACATGCATGCACACGAGCAGGGGGAGGGGCAGAGGGAGAGGAGTAAAGAGAATCCCAAGCAGACTCTGCACTGAGCACAGAGCCCCATGCAGCATTTGATCTTACAACCCTGAAATCATGACTTGAACCAAAATCAAGAGTCAGATGCTTAACTGACTGAGCCATCCAGGTGTCCTTCAAAGAAGATTTTAAAAAATACATAGAACCGAATGAAAATGAAAACACAACATATCAGAACATGAAGGACATAGCTTAAAAACAGTGCTGAAAATAAAATTATAACATTATATACTTATATTATAAATAAAGAAAGCCCTCAAATGAGTAATCCAAGTTTGTACTTCAAGAAATTAGGGGGGGAAAGCACAAAATGAACCCAAAGCAAGCTTAAGGAAGGAAAAATAAAGATAAGGATAGAAATTATGGGGCACCTGGCTGGCTCAGTCATTGGAGCATGCAACTCTTGAGATCTTGGAAGTTGTGAGTTTGAGCCCCACATTGGATGTAGAGATTACTTAAATAAAAAATAATAAATTTTTTAAACAGAGTAGAAATCAATAAAATTGAAAAGGAAAACAATAAAGAAAAATCAGTGAAATAAAAGCTGATTCTATTGGGAAAATAAACAACAAAATTGATGACCCTGTAACATGATTGGCATAAACAAAAACAAGGACACAACTCACCAACATCAGAAATGAAATAGGAACACTACAGATCCTGTAACCATTAAAAATAATAGACAATATTATAAACAACTTTATCATACATTCAAAAATTTAAAAGAAGTGGATTAAAACCTCAAGAGCCACAAATTACCTGAATTCAAAGAAGATGAAGTTGACAGTCTGAATAGCCTATAGCCATTTTAAAAAATTGGATTTATAGTTAAAAACTCCTGGAAAAGAAGTCTCTAGATGTAGTAAGTTCCCCTTAAGAATTCTACCAACTATGTAAAGAAGAAGTATTATCAATTCTATATGATCTCTTCCAGAACATAGAAGAAGATGGATCAATTCCAAATATTTTTTATTTAGTATTATCCTGACACAAAACCCAAAGACAGTACAAAAAAAGAAAATTATAGATCAATATCTGTTGTGAACCCATCAATAAAGTAGTAGAAAACTGAATCCAACAATATATAAAAAGTTATACATCATGACTAATGAGATGTAAGAATGATTCAACATTCAAAAAACAATCAATATAATTTACCATATCAACAAGGTAAAGAAGAAAATTGATATGTGACCATATCAATTGATGCAAACAAAAGCATTTAACAAAAGCTCAACATCAACTCATGATAAAAACTCTCTGAAAACTGGGAATAAAGGATAACTTCTTCAACTTGATGAAAAGCTCTATAAAATGCTTACAGCTATCATTATACTAAATGGTGAAGGACTGAATACCTTTTCCTTAAGATTGAGAACAAGGCAAAGATGTCCACTCTCACCACTTTTATTTAACACAGTACTGAGAATTCTAGTCAATGCAATACAGCAAGAAAAAGGAGTGAGGGGGAGGGAAGTACAGATTGAAAAGAAAGAAATAAAATTATCTCTATTTGCATATGACATGGTTGCCTACATAGGAAAATCCACGGAATCTATAAAAATACTGAAACTAAGACGTGAGTTCAGCAAGATCTCAAGATAATAAGATCAACATACAAAAATCAATTTCCATATACTAACAATGAACATGAAGAAACCAAAATTAAAAGCACATTATTTTCAATTGCTTCAAATAATACAAAATACCCACATCTACACATAATACTGCATGAATGGGATCTGTATGCTGAAAGTTACAAAATGCTATGAAAAAAGAGCCAAATGAATGGAGAACTATCTTGCATTCATGGGTTGGAAGACTCAACAACAATAAAAATGTCACTTCTCCCTAAATTAATCTATAGATGTAATGCGATTCCTTTCAAAATCCCAGCAGGGTTTTTTATATATATAGGCAGCTTATTTTAAGACTTAGACCCCAGAATAACTAATATGATTGTGACAAAGGAGAATAAGGTGGCAGGAATCACTCTGGCCAATATTAAGACTTGCTGAGCGCCTGGGCGGCTTATCTGGTTAATGTCCACCATCAGCTCAGGTCATGATCTCATGGTCCTAGGATCAAGCCCTCCATCAGCCTCCCTGCTCAGTGGGGAGTCTAACTCCCCCTCTTCCTCTGCCCCTCTCCCTGCTCCTGCTCTCTCTCTAATAAATAAATAAAATCTTTTAAAATAAAAAAAAAAAGACAATACAGCTACAGTAATCAAGATTGGGTGGTAGTGGTGGAAGGTTAGTCACATAGATCAATGGGATGGAACAGAGGACCCTGCAATAGACCCACACAAATACACTCAACTGATTTTTCACAAAGGTGCACAGTCAACTCAACGGGGAAAGGGATAGACTTTTCAACAGATGATACTGGAGCATCTACCCCACCCCACCAAAAAGACCAAGCCTCACATTTTATACAAAAATTTAAAAAAAAACCTCAAGGATCACAGTCTTGAATGAGAAACATAAATAAAACTTTAAGAAAAAAAAAAAAAAAGAAAATCTCTGGGACCTGCAATAAGGCAAAGACTTAGGCTTAACACCAAAAGCAAAAAAACATAAAAGGAAAAATTGATAAATTGGACCTCATCAAAATGGAAAAGTTTGAGTGAAAGCCCACATGAAAAAAATGAAAAGAGAAGCTACAAACTAGGGTAAAATATAGCTGACTCTTGAATACACAGGTTTGAACTGTGCAGGTCCATTTATATGTAGAATTTTTAGGACATGGTGCTATAAATGTATTTTCTCTTTCTTATGATTTAATAACATTTTATTTTTTCTTCCTTTATTGTAAGAATACAGACTATAACACATGTAACATATAAAATATGTGTTAAACAAGTGTTTATGTAATCAGTAAGGCTTTAGGTCAACACTAGACTATTAGTAGTTAGGTTCTGGAGAAGTCAAAAATTATTTGAAGAATTTTGACTATGGTAGGGGCAGGTGTCCCTAACCCCTGCATTACTCAAAGGTCAACTGTATTTGCAAAGCAAATCTGGCAAAGCATTAGTACCTAGAATATAGCAAGAACTCTCAACACTGAACAGTTAAAAAAAAAAAAATCAAACAAGCCTATTAGAAAATGGGCAAAAACTGTAAACAAACATTTCACCAAAGAGGATATACAGATGGCAAATAAGCACATGAAAAACTGTTCTATATCATTAGTCATTAGGAAAATGCATATTAAAACTACAATGAAAAAAAAACTACAATGAGATATTATTATATACCTATTAGAATGGCTAAAATAAAAAAAAGTGATAACACCAAATACTGGTGAAGATGTGGATAAACTGGATCATTTTTTATTGCTGGTAGGAATGTAAAAGGATAGAGCCACTCTGGAAAGCATTTTGGCAGTTTCTTAAAAAACTAAACATGCAACTACCATATGGCCCAGTAATTGCACACCTGGGGGTTTATCCCAGAGAAATAAAGATTTACATTCACACAAAAACCTAGACCCGAAAGTTTATAGCACTTTTGTGTGTAATAGAATGAAACTGGAACCAACCCAAATGTTCTTCAACCAGCGAAAAGTAAAATGAACTGCAGTGCAAATATACCATGAAATACTACTCTGTACCAAGAAGAAATGAACTATTGATATAGTTAACAACTGGGATGAGTGTCCAGAAAATTATACTGAGTGCAAAAGCCAATCCCAGAAGATTACATACTATATTATTCCATTTTATATAACTTTCTCAAAATGACAAAATTCTAGAAATGGAAGACATATTAGTGGTTGCCCCTGGGAAAACTGGGTGAAGTGTACAAGGGATCTTTCTATTATTTCTTACAACTGCATATGAATCTACAATAATTATTTCAGTAAATAAAATTCAACTCAAAAAAATAAATTTCCCGGGGCGCCTGGGTGGCTCAGTGGGTTAAGCTGCTGCCTTCGGCTCAGGTCATGATCTCAGGGTCCTGGGATCGGGTCCCGCATCTGGCTCTCTGCTCGGCAGGGAGCCTGCTTCCCTCTCTCTCTCTCTCTGCCTGCCTCTCTGTCTACTTGCGATCTCTGTCTGTCAAATAAACAAATAAAAAAAAAAATCTAAAAAATAAATAAATAAATAAATTTCCCAAGTCTCCCTCACAGCTAGAGGTTGCCCATGAGATAGGAAGCCAAGGATGTTAGTAGGACTTCTAACAAAACTCCTCAAGGAAGTCACAGATGTCTATTATCATGGTCTGTGTGATTGGCATCCCCTGGATGTTGTGCAGTGCCTAACCTGAGCAACCGAACACAGTGGTACAGTCACTAACACCATGAAGCCACCTGGTGTTAACCTTCTAAACTTGTTTTATTAAGGCTGTGTTATTTTTTAAAATCTCTGATAGCAGCCAAATGCAAATGTCAAATCTGTATTCTTCTGTCCCCACCCGCCATCCTCAGAGCAATGTTCTGAAAGAGTATATCAACCAGGAATTTGAAGTGATGCTGTGCAGTGAAATAGACTAACTTTACATGAAACTTACTTTACAACAATCCCTCCACAGTAAATTATGGCTCCCAGCCCAGTAGGGGGCCAGTAACCAGTACAACACTATTTGGGGGTAGAGAGGACCAGGATAGGTACCAAATAAATATTTTTTAAAGGCATGAGTGGGCCCATCTAAGCAAAACAAAACATGTGACTCTTTTTTAAACCAATACGTACCAGTATATACATACTTCCAACTTGGGCCAGAAGCCAGAGGACCAGGCCAGGGTCAGCCTCGTCCACCAGGAAGCATGGACAGGAGAAATATCATGGGCCCTGACCTCACATCTGTATTTAAGGTCTTTCCCCAGTGAACCTTGAGAGCCACCATTGTTTCCCAAGGGGCGAAGTCCTTATCCATAGGCTGGGACCGATGAAAGGGTCTCCCTTTGCTGTGCACTGCTGTCTCTCTGGAGATGCTTTATCCTCACCCCCTACGTCCTGAGCCTGCCTATTCCTGGAATTTGGTCCAAGCCAGCTCAGCCCCGTCCCATGACTTGGGGCTAGAACCCTCCTCTATGTTGTAATATCAGGGCAAGCTACCTCCTCTCCTGCCAACTAGGGCATGAAGATTATTCAAAAAGAACTGCAGTCCTACTTGCCCTTGAACTCAGGAGCCATAAATTAAAGTAAGAACTCCAAATTCCCATCCGTTTTTTTTTTTTTCAGGGCTGGATGGAACTCTATATGAAAGAAGGTGATTTATTCTTTCCTTTCTTGCATAATGTAGAAGACTTAGAGCCATTCTTTTTCTATGGAGTGAAAAGAACATGAGCTTTGGAGTCGGGATGGGCTTGATTAAGACCCCAGTTCCACCATGTTATAGTCGTATGACCTTAAGAAGGTTGCTTACCTGAGCTTCCCTCCAGCTATAAAATGCAGCTGAAAGCAACTAAGTGTAGACACGGTGACTGGTGCCTAATAGATGCACAGTGAAGTTAGCTCCCTCTGTATTCTCCCTTCAACCTCCCCTTCCCCTCTTTGTTTCATCAACTCCCTCTAAAAGCACTTCCGGAAAAACACTGCCTTGATGTGAGTAATTACGGCTTCAATGGGAAAGGTTCTTCTTCCCAACCAGAGGGCTTTGAAGACCCAACGTTCATGCAGATGTGTGTTTGTTCGTATTTTTAATTTTTCTATATTTACCACATGCAATAACTGGGACAACGTCGAGAACTGCTCGGCTGCCCCACCCCCACCCCTGGCAGAGTCAGGGCTCCTCTGGGAACCAGTGGTGAACTGGCGGCACTTACCACGTTGGCCAGCTGTGTGATGGCCACTTCAAAATGCACTGTGACGGGATCAGAAACGTTTTCTACAGGTCTGATGAACTGGTTATAATGAGAAAACAGTTTGTGGAAGAGTCTCTCTTCAGATGCACAGGCAGCAGAACCTGCGTGGCCAAGCAGACAGACGGGTTAGAGGAGCAGAGAGGGTGCTCACAGATGGGGGATGCTGGCAGCTTCCATCACCAGGTGACACAGGCAGTGGGATGTCTAAGCCGACGGAGCCCTCCTGTCCCTGTGTTCCGTCCACCCACACAGACGGACCCTGGTGCCCATTGTACCCTGCCTCTCCGAGCCTCAGTTGATCTCCTCGGCCCTGAAGACGAAAAGAGTAATGCCCAGAACTGGTGTGATATCAAATAAAATAATATTGGCAAGAGCACTTTAAAAGTCTAATGCACACGTGTAAAGGGATAGCATGAACTCCGGTTTTTGCTTACGTCACAGGATAGCTCATGACCTCTCTAATCTAGTGATTAAGGAGCAGTCCTGCCCTTTCCTGTCAAAATGCTGATCCAATTACCTGTTTCTACAGTCAGTGAGGTGCTTCGCTGGTGATACCACCAAGCAAACTGAAATAACTAGCGATTTTCTTAAGATCTTAACAAGCCATACTCCTTTTTAAAATCAGCGTTGAATTCACTTATTTTGGAGATTTGTGTAAGTGCAAGGTCTCTGAGGCAAACTTATCTAAATAGTTTTTAAAGAATTCAAAATTAGGGGCGCCTGGGTGGCTCAGTGGGTTAAGCCTCTGCCTTTGGCTCAGGTCATGATCTCAGGGTCCTGGGATGGAGTCCCGCATCCGGCTCTCTGCTCAGCAGGGAGCCTGCTCCCCCCTCTTTCTCTCTGCCTGCCTCTCTGCCTACTTGTGATCTCTCTCTGTCAAATAAACAAATAAAATCTTTAAAAAAAAAAAAAAAGAATTCAAAATTAGGAGTGCCTGGGTGGCTCAGTCATTAAGTGTCTGCCTTCAGCTCAGGTCATGATCCCAGAGTGCTGGGATCGAGCCCCGCATTGGGCTCCCTACTCAGTGGGGAGCCTGCTTCTCTCTCTCCCATTCCCCCTGCTTGTTTTCTCTCTGTCAAATAAATAAATAAAACCTTTTAAAAAAAAGAATTCAAAATTAGTTCTTAAATAATAAGATTTTAGTCACTAAATTTTAACTAGTCTAATGTGTATGTATTTTTCCAAGAATGCATTAAAACTGGGTTACTTGCCTTCATTTGAAATAATCCATTTCATTAATACCCCTCTATATTTTCCCTTATAGAAGCCAAGTTTGACATCTGAAATACTGTTCTACAAATTTCCCAGAGGGATTTACACCCTGAAAGAAAGAAAATTAAAGGGACTGAAAATTTATTCCGCAAAAATGAACAAAAGGATAGCTGTTGTATCATTAAATAAAGAGAATCGTTTGACAAATGCAGTGGGAAATGCTGAAACTCTGGGCTTTCAGCAAGAAAGAACAAATTTAAATGTAAAATAGCACTCTTGCTACCATAATCAATAATGGTAGAAATTTTCTACATGAAACAGATAAGAAACAATTCACTCCATTACCCCATTACCCATCTCCCTTTCCCCCCGAGACCCTGTAGAGAAGCCTCCATGAGTCTTGAAGAGCAAGCAAGCTCCAACAAAGCCACCAGCACGTGGAAATGTGGTTTTCTTTAGCAGAATAGCAGTTATTTCCAAGGCTTAACTTTTAAAATGAATAATCTTACTCTTAGGACTCATTCCAGCATAGTACTATGACATCCTTCCCCAAAAAATGACAATTACCTTCGAAATGGAAGTGTTCGTGGACTAAGTCATAGTATCAGCTAACAAATCACAGTTTAAAAAATATATATTAAATACAAATACAAATAGATTAGTTGAATATACCTATAGCAGAGATGGATAGAAAACTGCATCATTATTATCACCATATTTTTAGTGGGACAATAAATAAGGTATGGTTTACAATGTTTCATTGTCCTCCCCACCCCAGCCCCTAAACCTCACGTTACATGTTAAACCTACCCAGTAAGAAATAGATTAATTAGCAGTTGTAACTGTAGTCCTTCCTCTGCAGCCCCTGTACATGTTTGCTCATAAAATATCTCATCTCTGCTCCGTCAAGCACAACTAGAAAAGAAGAGCAAGCGCATGTAGCTGAAAAGAGGATATGAGATAAAGCAGAAATAAAACCTACCTTTCAAGCAAGGCATGAATACACAGAACCAGAGACACAAACCAAAAGGAAGAGGTGCTTGTCCCTTGCTGGTCAGCATGATTAAAACACACTTTGATTTCTTTTTCTAGTCAAAGGATTGTGGAAAACAGAGAGCTATCAGACAGCCACACGCATCAGACCTTTAAATCATCAGAGTCCCAACTGCAATCCACGTGTGTCTTCTGTGAGATAAAAACATTCCCAAACGCAACACGGATTTCCCAGGATCAGAGCCTAAGGCCAACAAAAGGGCAAATAAAAAGGATTCAACCAGATGTCAGATGAGTCATCACTTCCCTGTCACCCAAGATCTCTTTTCGTGCAAGAATAGTGAAGAGAAGCAGTGAGGGAACACCGGGCAGGCAGGACCGAGGGAGGATGGAAAACACTGTCAGGCTTAGAGCTTTTCGTAGCACAGTCTGGGCAGTCATCCTTGGGGATGGGGGGAAGAAACACCCTTTGACTGAGCCCCAAGTCCAGGAAAAAGCAGGCTCTGGGTCCCAGACAGTGTGTTCTGATTCACTGAGTTCTCTGGTTAATCAAGGCTTAGGCTTGTTATTAGAAAACTTTCTAAAATAGAAGTTTCCTTTCCTCTCTTAATACGTGTGGCTTCTAGCAGCACTCACCTGGTTTCGTCTGATTCCAGGGCTTCTGGTGTCTTGTCTTTCTGTGCTCAGCAATCACCATCCAGGACCAGAGATTAGGTGTCTGAGAACCAGAGGGATGAGTACTGAACATGGGATGCCACCTGGACAGCCCTACGCTTATTGAAACATCCTTGCCATCCACTGGCTTTGTCACAAGTTTCTTCTTGCCTCTAGTAGTGTCGATAGGGCTTCTGATGAACTGGGCCTTCTGGTCAGATTTTGGTGTTGGTTAAAGAGGAGACAGACCCACAACAAAATGGAAAAGCAACCTGCAGAACGGGAGAAAATATTTGCGACCCCATGTCTGAGAAGGAGTGAATATCCAAAATACATAAGGAACTCAGAAAACTCAGTATCAAACCCAATTAAAAAGTGGGAAACAACCTAAATAGACATTTTTCCAAAGAAAACATACAAATGTCCAACAGGTATAGGAAAAGGATCTCAAAGTCCCCGATCAGCAGGGAATGCAAATCAACCACCGTAAAATCTTACCTCCCACCTATTAGGATGGTTACTGCCAAAAAGACCAGAGATAAAAAGTGAGGTGTGGAAAAAAGGAAATCGGTGCAGCTGGTGTGGAAAACAGTATGGGGTCCCTTAAAAATTTTGAAAAAGAAACTACCAGGACTGTGGAACCACCATTCACTTGGCTCACACCTTCGCAGCCACCAAACTTACCTCCACACTCAAAAGGAAGAGTAGGCCAGAGCTCTCTTCCTGCTGGGATGTCTATCAGTGTACTGATTAGAGTCCCGTGGGCGGCTGAGGGTCACACGGTGACGTGTGAGACCAACCCAGCGAGGTGTATCATGGGAAGCTCTTTGAGGCAGAGGACAGCATGAGCTGCCAGGTGTCCAACATCACACTCACATACAGAGAAGGCCAAGTCACACAGCTGGGGTGGGTGTACACCCGTGGCAGCAAGATCTGCTCTTTCATTTTGCCTGACATGCTGAAAAACGTTTCCATTTTAAAGAGCATAAAAAATAAAACTAAGGCTCAGGGGCTGACCAGGAAAAAGCTCCTATTCTGAAAGCCCGAGTAGGGGCATCTGAGTGGCTCAGTGGGTTACATGTCTGCCTTGGGCTCAGGTCTTCATCCAGGGTCCTAGGATCGAGTCCCGCATCAGGCTACCCTGCTGAGCAGGGAACCTGCTTCTTTCTCCCTCTTCCCCTCCCCCTCCCCCTACTCGTGTGCTCGCTCTCTCTCTCAAATAAATAAAATCTTAAAAAAAAAAAAAAGAAGGACAAAGACTGCGGCATGGAAACATCTTCCAGAAGAGAAGGTAAAATTATTGTTCAACAGGACTTTGTGTTATTTTTTCTTTTAGGTTTTCTGGGTTCGGGGAGGTGTATGCTTATGTACACGTCCTAGATTTTCTTTTGACATCTTTCTCTCTAGATTAGAGTCAACTCAATAAATATGGTGATGGCTTTTGGTTTGTTTTCTTTAAAAAAATAAAGAACTACCATAGGATCCAGCAATTCTACTTCTGGAAATATATCCAAAGCAAATGAAATCAGGGTCTCAAAGAGATTTCTGCATTTCTATGTTATGGCAGCATTCTTCTCAACTACCACAGTACGGAAACAACCTAAGTGTCATGGATTTGGACTCTGGTGCTGATACGTGGAGAGTGTTGGACAAGTTACTTAAACTCCCTCAGCTCTGTCACCAGAAGAAATGTGGATGAAAGGACAAGGAAGATGTGGTATATATATGTACACACACGTGTGGAATATTATTCAGCCATGAGAAATCCTGCCACCTGAGACAATATGGATGACCCTGAAGGAGAGTGTGCTGAGTGAAATAAGCCAGACAGAGAAAGGCAAACACTGTATGATTTCATGTATGTGTGGAATCTAAAAAAAGTCTAACTCATGAAAGGATACAAACTTCCGGTTATAAAAATTCATCAGTTCTGGTGATCTTCTGTGCAGCATGGTGACTAGAGTTAATATATACTTTAAATGCGCTAAGAGAGGGGCTCCTGGCTGGCTCCATTGGTAGGACGTGTGACTCTTGATCTCAGGGCCATGAGTTCTAGCCCCACAGGAGGCATTGAGTCTACTTAAAAAAAAAAACAAAAAAAAAACTAATTTTAAAAAGTTTTTTTTATTTTTCTAGGAGAATAGATCTTAAGTGCTCTTACCAAGACACATATACAAATGGTTACCAAGTGAGGTAATGGATATATTGATTAGCTTGACTGCAATATCATTTCACAACACATATGCATATCAAATCATCACATCATATGCCTTAAATATATACAATTTTTATTTGTCAATTAGGCCTCAATAAAGCTGGGGGAAAAGAAGAGTTAGATAACCCCTCAGGGCCTTCCCACCCAAACATTCTATGACAGCATCACAAAGGTAGTACACTTGGCAGTTGTGCCAAATTCAGACCAATGACGTTCCTCAAAATTCTATTAAATTCATATCTCTTGAGAAAACAAAAGAGGAACCAACATTTAGAACCAAACTTAGACCTGGCCAGTGCTGGCTGACTGCCTGCTTCAAATATGTCATCTTGCAATGTAACTCAAGCACTCCCCTTAGCAGATGGGCTTTTGTCCTTTGCTGAAGTGTCCTGTGGAGTTTGGAGAGAATCGAAGGTGGTAAAAAGAAAAAGACCGGACAATCCTTTACCTTGATGGATGAAATGCCAAGCCACACCCCAAAATGGGGCAATGCCTCAGTCGTCTTTAGAGCGAAACACAAATCAAGTTGGCTGTTTTCCAAAGAACCAACAATATCCTCAAATCTTTCTATTTCTCAGCCTTTAACTGATTTGTTCACACTTTCTAACAAATGCAAATTGCAGTTTGTCAAGAAAACTGCTGTTTTGGGCCACCTAGGTGGCTTAGTCGGTTAAGCGTCTGCCTTTGGCTCAAGTCATGATCCCAAGTCCCAGGTCCCTGCTCAGCAGGGAGTTGGCTTCTCCTTCTCCCTTTGACCCTCCTGCCCCCTACTCTTACTCTCTCTCCCTCTCCCAAATAAATAAGTCTTTAAAAAAAGAAAAGATGGGGCGCCTGGGTAGTTCAGTGGGTTAAGCCTCTGCCTTCACCTCAGGTCATGGTCTCAGGGTCCTGGGATCAAGCCCTACATTGGGCTCCTTGCTCAGCAGGAAGCCTGCTTCTCCCTCTCCCTCCCTCTCCGTCTGCTTACTTGTAATCTCTATCTCTGTGTCAAATACATAAATAAAATCTTTAAAAAAAAAAAAGAAAACTGTTGTTTCACATTTTTGTTTTATCCAAAAAGCCTCTATAGCCATCACCTGAGGCCTTAAAGAACCACTCTAGAGCAGCGATTCTCTGGAATGTGTCCCAAATTAGCCCTGCTTCCTTCCAGGAGCACGCGGTCTGGCTCCCAGGAGCCACCATGCAGAATGGGAGAATGGGAGAGTTTATGAGAGGAGATCACAGGAGAGCCTTACTGGAGGCAAAGAATGCAGAGGGAAGAGTATGGACTTTGGAGTCAAATAGACATGGATTTGGATTCTGGTGCTGATACGTGGGGAATGTTGGGCAAGTTACTTAAACTCCCTCAGCTCTGTCACCAGAAGAAATGTGATTAAATTCAGTAGTATAAATCATTTCACCTTTCCCTACCTAATTTTTTCTGTCATTTTTACTCTCTTTTTTGTTGTTGTTGTTGTTGTTGTTGTTGTTGTTTATTTCTTTATTAAGTAATCTCTTCCCCCAACATGGGACTTGAGTCCATGACTCCAAAATCAAGAGCCACACCATCTTCCAACTATGCTAGCCAGGTGCCCCTCTCACTCTCTTACCACTGCAAACAGACAACACAACTGAGTAGCTCTCGGGTCTGAACTTGTAGGAAAAATGTGTATTTTAAGTGCTTATAGAATATACACTCTCCCATTCAAAGAAAACATTTATACTAACCACTCATCATCAGAAAAATGCTTGAGTTTTGTAACTTAATTATGGCTTTACCTACTGCTTCAATCCCTTTCTGAAAATTGCAGGGATAGAAGTTAAAACCAAATACGCAGAAGAAAAGAAGCATACTTTCAAAAATTTTTTCTAAAAATTTAATTCAAGAAACAAAAGAATTAAAGACATTTTGTCTTTTTCTGATGTCGTTGGTTACCATTGCATGTTCATATTCCAGTAATTCATTTAGCTGTGCTCTCAAACCAGCCAGAAGTTTAGTGCCGCTCATGGTTGATGGAGATGGAAAGGCTGAAGGGAGGGAGAGGTTCATTACCCTGGGAAGAGTGCTGTCTTGCCCTCCCCACCCTCACCCCTACCATACAAACACCCCTCCACCCCTGTGCCCCTCATTCCTCTTAGCCTGTTCCAAAAGGAATAATGAAGAAGAAATGCATCTTAACTTTTCCAAGGCCACACGTCTGATGAAAACTGGGTCCATGATGAAAACACGTCTCCATGCCCTCATGTCTTCCAAATAAAATTTGACATCTAGTTCCTGGGGATTTCCAACCTCAGGGGAAGGTAACCCATTGTTTTCTCACTTTCTGTTCCCAGTCGCCCCACATCATCCTTTTTCGTTTTTTAAGATTTTATTTATTCATTTGGAAGAGAGAGAGAAAGGGAAAGCACAAGCAGGGGCAGAGGGAAAGGGAGAAGGAGAGGCAGATCCATCGTTGAGCTAGGAGTGCAATGTGAGGCTCAATCCCAGGACCTGGGATCATGACCTGAGCCAAAGACAGGCATTTAACCATCTGAGCCACCCAGGCGCCCCCACATCATCCCTTTTTAAAATAACATTCTAGAGAGCTAATGTGTCAGGAAGCCCATAAGCTTCAGAGACTCATTGTTGGATTCCTTCTGGGTTTTTATCCGTAGACACTAACTTCAATATAGAGGTTTTCTAAAGAAAAAAAAAAGTGATACTGCTTTATATGAAACTTTTAGTTATTAATATTGTTTTAAGCATTCCCCCCCCATTGCTAAATTAAAGCTATTGCCTCATTGGCTCTAAGAATTAGGGTGAGTGTTCGATACAGTTTTGTAAAACTGGCAAAGTGCATAGTTGAAGTCTGAGCACTCTTTGGCATAGAAACTGCACGAATGAACATTTTGTTGATCTTTCTCCAACTGTCAGTTCTCTTTAAACTCAAAACGAGAAGACTCTCTAGTTGTCCCTAAAGAAATGTAAAGGAAATAACCCTTTAAACATGTATTATTTATAAACCCACTGCAGCAAAACATCATCAATAATTCAACAATCCCATATGCCTGGTTTTTTTTTTAACTACTATCATTAAAACTGTCACATGTTCAATATCCCCAGTCAGTAATATTTCAGTCACCCCACTTGACATTTCGCACGCAGGAAAAAGAAAACAGCAGTAGGGGAAGTACTCAAATTAAATGCTAATTTTAGACCAGGAAGAAATATTTCATAAATAGCTCATAAGAGAGGCTTGAATTAATCCTACAATGCCCACCTCGGGTCCACCTACATTTTAAGAAAAAGGGAAAGCCTCCGAAGCTGGGGTGAGGTAAAGCAGTGAGAGAAAGTCGAAACTGTGTTGAAAGGCTAAGACCGTGTGTTGTAATGAGAGCTCCCCTCCCAGCAGCCTGTTGCCAATCAGCAGACGAAGCCCTTTCCATTCTCTCTTGAATCCCCATGGTGACTCGAGAAGTGAGCTTCGATGCTGTCGGTGAAGACACAGACACTCAAGCAGGTGAAGTAACTTGCTTAAAGCTGATCATTGCTGGGGCGCCTGGGTGGCTCAGCGGGTGAAAGCCTCTGCCTTCAGCTCAGGTCATGATCCCAGGGTCCTGGGATCAAGCCCCACATTGGGATCTCTGCTCGGCAGGGAGCCTGCTTCTTCCTCTCTCTCTCTCTCTCTGCCAGCCTCTCTGCCTACTTGTGATTTCTGTCTGTCAAATAAATAAATAAAATCTTAAAAATTAAAAAAAAAAAAGCTGCATCATTGCTGATCAGTGGCTGAGTTAAGATTCCCATCTCGGTCTGTCTGAATCGACAGCTGACGCTTTAACTTTAAAGCTATCCTCAAGTCCTTTTAGATCCATGAATACTTTATAAATTCAATATATTCTAAAAGGGTTGTTATTGAAATGGGCCATGGTTAGCACTAACTTCATTTTCATTGGCTGTGGATCCTTCACGTGAGTCGAGGAAGCCGAAGTGAATACATAAAAGGAGTTGGAACGGAGCACGTAATACCACACAGAAGTGAAAGCCCAGAGATTGCCTCACTTAAGGCCTAAGCTGACATCGGGCACATTCCCAACTTGGGACACGTGGGCAATGGCAGCCACTACCCCAGCTTCGGGGCGGCTGTTGCTGGCTGTGCTGTGAAGGTCGCTAGACTGAGCACTTATCGGTGACAGGTACGGAAGGCCACGCTCTTCCAGCCAGAATGATTCCTACACAGACCTTTGGGAATTCGGTAACTTCCCTCCAGCCTCTCCCCATCACTAAATGGGCAGCAATTATCTCTGGGTCTTTCAAGGTAGAAGAGAATGTGCTTAACCCACTGAGGCACCTGGGTGGCTCAGTGGGTTAAGCCTCTGCCTTAACTCAGGGTCTTGGGATCGAGCCCCGCATCGGGTTCTCTGCTCAGCGGGGAGCCTGCTTCCCTTCCCCTCTCTCTGCCTGCCTCTCTGCCTACTTGTGATCTCCCTCTCTGTTGAGTAAATCTAAAAAAAAAAAAAAAAAAAAAAAAAAACACAAATCCCCTAAAAGGAAGAACTGATTCAAGGTTACCACTGTCCCACAACCCAGCAGAAATAAAATTGTATGCCATGTAGACCCGGCTCTGTGATTGTAAATGCGAGTAACTGCCAGTTTGTTTTCGTTCCCTGGGGCTGCTATATCAAATTACCACAAACTTGCTGGCTGCATGCAACAGAAAGTTATTCCTTCACTGTTCTAGAGGCTAGAAGTCAAAATCAAGGTGTCAGCAGGACCATGCTCCATCCCAAGCTTGTAAGAGAGAACGCCGCCTTGCCTCTTCAGCTTCCAGTAGCTCCAGGTGTCCCTTGGCTTGTGGCCACACCACTCTCATTTCTGCCTGTGTCATTACAGCCTTGTGCTCAATGCCTATGGCTTTGCCTCTTTTGTGTCTTACGAGGAAGCTGGTCCTTCAATTTAGGTCCTGCTGGGTAATCCGGGATGAACTCGTCTCAAGATCTTTAACTAAATTACACCTGCAAAGATCCTTTTTCAAAGACCGTAACATTCACCAGTACCGGGGGTTAAGACACAATGTAGGGGCAATGCACGTGCATTTTCTTTTCCCAGAGAACAGTACTCTGATGCGTACAGCGGACTTCAAGGACTGGTGGGGTGGGCCAGAAAGGATGACTGTTTTGGTATAAAATGCCAGATGTCTCATTCTTTCAAAAAAGAAAATCCAAAAAGTCACCTATATTGTGGTTCCTGGTTGGTAGTCCAACTGTTCGTGTGCATCAGAACCAACAGTAGGGGACACTCTTTAAAAGCTTAGATTCCAGGTCCTGTCCTCAGAAATTCTCATTCGCTGGGTCTGTGGCAGGACCTGGAAACTGCATTTTTATAAAGCTCCTGAGTTGACCCCGATGCAGTGGGCAGTGGCACACCTCTGAGCTCCTCCAACACGCCGAGGAAGGATTTCCACACAGTGCATCTACAGTGCGCCTCTGTGATCTGATAGAGTTAGACGTTTCTAGGATATACGTGCCCCCACAAATGGGTAGGTCACGAAACAAAAACGTTAGAGCTCTTCCAAAGTTGCTGTACAGGCGCTGTATTTTGTGTGAAATAGCTCCTTTGACATAGGCACTTACTAAGTCCTACTATGCTCTGGTCACAGGGAGAGATGCTGAAATAGAGTTGTAGAAAATATACACTTACGCGTTCAAGTATCCAAGGGACATTTACAAAAATGGATCTCTTGGTAGGACCAAAAAAGTCTCAAAAAGCAACAAAGAATCTTTGGTGTACAGAACACTGTCCACAAGAAAGCAAAATGAAAAATCCCAAGATAATGCTCCAAACTTCTCTTTCTTGCAGAGCTCAAAATGTTGCATCCGGAAAAAAAAAAAAAAAAAAATGTTGCATCCGGTCTTTCCTTTTTCAAGAGCCAGAGCGGTGAAGCTAATAATGGGTAGAAGCCACACGGCTCAGGTTTCATGGGTCCCAGTATAACTAAGACCATATTAGTCCTAAGGTGCTGATCTCGGCAGTCACGCAGCCTGCAGCCCCTCCCCATGCTGCCCTGGTGTTCGGCTGTTGTCCACGGCTCCTCCGCGGAAGCTTGACTCTCTGCCCGGGGCTTTCCCGCTGCTTCGCTGAGCACGGCTATGTTCCCGACATCAACGCCTCGCTAAGGTCTGAGTGGTAGGGATGAGGAATGGGGGGGTTGGAGGGCCCGGGGTGGGAGAGGTGATCCAAGCAGGGACGAACCAGAAAGACTCGCTACCTCCATCTGCCCCAAGTCTTACCTGGACTTTTCTAAACATGGCGGTAGGGGTGGCAGCTAGGCCCTCGGCCAGGCTAGAGTCTCATCTGCTAAGCCCTGCACTCTCTTTTCTCGAGCCCCCACACCAGAACACCTCCCTCTTCCTCGAACTGACAAGGCAGAGGCCCGAACCTACCTGTGGATGTGAACTGAGAAGAAGAGAGAAGAGAGGAGAGAGAGAGAGAGAGAGGAGAGAGAGAGAAGAAGAGAGTTGGCACCAGAAAGTTCCAATGTCCAGAAACAATAAGTGAATGGAGGGACTGAGGAGGGAGAGGGAAGTCAGGCCCCACAGGAAGCCCTGTGGGGGCCCCCTCAACATGCTGTTACTCATAGATAAAGTTTCATGGGGAGGAGAAAGAAAATAAAACTTGTGGCCAGGGAAATGTACCACTTCCTGGAACATGGTGTCAAAGCATTGTGCTGGAAGAAGCCATGACCACCTCCAGAGACCCAGCTCTGCCTCCACCACCACCTGTGCCCCCTGATTTAGGCCGCAACTTCTTCCTTCAAATGAGGTGATAGAACCAGATGAACTCAAGGCTCCGCTCTTAGTTTTACTCAACGAACTATAGTGACATGAGCAAATGTGCTGTGGTAGCCTACTGCTGCCAGTGGTTTAACTTAAAAACCAGCCTAGTATTAGAGGGTGCAGAGAGGTGCAGACATCCTTGAAGGGAAGCAAGAAAACATTCACTTAAATGACATGAATGAAGGGAAGCAATCTATCAGGGGAAGAAGGAAGAAGTGAGAAAGTAAGGTCTCTGGACAGGCTAAGCAGATGAATTTGGCTACTTAATTGAGGAGTGAAGATGCCTCACTGGATGGAGAGCTCAGGGCTAGATTTTGGAGGAACTTGAATGCTAAGCTAACATATTTGGTCTTTGGGTAATAGGTAACCACTGGAAAGTTTGAACATGGGATTAACATGATGGAAACTATAGTCTAAGAACATTAATTTCCACCTTACGCTGTGTTTGTTTTGATGTATCAGACTTCTTGTTCTTAATAATTTATAAGTATTTTCTCTAGCATATTTGAAGGAATTTAAAGGGATTGAAATTCATTAAACTAATTCCCTTAAGACACCCTAAGACTTTAAAACCCTGTGCTCTTTTCAAATCCATTGTTCTCATGACTTACAAGAAAAGTTTTAGAATCTACTGTAAACTTATAGTACACTACTATAGTTTTTACATTTTAGTTTGAACTTAAGGAATCTATAACATAAGACTTGAATTATATGTTTAATTAGTTTCCATATGTTCTCTTGAAGTTCAAAACTAAAAAGGTTAATTTATATGACATCTTATAGTCAGTTGAAATAGTTGGCAAGGCTGTTTTTCACTTTCCCTAGCAAATACGAGGTTAAACCAAAGAAGTTCAACTGTTTTGATCTATAAAAATAGTAATTTTGTATAGCTCAGCTGATTGTATTGTTATATGTTTTGTTACTATACATTTAATGTTCTATTTTCTTTTAAAAGTGTCCATAGAGGGGGACACCTGGGTGGCTCAGCTGGTTAGGCATTCATCTCAGGTCATGGTCCAAAGAGTCCTGGGATCCAGTTCCACATTGGGCTCTCTGCTCAGCAGGGAGCCTGCTTATCCTTCTGCCTACCACTCTCCCTGCTTGTGGTCTCTCTCTCTCTCTCTGACAAATAAGTAAATAAAATATTTTTTTAAAAAATTTAAAGTGTCCATAGAGCAATGTCTGGGTGGCTTAGGTCATGATCGCAGGGTCCTGGAATCCAGTCCTGCATTGGGCTCCTTGCTCAGAAGAGAGCCTGCTTCTTCTCTGCCTGCTTCTCCCCCTGCTTGTGTTCACTCTCTCTCTCTCCAACAAACAAATAAATAAAATCTTTAAAAATAAGTAGATAGGTGCACCTCAGTTCGTTAAGCCTCTGCCTTCAGCCCAGGTCATGATCCTGGGGTCCTGGGATCAAACCCCGCCAACGGTCTCCCTGCTTAGCAGAGAGCCTCCTTTTCTCTCTCCCTCTGCCTGCTGCTCTGCCTACTTGTGCTCTCTATCTCTCTGTCAAATAAATAAAATCTTCAATAATAATAATAATTAATAAATAAATAAATAACAAAGAAAAGTGTCCATAGGGTATATACTACATGTGAGGTATTGGGGCAAAGGGAGAAGTTACTCACATAAATAATAATGATCCTTACCCTCAGATACCTTAAAATCTAGAAGATTCTCAAACTTGCAAATATATAAGAATCATCTAGAGATTTTTTTTATTAACGCAAATCCCCAAGACTCTAATTTTTGCCAAACATAGAAAGTGAGAGTTCTCAGACTGTACTCTTTCAAACACTGATCCACAGAGAGAAGCATTTTAAAGACTAATATGTTTGGGAGGAAGGATAGCTAGAACTCAGAGGAGGACCATTTTCTCTCTAGAAATCTGAGGAATTCATTGAACATTTAGAAGCTATTGTCTACTTAAGATCCTCCCAGAAATATTCAAGGATGACCTTTAGGGAAGAGGATTAGGTAGAAGGAAGAATCGACTTTGGACTGTTAATAAGACTTTCCTGGCCCATGGGTCTCCCACTTTGTTACATTCCTTTTTTCAAAAATGGTCCAGAAATAGATCACTAACCTAACTTACTAGTTCAGCTTAGTAAAAGTATTCTAATGGACAAACTTCTATTTTCTAAGTAGAAAATTCAGATTATACTTCTAATTTATTACAGTACAAAGCACCTGCTTGTTCTGAGACCAAGTCTGATCTTCCACACGTTAATAAATCATCTTTCTTTCTAGTGTTCTTCATTTTCACTGCATAACAACCGTGATCAGCACAGCCATACTCTGGGTGTAATAAAGGCAGTCCACTACACCCCCCAAACTGGTACTCCTATCTCAAGCACAATTTCCTTTCTACTAAGTCAATTTAGAAGTTGATGGTAATCCTGTTTATTCCACTGTGATAGCAGGACCTGAGGCATGCTTTCAGTGAAGTTGGATGTGCTTTGGATAATAAGACTTCGCAGATAACTTAGATGTGAGGAATCAGAAAAATTATTACTGTCAGTATAAATTAATCAGGAGACTAACACTGCTACATCCTAAGTGTGACCATAGCTTTAAAAAAATCAATAAATAGAAAATTAAAGAATTTCTATTTCTAGCAATATGATGTATGCTAGAAATACTGGAAAGCTTTTGAGAACAGAACACTTACAATGATATTAAAAATACAAAAACAATCTTTTTAATTCATGGATGAGATGTCAGGAAAGAAAAGAAAATTATTAAAGTGCAAGAAAGAGAGGAAGGAAGGAAGGAAGGGAAAAAAAATTAGAGATCCTGAATTCGGATAGATATGAAGCCAACACAGATAGTTAATGAAGTAATAAAGTGAACATTTGTCCTGAGGTGGCATCTGTTGATCTCAGGTTTCAGAGTGAGAGGAGACAAAACTGCAGAGCCCTCACCCCCTCACATATACATAAAAGCAGAACTTGAGTTTGGAGCTGGGGTTCATCCTATCTTAGTTACACAGGAAACCTTAAGGGGAAGATTCAGTTTAAAATGCACAGAGTGCAAGGGCACCCAAGTAACTCAGTTGGTTAAACGTCTGCCTTCAGCTCAGGTCATGATCCCAGGGTCCTGGGATCAAGCCCCACACTGAGCCCCACATTGGGCTCCCTGCTCAATGCGGAGTCTGCTTCTCCCTCTCCCTCTGCCACTTGCCCCGCTTGTGTGTTCTCTCTCTCTCCCAAAAAAATAAATAAAAAATAAAATGTACAGAGTTCACAGGTTGGCACTTGCCCCCTTCTCCCAGGTACCTGAAAGAAGCAAAGCATATCTTTTTTGGATGCACCCTTTTGAAGCCCAGTCCTCAAAAACTCCCCACAGATAAAACTCGAAGTAAAATGAAGAATAGTTTTTAAAAATCATAGACACTTAAAAAGAAAATTTAAAAGTCCAAAGAAACAATAAACTGTAGAATAAAGCTTACAAAGGTTTAGTTATTAAATCATTTGTCAGGTACAGATTCTGAAATATATTTTACATATTTAAAGAGAAAAGAAAGATGGTTATCAGAAACACAATGAAGGAAAAGGGACTCTCAAAATGACCAAATGACATATATGAAAAAGAATCAAATAGAAATTCTGAAAAGGAAAAATATAATCATTGAAATTAGAAATTAAATGGATGGCTTAGACTGGAACTAGGCATAATGAACTAACGATTTGAAAAATTATTTAGAATGTAGCACAAAGACAGATGGAAAATATAAAAGAGATATTAAGAGACATGGAGGAAAGAGAAAGAAGGTCTAAGATATATCTAATTGGAGGCAATAGACTAGGGTCACAAGAGAGTTTGTGGGATTGATGAAATAATAATGGCTGAGACTCTCCTAGAGTTTATTAAAGACAGTGCCTCCATAAGTTGGTATAAATACCCAGCAGGATAATTAAAATGAAATCCATACTGCAATGAAAATGCAGAACACCATAGGAAAAAAATCTCAAAAGAAAGGTAGAAAAGACAAATCAAGTGCAAAAATATGATATTTAGACTGAATGTAAATTTATCTGTAGCAACAATGGAAGTCAGAAGGTAGTAAACTACTATCTTCAAAGTGCTTAGAGAAAATCATAGTTAACCTACAGTTGTAACACTATCTTTCAAAGCCAGGGTGAAATAAAGATTTTCAACAGAGATAATGCAACCTAAGAGTTAAAACTAAGAGGCCCTCACTGTGGTACCGTCTAAAGGATGTACTTAAGAAAGAAGGAAAATGATCCTATTCAATCAGAGAAGAAAGAAGAAACAGCAAAGAGCATTGTAAACATGTAGGTTGGTGTAAACAAACATTATTTAACTACTAAGGGTTTGTTGTTGTTTTTTTAATATACTCTCTTAAATTTTGTGCCCAAGGCAAGAGCCTCATTCACTTTATTATACCCTAAGGAAGATTTTCATCATTCAATGTGAAAGGTCTCACTTTATCTCCTTATTTTTAACATGGTACCCTCTTCCCAGCTCCATGTTTAGCTGGGCCAGACTGACTCCCTTTGATTCATTATCTCAAGACAATGAAACTAGCCCTTTGTTTGGAGGAAGAAAGGAGATCTGGGGTCCAGTGTTTACTATACAGACATTCAGAAATCTTCCTGTTTTTGTCCTCATGTGTATCTCTCATTTCATGTGTGTTTCCAAATTCCTGACTTTTCTGGGAGATCTGCCAATGGATTGATGGCTTTCTCCACTGCTGGCTTTGGTTTCAGCTTTCTTGGGTTCATAAAGTCAATTATCACTCATCTATCTCTCTTCTAGCTTTCAAAATTTTGTCCTTTTCTCCCATCACCTTTACCCTTATGAACTTAGGCTGAGTTTAATCCCTCTCCTAATATTTTAATGGAGTTTCGGTTGGATGACAGGCATTATTCAATCCACCATATTTTAACTACAGCTTTGTCTCCTATGACTCTTTCTTAGGAGAGAGAAGAACATCCCCAGAGACTCCTTCAGCCGACTTCCCCTTGCATCTCCTCTGTCAGAACTAGGTCACACACCCAATCTTAAACCAGTCACAGGCAGAGAGGAGGGAGCTGTCATACTGACTCAAATCCTTATTATTTGGGGTGGAATGGATGTTTGAGATCAACCATACCCCCAAGAACCTTAATTAAGAAGTGGATATGCAAACTCCAAACCACTTACCCAAGCTGGAAGATGACCTCTTAAAGGCAGTGGTCATATTTTATAACTCTTTATACCTTTAGTAGTGAATGTCAGTGTTTATTTGACTGAGGGAATGATCTATTACATAAATACAATGTACAGAGATATTTATATATAAAATGGTGAGATGGTAAAGGCAAGATGATAATAAAGGTTATCCACTCAGACAAGACCTGCAATCGTGGAGGGAGAGGGAAGCTTTAGACACTCTGTGGTGACACTGCCCAAATCCTGCTGGGCTAACCTGTAACAGTGATTTCTGGGTAAAGAGGCATTTTAAATGTCAAGGAGCTAAAAGACAGGATCATGGTGGCTCTCAAGCTAAACATTATATCAAATTACTTCAAGAACTCTAGTCTTAAGGTCATAGTCATATAACAATGGCCAAATTCGACTGGACCAAAATGTTTGGGCTATTTTGTTTGCTGTGGTTTAAGTGTATATACATATATATACCTGGCACTTCTCTGTTCCAGGAACACCTGGAACAGTCCTCATTCGGCAAGACATTAGGAGCTTCTAACAAATTTAATCAAGTGAAGCTTTGGTCTAAAATTAAAATTTGGGGCGCCTGGGTGGCTCAGTGGGTTAAGCCGCTGCCTTCGGCTCAGGTCATGATCTCGGGGTCCTGGGATCGAGTCCCGCATCGGGCTCTCTGCTCAGCAGGGAGCCTGCTTCCCTCTCTCTCTCTCTCTCCCTCTCTCTCTCTGCCTGCTTCTCCATCTACTTGTGATCTCTCTCTGTCAAATAAATGAATGAAATCTTAAAAAAAAAATAAAAATAAAATTAAATTAAATTAAATTAAAATTTGTTGTAATCATAAGGTTTGGGTTTAATATGAAATTTGAAGAAAAAGTCCACAATTTATTAAACAATATTAAACAGTTACACTGATTACCTAAAAAATAAGTAAACACTGTGGAAAGACATGTTTTCTCATAGTTCTGAATTGTATGCTACAAAAACCTTGTAGTTTAAGAAAGAATATATGATATTAAAGAGTTTCCATTCTTTGTCTCCTAAATGTCTTGCTAAGAGCTGTTTAAGGGACACCTGGGTGGCTCAGGCAGTTGGGCGACTGGCTCTTGATTTTGGCCCAGGTCATGATCTCAGGGTTGTGAGATCAAGCCCCACTACTGCGCTCTGTGCTGGGCATGGAGCCTGCTTGGGATTCTCTCTCTCCCACTCTTTCTGTTCTTCCCCCCAACTCCCTCTCTTAAAAAATAAAAACAAAAACAAAAAAAAAAGCTCTGTGTGTGTGTGTGTGTGTGTGTGTGTTTTAAGATTTTATTTATTTGACAGACAGAGATCACAAGTAGGCAAACAGGCAGGCAGAGGTGGGGGCGGGAAGCAGGCTCCCTGCTGAGCAGAGAGCCCAATGTGGGGCTCGATTCCAGGACCCTGGGATCATGACTTGAGCCAAAGGCAGAGGCTTTAACCCACTGAGCCACCCAGGTGCCCTTAAGTGTGTTTTTAAGTGCATATTTTGGCAAGATTTAGATGCATAATTGAAAAAGAATGTGGGGGTCTCTGAGAAGGATTTTTTTTTTTTTTATATTTATTTGACAGAGAGAGAGATCACGAGTAGGCAGAGAGGCAGGCAGAGAAGCAGGCAGAGAGAGAGGGGGAAGCGGGCTTCTTGCTGAGCAGAGAGCCCGATCTGGGGCTTGATCCCAGGACCCTGAGATCATAACCCTGGCCGAAGGCAGAGGTTTAACCTACTGAGCCACCCAGGTGCCCCACTGAGAAGGATATTTATCTAGAACTGTCAGTTGAGCTTATTGCTAATGCAGAAATCCAGAAAGCCACTGGCCATTTCCAACTTCCAGAGCTGCTGAGCTACAAATTTTTGAAAATGAAGAAACACAAAAACTATACAGCAGCTTTTAAAATGCACAAGGGATTACATTCAAATTATACACAAATAAATAGTACAAATACATAAGTACTATTTTCCTAGAAATGTACTTTATATTGATGATAAAACATCCTACAATACTAGATGTTATGTGCTATACATATGCAAAAAAAAATAATAAATTTCTAAATAAGATGTCCCCTTGTCTACCTTCAGCTTGAGTCATGCATTGGGCTCTCTGCTCAACAGGGAGTCTACTCCTTCCTCTCCCTCTGCCCTTCCTCCCTGCTTTCCCTCTCACTCTCTCACTCTCTCTCTCTGTCTCTCCCAAAAACAAATAAATAAAGTCTTAAAAGAAAAAATGATGCCCCTTTCCAGCAAACTCATAGTTTATGATCTCTCCATGGGGCACTTGCTCAATGTTTCACAGAAGGAAAAAATGTAGGATCTAAACTTTGAAGCCAGTGGGTGATATATATCTGAGAAAAGAAGGAAACCACGCCACTCTCCTCTCTGACATTTTTAAAAAACAGTATAATAAATAAACAGTATTGGGACACCTGGGTGGCCCAGGAGGTTGGGCATCTGCCATTGGCTCGGGTCATGATCCTAGGGTCCTGGAATCAAGTCCCACATTGGGCTCCTTGCTCAGTGGGGAGCCTGCTTCTCCCTCTGCTTGCCATTCCCCTGCTTGTGCTCTCTCTCTCTCTCATTCTTTGACAAATAAATAAATCTAAAAAATAATAATAAAATAAATGAATAAATAGTATAAGTAAATAACAGTATAATAGACCAATGCCCCTTTTTTTAAAAAGGCAATAGAACTGCAGTTGGTTGCAAATACTGATCTGATATTCTTAAGCGGTTCTCATTGCTGATAATCGAGAGAAATAGGTAGATGACAGTGTACATGGAATCCAGGAGTTCCAATGCTGGCCCGGATTTATCCCACAAGGTTCACAGGGGAAATGTATGGTGGGGAGGAGAAAATACTATTTTCATTTTTTCAATTTATTTTTGTAAGATTTTATTTATTTATTCGAGAGAGAGAGTATGCACACACGAGAGCACAAACGGGAAGAGGGGCAGAGAGAGGGGGAGAAGCAGACTCCCCACTGAGCAGGGAGCCCGATGTGGGACTTAATCCCAGCACCCTAGGATCATGACCTGAGCTGAAAGCAGAGGCTTTATCTTACTGAGCCACCCAGGTGCCCCAAGATTTACTATTTTAAAAGCAAGCTGCAGTTTAAGACTTGCTCTAAGCAAGGGCTGCCAACTCAAACACCTTTTAGAGCCAAACAAGTAACAGTTGGGAGTAAAAGGGCAGATGGGAGAAGTTGCCCACATCTGCCTCTCCAGATACGCCAGGGCCCTTCTCTGCTCCAGCCCATGGGGCCACGTGAATGGTGTTGCCAGGATTGCCGATTTTTCAAGAGAAACACAAACTTTCAATTAGATGTGATTTCTCTTCTTTTTTTCTTCTTTTAATGCCCAATTTTTATGCCCAATCTGCAGGTCAAACTCACAATCCCAAGATCAAGAGTCACATGCTCTACCGCAGGTCAAACTCACAATCCCAAGATCAAGAGTCACATGCTCTACCGGGTCCTGGGATCGAGTCCCGCATCGGGCTCTCTGCTCAGCAGGGAGCCTGCTTCCCTCTCTCTCTCTCTCTCCCTCTCTCTCTCTCTGCCTGCTTCTCCATCTACTTGTGATCTCTCTCTGTCAAATAAATGAATGAAATCTTAAAAAAAAAATAAAAATAAAATTAAATTAAATTAAATTAAAATTTGTTGTAATCATAAGGTTTGGGTTTAATATGAAATTTGAAGAAAAAGTCCACAATTTATTAAACAATATTAAACAGTTACACTGATTACCTAAAAAATAAGTAAACACTGTGGAAAGACATGTTTTCTCATAGTTCTGAATTGTATGCTACAAAAACCTTGTAGTTTAAGAAAGAATATATGATATTAAAGAGTTTCCATTCTTTGTCTCCTAAATGTCTTGCTAAGAGCTGTTTAAGGGACACCTGGGTGGCTCAGGCAGTTGGGCGACTGGCTCTTGATTTTGGCCCAGGTCATGATCTCAGGGTTGTGAGATCAAGCCCCACTACTGCGCTCTGTGCTGGGCATGGAGCCTGCTTGGGATTCTCTCTCTCCCACTCTTTCTGTTCTTCCCCCCAACTCCCTCTCTTAAAAAATAAAAACAAAAACAACAAAAAAAGCTCTGTGTGTGTGTGTGTGTGTGTGTGTGTGTTTTAAGATTTTATTTATTTGACAGACAGAGATCACAAGTAGGCAAACAGGCAGGCAGAGGTGGGGGCGGGAAGCAGGCTCCCTGCTGAGCAGAGAGCCCAATGTGGGGCTCGATTCCAGGACCCTGGGATCATGACTTGAGCCAAAGGCAGAGGCTTTAACCCACTGAGCCACCCAGGTGCCCTTAAGTGTGTTTTTAAGTGCATATTTTGGCAAGATTTAGATGCATAATTGAAAAAGAATGTGGGGGTCTCTGAGAAGGATTTTTTTTTTTTTTATATTTATTTGACAGAGAGAGAGATCACGAGTAGGCAGAGAGGCAGGCAGAGAAGCAGGCAGAGAGAGAGGGGGAAGCGGGCTTCTTGCTGAGCAGAGAGCCCGATCTGGGGCTTGATCCCAGGACCCTGAGATCATAACCCTGGCCGAAGGCAGAGGTTTAACCTACTGAGCCACCCAGGTGCCCCACTGAGAAGGATATTTATCTAGAACTGTCAGTTGAGCTTATTGCTAATGCAGAAATCCAGAAAGCCACTGGCCATTTCCAACTTCCAGAGCTGCTGAGCTACAAATTTTTGAAAATGAAGAAACACAAAAACTATACAGCAGCTTTTAAAATGCACAAGGGATTACATTCAAATTATACACAAATAAATAGTACAAATACATAAGTACTATTTTCCTAGAAATGTACTTTATATTGATGATAAAACATCCTACAATACTAGATGTTATGTGCTATACATATGCAAAAAAAAATAATAAATTTCTAAATAAGATGTCCCCTTGTCTACCTTCAGCTTGAGTCATGCATTGGGCTCTCTGCTCAACAGGGAGTCTACTCCTTCCTCTCCCTCTGCCCTTCCTCCCTGCTTTCCCTCTCACTCTCTCACTCTCTCTCTCTGTCTCTCCCAAAAACAAATAAATAAAGTCTTAAAAGAAAAAATGATGCCCCTTTCCAGCAAACTCATAGTTTATGATCTCTCCATGGGGCACTTGCTCAATGTTTCACAGAAGGAAAAAATGTAGGATCTAAACTTTGAAGCCAGTGGGTGATATATATCTGAGAAAAGAAGGAAACCACGCCACTCTCCTCTCTGACATTTTTAAAAAACAGTATAATAAATAAACAGTATTGGGACACCTGGGTGGCCCAGGAGGTTGGGCATCTGCCATTGGCTCGGGTCATGATCCTAGGGTCCTGGAATCAAGTCCCACATTGGGCTCCTTGCTCAGTGGGGAGCCTGCTTCTCCCTCTGCTTGCCATTCCCCTGCTTGTGCTCTCTCTCTCTCTCATTCTTTGACAAATAAATAAATCTAAAAAATAATAATAAAATAAATGAATAAATAGTATAAGTAAATAACAGTATAATAGACCAATGCCCCTTTTTTTAAAAAGGCAATAGAACTGCAGTTGGTTGCAAATACTGATCTGATATTCTTAAGCGGTTCTCATTGCTGATAATCGAGAGAAATAGGTAGATGACAGTGTACATGGAATCCAGGAGTTCCAATGCTGGCCCGGATTTATCCCACAAGGTTCACAGGGGAAATGTATGGTGGGGAGGAGAAAATACTATTTTCATTTTTTCAATTTATTTTTGTAAGATTTTATTTATTTATTCGAGAGAGAGAGTATGCACACACGAGAGCACAAACGGGAAGAGGGGCAGAGAGAGGGGGAGAAGCAGACTCCCCACTGAGCAGGGAGCCCGATGTGGGACTTAATCCCAGCACCCTAGGATCATGACCTGAGCTGAAAGCAGAGGCTTTATCTTACTGAGCCACCCAGGTGCCCCAAGATTTACTATTTTAAAAGCAAGCTGCAGTTTAAGACTTGCTCTAAGCAAGGGCTGCCAACTCAAACACCTTTTAGAGCCAAACAAGTAACAGTTGGGAGTAAAAGGGCAGATGGGAGAAGTTGCCCACATCTGCCTCTCCAGATACGCCAGGGCCCTTCTCTGCTCCAGCCCATGGGGCCACGTGAATGGTGTTGCCAGGATTGCCGATTTTTCAAGAGAAACACAAACTTTCAATTAGATGTGATTTCTCTTCTTTTTTTCTTCTTTTAATGCCCAATTTTTATGCCCAATCTGCAGGTCAAACTCACAATCCCAAGATCAAGAGTCACATGCTCTACCGCAGGTCAAACTCACAATCCCAAGATCAAGAGTCACATGCTCTACCGAACTGAGCAACCAGGCACCCCTCTCTTGATTCTTAATTTTGACAAGTTTAAAAACATTTTATTTTTAAAATTCCATTTTAAAAACATCTTAAAATAGCTTGTGGCCCAACAAAATATGTCTATGACCAGATTCAGACCATGACCTCATAGAATTTTCTAGAATTTCTAGAATTTTCTAATTCTCCTCGAGAGGAAAAACAGTATCTGTAGGTAGAGGATTGAGGTATCACTTAAGAAAATATGCAGATGGATCTTTTTGCTGAACTAGTCTGCCTTGCTGAGCTGCTCTACATAACAAAGTAAGGTAAATGTGTCATTTGCATGGAATTTGGGAGCCAAAAAAAAAGGAAGAAAATGTCTTGGAAGTGACTGGGAAAGCAGATGTCAGTAATATGATTGATGGTCTACACTTAAGCTGAGGGGGATGGTAAGAAACTCACAGGGCTGAGATGACTGAAGCTGTGTATGTGTGTGTGTGTGTGTGAGAGAGAGAGAGAGAGAGAGAGAAACAGACTGTAATAACCCTCATTACTACAGAACTTCAGTACAAGCCCTTTTCATAAGGTAGGGGGCCTTATGAAGAGGGCACAGAGGGCACTAGCAGAATACAAGCCCAAGTTGCCCCACTGGAAAGTCAGGGAAATTCTGAAAGAAAGATCACAGTGTTATTATTAAGAATGAGGACTGCCAGAATGCTAATGTGTATGGAAAAGGAAAATAACAGTTTGGCCTACTTCATTTTAATTTGGAGAGCGATATGTGATCACAGGGCCTTTCAAGGAGGCTTTATTTTTGTGATTAAGGGGACCGAAAAACCTGGTTTTTCTTCCTTTCACACACTTCAAATACCAAGCGTTCCCTGCCACCTGCTGGTTATTGGTTGCAACTTAAAAAAAAAAATCTGAATAATTCATAAAGTATGAAGAGGACACCCACAATGTGCCAGCTTAAGAAATAAAATATTATCAATAAAATTTGGAACCTCCTGTATTCCTCTCCCTGACCGCATCTTCCTCCTCTTCCAAAGTATTCATCTTGAATTATAAGTTTATCATCCCAACACACTTCATATTTTTCTGTGTATGTACGTATCTCTAAGTTATGCTGGTGTTGTTTTGCATGTTTTTTAAGTTCATATAAAGGGTATCATTTTGTATAGAATTTTCTGTATGACGTCTGCAGGTTACTTTTTATTTCTTTTATTTTTAATTTTTAAAAGATTTTATTTATTTATTTGGCAGAGAGAGACACAGCGAGAGAGGGAAAACAGGCAGGGGGACTGGGAGAGGGAGAAGCAGGCTTCTCATCCAGCAGGGAGCCCAACACAGGGCCCTGGGACCCTGGGATCATGACCCGAACTGATGGCAAATGCCTAACGACTGGGCCACCCAGGCGCCCCACCCACATCGTGTTTATGAGATTCATCCACGTGGACCAACTGAGTTTTCACTGCCATAAAGAATTCTATGTAGAGATGCCTGGGTAGCTCAGTCAGTTAACCGTCTGCCTTCCGCTCAGGTCATGATCCTAGGGTCGTGGGATCAAGTCCCACACCAGGCTCCTTGCTCAGCGGGGAGCCTGCTTCTCCCTCTGCCCCTCCCCCTGCTTGTGCTCTCTCTCTCTCTCTCTCTCTCTCTCTGTTAAATAAATGAATAAAATCTTAAAAAAAAAAAAAACTCTATGTAGTGGATATGTCATAATTATTTGTCCCTAATCTTTTCGATGTGTATTTAGATAGCTTCTGATTTTTTACTAATACACACATTCCTTGTCTGAACATTCTAGAATATGTCCTTATATGTAAATGTTGAATTTCTCAGATAGCAATAATGTAATTTTTTTGTCATAATGTTTACACATCTTCATCCCCACTCGATATTATCAGGTTCCTGATTTTTGTAGTTCTGGTGGGTGTGCAATGATATCTCTTTGTGACTAATTTCACAACGTTGATGGCCTTTTGCACCAGATCTGTGAATCAAGTTATTGAGGTCATCTTGAATAAAGGTTTATAATCTTCCATTTCTTTTATTAGAGTCTTTCTTAGGTAGCTCATATTTTTATTATAAATGTATTGTTTTTAAATGACATTTCCTAACAGATTTTTTTCACTACTAGGGTATGCAAAACTAATTTTTTTATATCAGTTTTCTGTCCAGTAACATTGTTAAATTCTTTCATCAACCCCTAAAACTGTATTTGTAGATTCTTCTGGATCTTCTATGAAGGTAATCATATTTTCTATGGATTTTTATTATCTTTTTTCTTTTTTTTTTTTTTTAATTTACTTATTTGACAGAGAAAGAGAGAGAGATTACAAGTAGGCAGAGCGGCAGGCAGAGAAGAGAGGGGGAAGCAGGCTCCCTGCTGAGCCGAGAGCCCGATGCGGACTGGATCCCAGGACCCTGAGATCATGACCTGACCCAAAGGCAGAGGCTTTAACCCAATGAGCCACCCAGGCACCCCTATCTTTTTTCTTTTTTAAATTCTCCTCCTTCCCCATTTTCCTGATCTTATTACGCTGTCCTGGGATGTAGTACAGAGTTGAATAGAAATGGCGAAAAACAGCACCTTTGGATAGCCCGTGATCTTTATCAGGAAGTTCCCCTTAGTCCTAGTTTTGCAAGAGTTTACTTCTTGTATTGTTTTTACCATGAATGCATGTTAAAACTTATCTTTTTGGTCCTGCATGTCTTGATAATTCTATTTGGTTTGCTTCTTTCATCCTGTTACTCCAGTAAGCAACATTAATAGATTTTTTTCAGACTTAAACCATTCTTGCACTTGGGGGATAAACTTAACGTGAGTTTATGTCAAAATGAGTGAGCTCAAGTCTGAAATGTTCTTTTCTTACACTCTTTGTCTGGCTCTGGCATATTGCCCACATAAAATAAACTGTGTCACATTCTCTCATTATCTTTTTTCTGCCATGAAAATTAAGACCTGGTAGAAATATCTGTTCCTGAGATCTGAGGCATCAGTGGGAGCATTTAAAGAATACTTAGGGGCACCTGCGTGGTTCAGTTGGTTAAGCCTCTGCCTTCGGCTCAGGCCATGACCTCAAGGTCCTGGGATCAAGTCCCACATGGGGGTCCCTGCTCAGTGGAGAGTTTGCTTCTCCCTCTCCCTCAGCTGTTCCCCCTGCTTGTGCTCGCTCTCTCTCTCTGTCAAATACATAAATAAAATCTTTAAATTAAAATAAAGAATAGTTCATTTCACTTTCTAAATGTATAGTCTACAGTTAAAAAGAAAGCCACAGACCCAAAATGGTGTCCTGTAGGTTGAGGCCACAACTCAGTAAACCAAGACTTACTAGGTAGCCTAACTGCTGTTTCAAACCCCCAGAAATGTGACCTTTCAGCAGTCAGCATAGGAATTTCCTGGACAGCGCTAGGAAGATTACTGATAGACCCCTTCCATTCTCCTTAGGAGGGCAACCTTGCCTAAAGCAATGGATTCCTGGCTAATGGATTTCCTTTTTACCACTCCCTCTCTACCTTTAAAAACCTTTCCCTGTCTGTAGCCCTCTGAACTCTCCTTTGCTAGGTGGGATACTGCCGGATTCATGAATCCATTAATAAAGCCAATTAGGTCTTTGAAATTTACTCCATTGAATTTTTGTTACTTAACAAAGCATATGTCAAAGATTCATTTAACTTCTTCATGCGGGAATCTGCAGGGCAATAAGCTGGTTGAGCGCTGGAAAGACTGAAGAGTACTGAAGCCAGATGCTGGGTAGGGTGACTTGATGAGATTCAAAAAAGGTTAATGTTTTGGAAACAAAACTGCCACCTGTTGGGTTATCTCTTCTACCAGACAGAAATCTCAAGCATCCCTACTGGGAAAAAATTGCAAGGTTAGCATGCAACTTCGAAGGGTATTTGTTCTAATCACTATTAACTAGTCAATCAGACAAAGGTATGATTTCTGAGAGAATGTACTAGTCTTTGGTGGGCTGTCAGATAATGCACTGGTCTGACACTGAAAACACTTGGCTGTCATCCTTGGCCTTACTTTCATGTTTTGGCTCTTATTTCTTAACAATTGAATGCCTATTATGGGCTAAGTACCCTACTGAGGACTAAAGTGAATGACTGTCCTACATTCTAGCAGAGATAAACAGCCATGTCAATGATCAAGTTCAGAGCTGTATTATAAGTACTATGATTAAGACTCCCAGGGCACGGGAGAGGTACTAAGAAGGGGTGGTCCGGTGTTCACAGGAAAGCAAAACAGCCAGAGGCATTGCACAGGTGCTGGGGAGGGGAGGCCATTCCAGGGAAGAACCATCAAAGGCAAGAAGGTGTAAAAAGCCAATCATTTTACTTGTCACAACCACTGTTTATAGCCTTTAATTACACACTGTTCTGAATTGTCATTTAGCTGCTTTGTCTAATAGCAACATTTCAGCAGCATCACGAGCTTGAGGTGGAGAAATGCTGGGCTGAGGTGATTTTATGCTTTCGGAAAAGAGAAAGAGGCTGTGGGTAGCCTATGAGATTTGTAAAAATCAGGAAAGTTGACATTTGGAACCCAGGCTCAAATCCCAGCACAACCATTTGCTAGCTGTGAGACCGCAGGTAAATTAATAAACTCTCTGTGACTGCTTTGTGTAAGAGGGTCCCCAAACTACGCGACAGTAGCACCAAGAGATATAAAAGAAGAATAGTGCTTCTTTGAAAGCTCTTACATGGAAAGGCAGCTGAGTCCAAAGGTCCCCTGTGCTTCTGCCATCCCACAGGTCAGCATGGTAGGTCGGGTACAGAGGGCTGGGCACAACACCGAGGTGTCCAGGAAAAGGACCTCACTGCATAATAACGCTCTAACTATCGGGGAGGGGGAGAGCCAGAGGGAACATTTAGGTAAAGTCATAATTACGGGAACTTTCTAGAGGAGGAAGTGACCTTTTTAGAAAGATGGATCTCCAGAGACAACCTCTGGTTTCAGCCCCATAGACCTGTGTTCAAAACTTATCTCTGGGGACACCTGGGTGGCTCAGTTGGTTAAGGCGCTGCCTTCAGCTTAGGTCATGATTCCGGTGTCTTGGGATCGAGTCCCGCATGGGGCTCCTTGCTCAGCAGGGAGCCTGCTTCTCTCTCTCTGCCTCTCCCGCTGCTTGTGTGCTCTCCCTCTCTCTTAAAAACAACAACAACAACAACAACAAAAAACTTCTCTGCACGATTTCAATTCATGCAGGTGACCAAGTGCCAACAGGAGAGGCCAATGCCATTGAGAGAACTTATCACTTGCATTCCCCAAGGGAAGGGGACATTGTAAGGCCACACAGGGTCATAGGGGAAAAGCCAGGTTTGGTCAGGTGGCAGAAGACAGGAAGGAGGGGAAAGCTGAGGCCAGAGCTTCTACTTTGGTTTAGGGGAAAGGCAAGGTGGTAGGGAGAGGGGGTGGCAGTTACGGATTAGGACTGGCTTGTTCAGATCATTACAGTGACTTGGGCTATAAGTGGTGGTTTCTAGTTGTCCCGTTCCTGACACTGAGGTGATTTAGGGATGGGGAGATACCAGCTTGGTGTGCAAGAGCCAGAAAAGGCGGTGGGTAGGGCTCAGCTTTGCATCTGCCGCTGGTCTGTATATGAAATGTGTATTCTAGGCAAGCTACCCATTGTCCACAGGAATTCACTAGCCCTGGGAAGTGCAGTCTCTTCTGTGCAGATCCGAATGGCTCCCAAGAGATGTCAAAACAACATAAGATACAGCAAATTTAAAAAAAAACAAAAACCATAATGAACACAGCCTACCGGGACAGTCTCTTGCTGGGCTACTGCTGCACCTCCAGTATCTCCTGGACTGTCTGTCCTCACCTCATCTACCACATGGGAGCATTCACGTTAAACCTACCTCACAAGGGACACCTGGGTGGCTCCGTCAGTGAACTGGCTGCCTTCCACTCAGCTCATGATCCCAGAGTCCTGCGATAGAGTCCCACATCAGGCTCCTTGCTCATCAGGAAGCCTGCTTCTCCCTCTGCCTCCTGTTCCTTTGCTTGTGCTCTCTGTCTCTCTGTCTCAAATAAATAAAAAACTTTTTTAAAAAATTATAAAAAAATAGGTTAAAAAAAAAAACCTACCTTACGAGGCTATCACAAGACTGAAGGGTAGCGGCACACGCTTCATACATGGCTGCTCTGTGACCTGTCTCCACAGCCTGATCTTCAAAAATCCCTCGTCACTCTGTTTTTACTGTCATAAAATATCCATAACATAAAATTTACTGTCTTAACCATTTTTAGGTGTAGAGTTAAGTGGTATAAATACATGGTCCTTGTTGGTCACCCGTCACCACCATCCATCTACAGAACTCTTTTCATCTTTTAAAACTCGAAACTCTGTGCCTCATTCTCCCCTCCCATCAGCTCCTGGCAGCCACTGTACACTTTCTGTCTTTTTTATTTTAGCTACTCTAAAATACCTCACGTAAGTGGAATTATACAGTATTTGTCTTTTTCTGACTGGCTCATTTTCCTTAGCATAATGGAACAAGATTCATCCATATTACAGCATGTTGCAGAATCTCCTTCCTTTCCAAGGTTGAATAATATTCAATCGTGTATCTGTATCACATTTTGCTTCTCCATTCATTTGTCAATGGACACTCGGGCAGCTTCTACCCTTTGGCTACTGTGAATAGTGCTGCTATGAATATGGGTATACATAACTCTTTGAGACCCTGCTTTTAGTTCTTTTGTATATACCCAGAAGTGGGATTGCTGCAACATATGGTAGTTCTATTTTTAATTTTTTGAGGAACCACCATATATTTTACCATACACGGCCATACCGTTTTATATTTCTACAGACAGTGCACGAGATCTCCATCTTCACATCTTTGCCAACATTGTTTTCTGGGTTTTTTGTTTTTTGTTTTATAGTAGCCATGCTAATGTGAGGTTATATATTGTTGTAGTTTTGATTTGCATTTCCCTAATTACTGGTTATGTTGAGCATCTTTTCACATGCTTAGTGGCCATTCCTATCCTATATTTTCTCAGGAGAAATATTTATTGAAGTTCTTTGCCCATTTTTGAATTGGGTTGTTTGGTATTTTGTTATTGAGTTTTAGGAGTTCTGTATATATTGTGGATATTAATCCATCTCTAATAAGATATATGAACTGCAAACATTTTTTTGCCCATTTTTTAAATAATTATTTCTTATGTTTTCTCTCCCTTTTTAAAAAGATTTTATTTATTCATTTGACAGAGAGAGAGATCACAAGTAGACAGAGAGGCAGGCGGGGGGGGCGGGGAAGCAGGCTCCCTGCTGAGCAGAGAGCCTGATCAGAGCCTCCATCCCAAGACCCTGAGACCATGACCTGAACCAAAGGCAGAGGCTTAACCCATTGAACCCCCCAGGCGCCCTTTTTTGCCCATTCTGTGGAGTGCCTTTTCACTCTGTAAATAGTGTCTTTCGATGCACAAAATTTTTTAATTTTTGTGAAATCCAATTTATCTATTTTTTCTTGTGTTATCTGTTCTTTTGGTGTCATAGCCAAGAAATCATTGTCAAATCCAATGTCATGAAGTTTTTGTTCTATGTTTTCTCCTATCAGTTTTATTGATCTAACAATTTTTGTTTTGCATTTAGGTCCTTGATGCGTTTTGAATTAATTTTTGTATAGTGCTAGGTAAGGTTAGGTAATAAAAACTTCATTATTTTGCATGCATCTAGTTTTTCCAATACCATTTGTTGAAAAGACTGTCCTGAATGGTTTGGTCCCCTTGTCAAGAGTCATTTGACAGTCTATGTGAGGGTTTATTCCTGGGCTTTATATTCATTCTATTAGTCTATGTCTGTCTTTATGCCAATACCACACTGTTTCTGTTATTGTAACTTTATAGTCAGTTTTGAAATCAGGAAGTGTGAGTCTTCCGGTTTTGTTTTTCTTTTTCAAGATTGTTTTGGCATGGTCCCTTGAGATTCTTTATGAATTTTGGAACAGGTTTTTTATTTCTGCAAAAAAAAAAAAAAAGCCATTGGGATTTTGACAAGGGTTTCATTGAATCTGTAGTTTTGTTGGGCAATATTGACATTTTATTTATTTATTTATTTATTTTATTTATTAAGATTTTATCTATTTATTTGACAGAGAGATAGAGAAAGCCAGAGAGCACAAGAAGGGGGAATGGCAGGAGGAGAGGGAGAAGCAGGTTCTCTGACAAGCAGGGAGCCGGATGTGGGGCTTGATCTCAGGACCTTGGCTGAGTTCATGACCCAAGCCAAATGCAGATGGTTAACCAACTGAGCCACCCAGGTGTCCCAATATTGACATTTTAACAATATGAAGTCTTCTAATCCATGAACATGGGATGTGTTTCCATTTGTTTATGTCTCCTTTAATTTCTTCCAGCAATGTTTTGTACTTTACAATACATGTGTCTTTTAACTCCTTGGTTAAGTTAATTCTTAAGAATTTTTTTTATGCTATTGTAAATGAAATTGCTCCTGTAATTTCCTGCTTGAGTTGTTTATTGTTTGTGTATATAGATAACAATTGATTTCTGCATATTGATTTTCTACCTGCTACTTGGCTGAATCCATGGATTAGTTCTAACACCTTTTGTGTGTGTGTGTGTTACACATAAAATCATAGCGTCTTGAAACAGAGATAATTTTACTTCTTTCACTCCAACTTGGATGCGTTTTATTTCTTTTTCTTGCCTAATTGTTCCGGCTAGAACTTCCAGTACTATCTTAAATAGAAGTGATAAAAGTAGGCATTCTTGCCTTGTTCTCTTCTTAAGGGAGAAGTATCATTAGCATTTTCTAATTGGAAGAGATTGTCTAGATATCTCCTCGGATAAAATGACCCCAAAGTGAGTTCTCCCATTCAGTGTACATGCATTATTTACATTCTGTGTTGGTGTCCTTTTATTGATGGGAACTATCAAATGACTAAGCTGTATGTTAGTAATCTGTTAAACAGCTATCAACTTGACTGCCAACATCTGATATCACAGGAGTGTGTTCAGTAGTCCCATGATGGCCAAACTTGTAAATATCCAGGCATCTTGTAGCAAGTTGAATGAATGAATGTGAGCAGAGACCTAGGCCCTCCAAGGTCTTATACTGACCTAACAGGGAATCCTGTGTCAAATATACCACACAGGTTCCCTAATAAGAAATGCTAAGGGGAGAAGAGAAAAGAATTTTTCTGGACACCCATAAAAAACAGATTCCAAAAGTAAAATAAACAAACAATAAATAAAACAAAGGTTTCAAATAAATGACAGAGGAGCTAGCCAACGACCATAACTCTTGTACCTTGCAGCTGTCCCAAGCAAGAAGCTGATCAGATATTGAAGTTTTCCCCATCTCTCAGCAGAATTTAAGCAAGAAGCCTAAATTCAGCAGACAGGACTATTTTGATGTTACTGCTTTTAACCAACTAAGTGGTTGGTTAAATCATGTTCACTGTTCATCATGATTCCCCCAAGATGGAGAATGGGGACCCAGCTGGTGACCAGGCATCCTATACTAGACAGTGAAATGGGGAAGAGATAAGGTGGGGCACGCGAAGTCCTTCTGAGCACCATATTCCCAAGAGTTCTATTTTAAGACCCTAGCTATTATGAATGTCTAATTTGAATGTGTGAGTTAGGGAGTGTATCTGTCAAGGCTCTTTGTTTTAAGCAAACAGAAATCAATTCTGGCTAATTTAAGCAGAGAAAAAAAATGACCATATTTCACGATTCTTATACACATATTTTTTTACTTTTGAAACCTTTTGAAATCAGGAATATCTTTCAACAGGTGGTGTCTTAAAACTACTGTTTGGCCAGGTGGCAGTCATGACATAGTTGTCATTGCCTGAATGTATGCAAACTAGGTTGATATTCCCATTGGCATGATGGAAAACTGCAATCCTGGACATTTCTGTCAACAAGTCATTTAAGGGTCACTTGAGGGAAGAATTTGAGCCTGTTTTTGTCTGACATCTATGGTATGATCAAGAAAGTGTGAGCATCGCAGCTTAAAAAATTGGTATGAGGGACATGGAAGAACCTTGTGTAGACAATAGTGGGGCACTCTTTTAATAAATGCTTTATCACCTAAGCTCTTAGTGGCCTAGAGGACAATGTTGTATGGAGAAAAAAAAATGTTTTTAAGGATTCTAAAAAGTCAGACTCTGAATGAGATGTTTTAAGAATATCTTAAACCATTTGTTCTATTAATAGTTTCCTTTTCATGTATCCACAGGTGATATATGATAAGGAACTATGTCTAAATACATCTCTAAAAAACACCTTTGATGAGTATATAGATTTAAAATTCCTGGTGCTTGGGGCGCCTGGGTGGCTCAGTGGGTTAAGCCGCTGCCTTCGGCTCAGGTCATGATCTCAGAGTCCTGGGATCGAGCCCCGCATCGGGCTCTCTGCTCAGCAGGAAGCCTGCTTCCTCCTCTCTCTCTGCCTGCCTCTCTGCCTGCTTGTGATCTCTCTGTCAAATAAATAAATAAATAAAATCTTTAAAAAAAAATAAATAAAAATAAAAATAAAATAAAATAAAATTCCTGGTGCTAAGAAGACATTGCATCATCATTAAATTGGCAGCCATTTCTCTTTCATAGTGGTACATGAACTGTTCGTTCATTGATCATTTGAAGGTTTCTTAGATTTGATGATGATTAAGATGGTATGGTAAATAAGAATTATCAAGAGAACCAAAATTGAGGTCAGAAGTAAAGAACAATGCTGAGGGGCAAATGGGTGGTGGAGTCTGCTAAGTGTCAGACTCTTGGTTTTGGCTCAGGTCATGATCTCAGGGTCAGATCAACCCCTGCATTGGGCTCCTCATTCAGCATAGAGTCTGCTCGAGACTTCCTCATCCTTTCCCTCTGCCCCTCTCTGCCACTCTTTCTTGCTCTCAAATAAATAAATAAATCTTTAAAGAGAAAAAAAAAAAGAACCATGCTGCAAATCATGTCACAAAAATGGTATTGTGTGAACACCATTACTCCCATTCCCAAACATGGATATCAATACCCTTAGCACTACTGCTGTACCAGCATCATAGACAATGCTCACCTGAACTCAACCTTGCTCTGTTTTAATCCCTACTAGAGACCATGTCTCACCTTTTTTTTCTCCCCTCCAGTCCTTATGTCTCAACTTTTGCATTACTAGCTTCAGATACAAAGACTAAGGTGAATATTAATGCCCTTGCCACAGAGACAGGCAAAACCAGTATTTGGCATTTTGGTCCTTCATAGTGGAAAGTGGACTTGGTATCTGGCAAGTACTTACAGATAAGGGAATTCTCCAGTTATAAAAAGGAATTCAGACATGGGGCAGCCAAAAAGAATGACAAATATCCACACAGAGAGGATTGTGATAAGAGCTCCTACTGGTGAAATCATAATGTCCTTCTATGGAGGCCCATGGTAAAAAAAAATAATAAAATAAAAAATAAATCACAGTTAATGCTGGGGAGAGGTCAGAACTACAAAAACTCTGAGCCTACCCCAAAATCAAAGCCTCAAGGACACCAAGGATCCCCAGAGACTATAGTACTAGGTCAAAAGGTTCTGTGCCTATCAGAAGTTATGTTTCAGCTTCATTGGTCCTGATTCTTCTGTCCAAAATCATAATAGATAAAATTATTTCCACTTTTACTTTTGGAAAGTCTTTCATATATTTGAAAATAGCAGCTCCTTAAACAAGGTTTCAACAATTTTAAAATCTAAGTTATGAGAAAATAGAAATTGAAAAATTCTATCCTGATCCCCCTGGGTGGCTCAGTCATTTAAGTGTCTGCTCAGGTCATGATCCTGGGGTCCTGGGATCAAGCCCTGCATCACGATCCCTGCTCGGTGGGGAATCTGCCTCTCCCTCTCCCCCTGCTCATGCATGGTTTCTCTCAAATAAATAAGTAAAATCTAAGAAAGAAAGAGAGAGAGAGAGAGAGAGAAAGATTGATTGATTGATGCTATGCTAGTATCCTCAGACTAAGACATTTTTTGACTTGTAGAAAATTTATGAAGCAGAGTCCAAGATGGTGGAGAAGTAGGAGACCTTAGTTTCATCTGGTCCCAGGAATTAAGCTAGAGAGCTACACATCATTCTGAATACCTGCAAACTCAACCAGAGATCTAAGTAAATAATAGATGCAACTCCACAAATAGAAAAGAGACCACTTTTGGCAAGGTAGGAGATGCGGAGAAGTGAATCTGAGGTGATATATGGGAAGATAAACTGGGGGGAGGAAAATTCCATCAGCCGGCTACTGGAAGGTAATAGAGCAGTGGAGCACAGAATCAGAACTTTAAGAAATCTGCTCCACTGAGGGACATCCCTGCCTGAAAGGTGCTCAGGAAGCTAAGCGGGCTGGAATACTGGGTGGGACAGTGTGGTCTCAGGATCCTCAGGGTCACAGGAAGACCAAGGGTGCCTGAGTGTGGCAGAGCTCTTACGCACCAGAACAGAAAAGCTGGTTGTAATCAGTGAGCTCGGGAGTGGGCTCTCAGCTCAGGGTTGCCATAAACTGCGAACTGAGACACAGTCAGGTGACCATTCTCCAAGCAGAGGCCCAGCAAGTGGCAGAACCGCCACCAGACACAGAAACCCCATCCTTCCCCCAAGGAGGAGCAGAATGGGGGCTCACTGCAGGAGTCTGCAGGGTTTGGAGGCTGGAATCAGGGCTCTATGCCTGAGAGAGAAACACTCGGTCATGGGCGAGATAAGCACAGAGTGATGCTGGAGACCAGGGAAAACAGGAGTGACTGACTGCTTTTCTTTGATGGCTCACTGAGGAGTGGGGCCCTGAGCTTTTGGCTTAGGGCTATAGTTCAGGAAGCAGCCATTTTCATTCTCATCTTCTAAAGTAGCAGCAGAAAGCCTTCAGGGGACAAAAGTCACATAATGCAATCTGGAAAAGATTACTCAGCCTGGTCCCTGGCAAGCAACTCCACCAGGGGCAAAGACACCTGAGAATCAGTGCAACAGGCCCCTCCCCCAGAAGATCAGGGAGAACAGCCAGCCAAGACCAAGTTTATCTACCACTGAAAACTGCAAAACACCAGCACTAGGGGAAAACAGTAAATAGAATTCATGGGGGTTTTTTTCCCCCATGATTCTTTAGTCTTTCAATTTTAATATTTTTCTCTTTCCTTTATCAATGAATTTTCTTATTTTATCAGCTCTTTTTAAAAATATTTTTAATTTTCATTTTTACAGTTACATTCTAACCTTTCATTGTATTTAATTTTATTTTTGTATATTTATAAGTTTTTCTTTCTTTACAATTTTGGGATACAGTTTCATCTAACAAACACACCCAGAATCTAGTGTGTGGCTCTGTTCTCTTCACCCATTTGATTATATTTTCTCTCTCTTCCTCTCTCTCTCTCTCTTTTTTTTTGTTAAAGTCTTTTTTAATTTTCATCTTTACAGTTACATTCTATACTTTCAATGTATTTAACTTTATTTTTGTATATATGTAAGTTTTTCTTTCTTTACAGTTTTGAGGTGTAGTTTCTTCTAACAAACCAACCAAAATACACTCAGGATATATTGTACTGATCTTTTATGTTTACCTGTCTGTTTATACTTCTTTCTTTATGTCTTTAATTTTCATTTTTACAATTACATTCTATCATTTTGCTATAAAATATTAATAAAATTAATATTTTTGTGTGTATATATAGGGATCCATTTTTCTAAAAAACAGACCAAAGTACACATAGGATCCAGAGAATTGCTCTCTTCTGTTCACCTGCCCAATTACATTCTCAATCTCTCTCTTGTTTTTTGTTTTCTTTTTTTTTTTTTTTCAGATTTGGGTCCCTTCTAATTTGTTTACTGTATATTTCTCTGGGGTCATTGTTGCCATTTTAGAATTTTGTTCCCTTGTTCATCTAGTCTTCTCCAGACAGAATGACAAGATGGAAAAACTCACTTCAAAAAAGAGAGCAAGAACAAAAAAGGAGAATGTCAGTATGGACATAAATAAGATGTCAGAACTAGAGTTCAGAATAACAATTATGAAGATACTACCTGGGCTTGAGAAAAGCACAGAATACTCTAGAGAATCCCTTTCTGGAGAAATAAAAGAATTAAAATCTAATCAAGTTGAAATTTAAAAAGGCTATTAATGAGATGCAATAAAAAATGGAGGCTCTAACTACTAGGATATATGGGGTAGAAGAAGGAATTAGTGATATGGAAGACAAAATGATGGAGAATTAAAAATCTGAGAGAAATAGAACAACTGCAGGATCATGAGGGGAGAATTTGAGAGATATGTGATACTATAAAGTGAAAAAATATTAGAATAATTGGGATCCTAGAAGAAAAGGAAAAAGAGAGAAAGGCAGAGAGAGGGGCAGAATTGGAGCAAGTTATAGTGGAGAACTTGCCTAATCTGGAGAAAGAAACAAGCATTCAAGTCCAGGATGCACAAAGAAGTCCCTTCAAAATCAATATAATAAATCAACACCATGACAGGTAATAGTGAAACTTGCAAATCTCAGAGACAAAGAGAATGTAACCATCCCTCAGAACAACATACTGCTTAAAATATAACCTATAAGAAATTATACTAGTTACCAAGCACAGTTAAAGATAGCCTTAAGAAAAACATGTACTAGCAACAGGCCTCTGGGGGAGAGGATGATATATGTTCTTGAAGCTGAGCAGCTGGAAACGCCTGGCCCACTCAGGGTGGAATGACACTTGCTTCATTTTTATGATATCTCCCCTTCCCTAGAGAGCACCTGCAGTGTTCAGACAATCCTTTTTTGTTTGGGCTTGTTCAACTATAGGTCATGTACTACATATTTTGCCTTTCTTCTTACTTATCTGCAAGACTTATGGTCAATGTGTAATCTACCTCTGCTTCTTTGTTGTTTTTTACCTACTTTCCAACAAATATGAGACTGAGGGGTTGTTTGGAGTGACAGTCTTTTCTACTGTCAACCTCTGCTCCCTTTCTCTTGCAGCTGACTTGTTTGTGCCTCATTCTTCTCCCATGTGCCATCAGGAAGTGGCAGAGAAAATCCTGAAAGCAGCTCAGGACAAGTGGTCTGTTACTTATAAGGGTGGAAACATTAGACTGGCAGCAGACCTACCCACAGAGACCTGGAAGGCCACAAAGGACAAGACATCATATATTTGGGGTGCTAAGTGAGAAAAATATGCAGCCAAGAATACTTTATCCAGTGAGGATGTCATTCAAAAGAGAAGGACACAAAAAGCTTCCAGGACAAACAGAAACTAAAAGAAGTTGTGGTTACTAAAGCAGCCCTGCAATAATAAAAGGGATCGTTTAAGCAAAGAGAGAGCCCAAAATTAACAAAAACCAGAATGTAACAGAGACAATATAAAGAAATAGTGACTTTACAGGTAATACAATGGCACTAAATTCATATCTTTCAGCAATTACAAATGGGCTAAATGCACCAATCTAAAGACACACAGCATCAGATTGGATAAAAAAAAAAAAAAAGCAAGACCCATCAATATGCTGTCTGCAAGAGATTCATTTTAAACCCAAAGTCATCTCCAGAGTTAAAGTAAGGGGGTAGAAAATAATTTACCATGCTAATGGACATCAAAAGAAAACTGGGGTGGCAATCCTTATATCAGACAATGTAGATTTTCAACCAAAGACTGTAATAAGAGATGAAGAAGAACACTATATCATAATTAAAGGGACTATCCAACAAGAAGATCTAACAAGTGTAAATATTTATGCCTCTAACATGGGAGTACCCAATTATATAAACCATTTGATAACAAAATTAAAGAAACACACTGATAATAATACAATAATTGGAAGGGACTTTAACACCCCACTTGCTGCAATGGACAGATCATCTAAGCAGGAGATCAAAAAGGAAACAAGGGCTTTGAATGAAACACAGGACCAGATGGACTTCACATATATATATTCAGAACATTCTATCTTAAAGCAACAAAATACACATTCTTCTCAAGTGCTCATGGAACATTCTCCACAATAGATCATATACTTGGTCACAAATCTGGTCTCAACTGGTACCAAAAGATTGCGATCATTCCCTGAATATTTTTGGACCACAATGCTTTGAAACTGGAACTCAATCACAAGAAGAAATTTAGAAAGAACTTAAATACATGGGGGCTAAAGAGCATCCTACTATAGAATGAATGAGTCACCAAGGAAATTAAGAAGAATTTTAAAAATTCATGGAAACAAATGAAAATGAAAACACAACTGTGCAAAACCTTTGAGATGCAGCAAAGGCAGTCTTAAGAGGAAACTATATAGCAATACAAACCTTTCTTAAGAAACAAGAAAGGGGGGCACCTGGGTGGCTCAGTGGGTTAAAGCCTCTGCCTTCGGCTCAGGTCATGATCCCAGGGTCCTGGGATCGAGCCCCACATCGGGCTCTCTGCTCAGCAGGGAGCCTGCTTCATCCTCTCTCTCTGCCTGCCTCTCTGCCTACTTGTGATCTCTGTCTGTCCAATGAATAAATATTAAAAAAAAAAAAAAGAAAAGAAAAGAAACAAGAAAGGTCTCAAATACACAACCTAACCCTACACCTAAAGGATCAGGAGAAGGAACAGCAAATAAAGCCTAAACCCAGCAGAAGAAGAGAATTAAAAAAGATTAGAGCAGAAATCAATGAAATAGAAACCAAGAGAACAGCAGAACAGATCAATGAAACTAGGAGCTGACTCTTTGAAAGAATTAATAAAATCAATAAACCATTGGCCAGACTTATCAAAAAGAAAAAGAAAGGACCCAAATTAATAAAATCATGAATGAAAGAGGAAAGATCACAACCAATGCCAAAGAAATACAAACAATTCTAAGAAAACATTATAAGAAATTATATGCCAACAAATCAAGCAATCTAGAAGAAATGGATTAAACTCCTAGAAACATATAAACTACCAAAACTGAAAGAGGAAGAGACAGAAAATTTGAAAAGACCCATAAGCAGCAAGGAAATTGAAGCAGTGATCAAAAATTTCCCAACAAACAAAAGCCCAGGGCCGGATGGCTTCCCAGGGGAATTCTACCAAACGTTTAAAGAAGAGTTAACATCTGTTTTTCTCAAGTTGTTACAAAAAAACCGAAATGGAAGGAAAACTTCCCAACTCTATGAGGTCAGCTTTACCTTGATTCCAAAACCAGACAAAGACCCCACAAAAAAGGAGAATTATAGGCCAATATCCCCGATGAACATGATGCAAAAATTCTCACCAAGATACTAGCCAGTAAGATCCAACAGTACATTAAAAGGATTTTTCAACACAACCAACTGGGATTTATTCCTGGGCTGCAAGGGTAGTTCAACATCTACAAATAAATTAATGTGATACACTACATAAATAAAAGAAAAGACAAGAACCATATGATCTTCTTAATACATGCAGAAAAAGCATTTGACAAAATACAGCATTCTTTCTTGATTAAAACTCTCCATAGTGTAAGGATAGAAGAAACATACCTCAAGATCATGAAAACCATCCATGAAAAGCCCACAGTGAATATTATTCTCAATGGGGAAAACCTGAGAGCTTTTCCCCTAAGGTCAGGAACATAGCAGGGATGTCCACTATTACCACTGTTGTTCAACATAGTACTAGAAGTCCTGGCCTTGATAATCAGACAATAAAAAGAAATAAAAGGCAACCAAATCATCAAAGAAGAAAACTCTCACTCTTTGCAGATGATATGATACTTTATGTAGAAAACCCAAAAGACTGTACCCCAAAATTGCTAAAACTCACAAAGGAATTCAGCAAAGTGGCAGGATATAAAATCAATGCACAGAAATCAGTGCACCTCTATACACTAACAATGAGACAGAAGAAAGGGAAATTAAGAAATCAATCCCATTTACAATTGCACCCAAAACCATAAGACACCTACAAAGAGACAAAGGATCTATACTCAGAAAACTATAGAACAACCATGAGAGAAATTGAGGAAGACGTAAAGAAATGGAAAAAAATCCCATGCTCACGGATTGAAAGAAAAAATATTGTTAAAATATCTATTCTACCTGAGCAATCTATACATTCAATGCAATCCTTATCAAAATACCATCAAATTTTTTCACAGGGCTAGAACAAATAATCTTAAAACTTGTACGAAATCAGAAAAAAACCTGAATAGCCAGAGGAATGCTAAAAAAGAAAATCAAAACTGGTGGCATCACAATCCCAGACTTCAAGCTCTATTACAAATATAATTGCTTATAATGTTTTCTTCAAGTCAATATGGTGTTGGCACCAAAACAGACACATAGATCAATGGAACAGAATAGATAACCCAGAAATGGAACCTTGACTCTATGGTCAGCTAATCTTCAACAAAGCAGAAAAGAATATCCAATGAAAAAAAGACCGTCTCTTCAACAAATGATGTTGGGAAAAGAGCCCAGATGTCCATCAAGAGATGAATGGATAAAGAAGTGGTATATATATACAATGGAATATTACTCAGCCAACAAAAAAAAAAAAAATGAAATCCTACCATTTGCACTGATGTGGTTGGTTAGAGGTATTATGCTAAATGAAAAAAGTCATTCAGAGAAAGACAAATATCATATGATTTCACTCATATGTGGAATTTAAGAAACAAAACAGAGGATCATAAGGGAAGGGAGGGAAAATTAAAATAAGATGAAATCAGAGGGAGAAACAAACCATAAGTGACTCTTAACTATAAGAAACAAACTGAGGGTGGCTGGAGGGAAGAGGGTTGGGGGGATAGAGAAATTAGATGACAGGCATTAAGGAGGGCACCTGATGTAATGAACACTGGGTGCTATATACAGCTGATGATTCATTGAACTCTACCTCTGAAACTAATAATATACTATATGTTAATTAATTGAATTTAAATAAAATTAAATTAAATTAAAAAAAAGAAAACTTATGATTGTTCATCAAGAAAAAAATAAAATTTATTACAGGACTAAAAACTATAATTTCCAAGTTAAGGGAGGATTTCATGTAGCAGGATAACATAAAATCTTTATAGTAGGATCTTTATTCATTATTACCTGATTCAGAATTTAAATTTTAACTTAGAATAATGCAAATCAAAATATAACCAAAACTCCAAATGAAAAATACTTTACCATATAGAAGTGCTTTCTGCATGAATAACAATAATAATGATAATAATTTTTTAAATAATTATACTGTGACTTAAATTCATTATCATGAATTCTTTTTTTCCAGCTTCATGGACATATAATTGACATATAACAGTAAGTTTAAAGTGTATGACGTGCTGATTTGATATATTTATATATTGCAAAATGAGTACTACCATAGCATTAGCAAATACCTCCAACAGGTCACACAGTTACCCCCTCTCCCCCCAACCTTTTTATTGCTAATGAAAACATCTAAGATCTCTTAGCAGCTTTCAAGAATCTAATACAGTATTATTAACTATAATCACCATGCCATACAATAGATCCCCAGAACTTATTTGTCTTATAACTTGGAAGTTTATACCCTTTGACCAACATTTCCCATTTACCTTACCGGCCCAGTTTTTGGTAACCACCACTCCACTCTCTAGTTTCTGAGTTCAGCATTTTTAGATTCCGCATACGAGTGAGATCATACTGTATTTGTCTTTCTCTCTCTGACTTCTTTCAGTTAATGTAATGCCCTTAAGTTTCATCCATTTGTTGCAAATGGCAACAAATATTCATAAGCTTCCTACATACCCTGAAGTTTGTGCAAATAAATCTCTGAAATCATTTCCAGCTTGCTGCTAGTGTTTGAAATACTTCCTTCTGAGAAGCTAGAATTCAGAATGTTCAAGATATGTAACCATTTCTTTTTCTTAAGAGTCTAGAACCCTAATCAAGCCCTGGTTTTTCAGATTCTTTGCTTTGAAAAGGATAGTATCATGTCTAATAGGCATGGTTTTCTTTACCATACACTCCTCTCACCTAGGGTTAGGACCACTTTTTTACTTCTTAGGGAAGGCAGCATATCATAATGGCTAAGGATGCCAATTTTTGCATCAGGCTGTTAGAGTTCAAATCCTAACTCTGCCTCTAACTGTGGGATTTTCTTCGTCCCTCAGTGGTTCCATCTGTAACATGAGGATAATAATAGTATCTTCCTAACTTGCTCAGGTGTCCTAAGGATCATATGGCATCAAATGTTTTGTAAGGTGTCTGATGTATATTGACTGCTAATAGATTGGCCATTTGTTGCCTTTTTTTTTTTTTTTTGGAACCTCAGGTGTACAAAATTATACTAACTGGTTAATCTTTTATTCATAACTCACTGTCATCATTAGCCCATATATGGTACTCTTTTGTCTTATTCCTTTTATTTAATTTGTGTTCATTTTTTTATTTTTCTATATTAGCTTGTTTAATAGTATATTAGGTACATATCAACATACTCAACCTTAGAACTAGACTATTACCAATAATTTGCATCTACTTAAAGGCTCTCTCTCACCTTGTCATCTTTCGCTTTGCTGCTCCCAGAGATAACTACCATCTTGAGTTTTTTGTTACTCCTAAATACCTTTTTAAAAAACTAAGTTATATAACTATATGGCTCAACAATATATTACTTAATATCGTTGTGCTTGTACTTTAGAATAGGGTACAAAACTATACATTGTGTTCTAAGACTTGCTTTTATCACACATTATTTTATTATGAGTCATCCACATTTTTTCATGAGCTCTAATTCATTCATTTCCACTGTTATATAATATTCTATTGTGTGACCAAACCATAATTCATCAATTCTCCTATCAATGTGGAGTCAATTACTTCCTTTTTTCTAACGGTGTTTCTATGAACATTCTGGCACATGTCTCTGGTGCATATATGTAAGAATTTCTCTTGGATATATAAATACAAGGCATGTGTTAGTTTATATGCTAAATTGTTTCCCAAAATGGGCACACCAGTATACAATCTTACTAGCAATATGTAAAAATACCACATTGGTCTACATTCTCTCTGATACTTGGTATTATCAGACTTTTTTTTTCAGTAATACATTTAATTTTTGGCCTTGTTTGGGAACTATACAATAAGCAAATGATTTTATGTAAATTTATTAAAAATAGAGAAGATAGTGGGGTACCTGGGTTGTTTAGTTGGTTAAAAACTGAGAAGGATATTTGAAAACAATATATGACATTTCAGTTGCTGAGCATCAAAGTTGATCTTGTGTTTAACAGAAAAAGAATAGAATGGAAGCTGTGTTGCCTCAGTATGCTTAATTTTATGTTTGTTCATTCATGAGCTACATGTATACATTATGACTAAAATGCTAGGTTAAAATATAATAATAATTGAATGAGATTTTAATGAATGAATTCTGTATTTTTGTTTCTTATGGGACATGATTCAGATTGCTGTTCAGTTAATATACTCATTCATTTAACAGATTTGTTTTATTTTTTATTTTATTCTATTGCTTTTTTAAAGATTTTATTTATTTATTTATCAGAGAAAGAGAGAGCACAAGTAGAGGGAACAGCTGGCAGAGGGAGAAGCAGGCTTCCCCCTGAGCAAGGAGCCCAATGTGGGACTTAATCCCAGGACTCTGGGATCATGACCTGAGCTGAAGGTAGACGCTTAACCAACTGAGCCGCCCAGGTGTCCCTAACAGATTTAAGTTTATTTCTACTTTTTCACTTCTGAATTCTTAACTATCAAGCAAGTATGAAATTATATATCTCATTATGGTCTCTATTTTAATTTCTCTAATTATTGATGGGATTAAACATTTTTAAAATTATTTTTATTAACATATAATGTGTTATTTGCGCCAGGGGTACGGGTCTGTGAATCATCAGGCTTACACATTTCACAGCACTCATCATAGCATATACCCTCCCCAATGTCCATAACCCAACCACCCTGGGATTAAACATTTTTGTATATATCAGACAAAATACAAAATATTTTGTATTTGGGGCGCCTGGGTGGCTCAGTGGATTAAAGCCTCTGCCTTTGGCTCAGGTCATGATCTCAGGCTGTTGGGATCGAGCCCCACATCGGGATCTCTGCTCAGCAGGGAGCCTGCTTCCCTTCCTCTCCCTCTGTCTGCCTCTGCCTCTCTGCCTACTTGTGATCTCTCTCTCTGTCAAATAAATAAAATCTTAAAAAAATATATTTTGTATTTATCAGTCAGATGTGTTTCCATTTCTGTGAAATGCCTTTAAGAAGTCTTTCATATTGGCATTTACTTATTGTTTGCTAGTCTAGCTAAAGTTTGTCCCTTTTGATTTTCCCATACAATGAATTTTTAGTTTCTTTGACTTTCTCTATCGTTTTTCTATTCTTTATTTTATTAATTTCTACCTTAATATTTATTATTTTCTTCCTCCTGCATACTTTAGGTTTAGCTTGTTCTTTTTCCAATGTCTTTAGGAGGAAGATTAGGTTATTGAGTTGCAATCTTGCTTCTTTTTTTTAAACATAAGTTATAAATTTCCCTCTAAGCCTGGCTTGGGTCACATTCCGTAAGTATTGGTCTTTGTGTTTATTTTTATCTATCACAAAGTATTTTTTAATTTCTCCTTTGTTCCACTGGTTGCATAAGGATGTGTTTTGTAATTTTTACATTCTTAAATTTCTTTCTACTTATCAAATTTCTTTCTGTTATTGATTTCTAATTTAATTCCAACGTGGTCAGAGAATATATGTTGTATGATTTCAATACTTCAAAACTTATTGAAACTTTGTTTTTTTAAGGCCCAGCATCTGTTCTGTGTGATTTGAAGAGAGTATATACTCTGCAGTGGTTGGGTGCAGTGTTTTATAGAGGTCTGTTAGGTTTAATTTATTTATAGTGTTGTTAAAATCTTCCATATTCTTATCAATTAGCTACTTAATTTTTCTGATTATTGAAGATGGAGTATTAAAGTCTTCAGCTATTATTGTTGCATTGTCTATCTCTCAATTTCTTTCATTTTTCACTTCATGTGTTTTAGGGCTCTGTTGTTAGGTGCATATGTATTTATAATAGTTCTCTTTCCGAGGGATTGATCTTTTATCATTACCATATATCCTTCCACATCTAGTAATTTTTTTCCCTTTAAAGTCTGTTTTGTCTTATATTAACATAGACACTGCAGCTCTGTTGGGGTTGCTATTTGTCTCGTATGTCATTTCCATCTTTTTACTTTCAACCTCTTTTTATCTTTAAGGTAAACTGTGTTTCTTGTAAATAACATATGGTTGGAGCTTACTTTTCTTATCCGGTTTGACAATCTTTGCTTTGTGATCGGATTGTTTAATCTATTCACATTATATGCTATTATTGATGTAGCTGGATTTATATCCGGTGTTTTGATTTTTGTTTTCTATATTGCGCATGTCTTTTTTCTCTATTCCTCCTTTATTGCTTTATTTTGCATGAAGTGAACATTTCTAGTTTAACATTTTAATTCCTTTAATGATTCTTCCTTCTACATTTTGGAGTTATTTTCTTAGTGGTTGCTATAGGGCTTACCATATTTATCTTAATTTATAATAATTTACTTCAGAGTTGTGCCAACTTAATTCCAGGGAGATACAGAAGCATTACTTCTATGTACCTCTATTACCTCTCCTCCCATTTGTCTATTATAATTATTATACATATTTCATTTATATATGTTATAAACCCAATAATACATTTTTATAATTACTACAATGTATATATATATCTTCAAAAAAAAGCTGAGGGAAAAAAAGGAGAGTAAGTATATATTTATAGTTTATTAACCTTTTATTAATCATTTTTATTTCTCAACATGTCTTCTCTCAGATTCAAATTACCATCTGGTGTTATTTCCTTACTTCAATACAGCTTTTCTCCCCACCCACTTGTTACTGTAAAATAGATTACATTTGTCTATGTTATAGGCTAACAATTACACACATAGATTTATGTAATTGCTTTTTAAGTTAGTTAAGAGTAAAAAAAATGGAGTTATACTGTCTTTTATAATTACACAATTACCTTTATTGGCAATCTTTTTTTTTTTTATTATTCAGGTTACTATTGAGTGTCACTTGCTTTCAGTCTGAAAAACTTCCTCTAGTGTTTATTTTAGGGTGGGTTGGCTCGCAACAGATTCAGTTTTTGTTTATCTGAGAATCTTTTTACTTTATCTTCATTTTTGTAGAACTATTTCTCCCTTCAATTGTGCCAAATTTTTCTTTATGTATTTTCATGGTCTTTTATTAGGTAAATGAGTTTTTATAATTGTTATGTCTTATTACTGTATTGAACCTTTTATTAAGACAAAATATCCTTTTTTGTCTCGTAAACTTTTTTTAATCTAAAGCCTATTTTGTCTGATAGCCATCCCTGCCTTCTTTTGGTTACTGTTTGCATTGAGAATCTTTTCCCCATCCTTTCATGTATAATCTATTTGTGTCTTTGTATCTAAAGTGAGTCTCTTAGAGACATCATATAGCGAGATCATTTTTTTCTTAATCCATCCTGCCAACCTCTGTCTTTTGATTAGAGTTATTCCATTTACATTTAAGTAATTACTGATAAGGAGGGACTTACTTCTGTCATTTAGCTACTTAATTTCAATACAGTTTATAGCTTTTTTGTTTATTTCCTGTACTACTGTCTTTTGTGCTTAATTGAATTCTTTTTATAGTGAAACATTTAAATTCCCTTCTCTTTCTTTCTGTGTATATTCTATAACTATTTTCTTTGTGGTTACCATGGGGATTACATTTTACATCCTAAAGTTATAACACTATAATTTGAATTTATACTATTTTAAATTCAGTGACATACAAAAACTTTGCTCCTTTTCTGCTTTATTCCTATCCCTTTCAGTTACTGATGCCACAAAATTACACTTGTGTCCAAAAACATAAACTAATAATTTTTTGTTAATGTATTAGTCCTTTAAACTATGTAGAAAACAAAATGTGGTATTACAAATGAAAGTTACCATAATACCACCTTTTAAACTAATAACTGTTATTTTAATATTTAGGCAATTATGTAGAAAACAAAAGGTGGAGTTACAAACCATGGTTACAAGAGCAGTAGCCCTTGTTTTTACCTTTACTGAGATCTTTATTTCTTCATATTGCTTCAAGTTGGTGTTTCCTTTTATTTCAACCTGCAGAGCTCCCTTTAGCATTTCTTGCAGGTCAAACTAGCTGTAATGAATTCCCTCAGCTTTTGTTTATCTGGGAATGTCATAATTTCTCTCTCACTTTGAAAGATAATTTGGTAGATATAGGATTCTTGGTTTACAGGTGTTTTGTTTTTGTTTTTAGCACTTTGAATATATCAGTGGCCTTCTAACCTTCTGACCACTAAAGCTTCACATGAGAAGTTTGTTGATAACTTACTGAGGATTCCTTATAGGTGATGAGTCACGTCTCTTTTGTTGCTTTCAGTATTCTCTTTGTTGCTTGACAGTTTGATGATAATGTGTCTTATTATGAGTCTTTTTGAGTTTGTCCTATTAGGAGTTTGTTCACTTTCTTGGATATTTATATTCATGACTTTCATCAAACTTGGGGAATTTTCAACCACTGAATCCTCAAATATTCTCTCTGACCCTTCTCTTTTTCTCTTTCTGGGACTCCCACAATACATATATTGGTCTAGTAATTTGTGTCCTACAAGTCTCTTAGATTCTGTCCACTTTTCTGTAAACTTTTTTTTCTCTTGGTCAGATTCACCTATTTCAGTTGTCCTAGTTTCACGTTTGCTGACTCTTTTGTCTGATCAAATCTGCCTTTTAACCCCTCTAGTGAAATTCTCATTTCTGGAGGCACCTGGGTGGCTCAGTGGGTTAAAGCCTCTGCCTTCAGCTCAGGTCATGATCCCAGGGTCCTGGGATAGAGCCCCGCATCAGGCTCTCTGCTCAGCGGGGAGCCTGCCCCCCCCCCACCTGCTTCTTTGCCTACTTGTGATCTCTGTCTGTCAAATAAGTAAATAAACTCTTTTTTAAAAATTCTCATTTCTGTTATTGTACTTTTCAGCTCGAGAATTTCTCTTTCTCTCTCTCTCTCTTTTTTTTTTTTAAGCAGGCTCCATCTTGAGCCCAACATTAGGCTTGAACTCATGATCCTGAGATCAAGACTTGAGCTAAGATCAAGAGTCAGAGGCTTAACCAATTCAGCCCCAGGGGTTCCTGGAATTTCTTTTTAATTCATTTTCAGGTTTTCTATCTCTATTGATACTATCCTTTTGTTCATACATCATTCTCTTGACTTTCTCCATGTATTCCTTTAGTTCTTGAGCATCTTTATTAAAGTTGTTTTAATACTAAATTTGTCTAGTAGGTCTGCCAACTGATCTTCCTAAGGGATAGTTCCTTTGGATTTATTTTTTCCTTTGAATGGGCCATACGTTCCTTTTTTTAAGTATGCCTTATGATTCTTTGGTTGAAAATCGGACATTTGAATCTAATGATGTGGTAACTAGAAATCTGATTCTCTCCCCTCCCCAGGGTTTGCTGGGTTTTATTTTGTTTCTTATTGTTTTAGGCTATCTACTAAGAATCTTCCAAGTGTCAGCATAAAGTGTAAACTTAACATCTTCTCAGGTCTTCTCCAAGATTTCATTATTCCCTGGGTATGCACAATGACTTTCTAATTTCCCTGTATGTATGGATGGTTTGAATGCTCTGGTCCTAGTCTTGCCTGGTTTCCAAAAGAGGAGAAAGAAAAAAAGAATTAGGGAAGAGAAGGCACACAACACCTCTGTCTTCACCTTTATGATCAAAATAGCAGTCATCTTTTAGAACACAGATCTTTCATATTTGGAGGACAGGATCTGTATTGGTCACCATAGCTCCCACCACCTGCATATACGCTTCTCCTACCACTCCTCCACTGCCTGTCATGGGGCTGCAGGTGGCAAATGGGTGCTTATCACTGAGCTAATAGTTGAAATTGACTGATATTAACCACAGTGTACCATCAAAGCCTTCTTCTAGAAGTTGCAAGCCCATTTCAATAGATAGATTACATCAGAGCCATTGTTGCCTAAGTGGGGAGACAGATTCCCGGTGTTTCCTACTGCACTATCTTCCTGAAAACCTTCACCTTCATTTTTTAATGGTTTTACTACATATAGCATTCTTGGTTAATGGGTTTTTTTTTTAATACTTTATTTATTTATTTGACAGAGACAGAGAGAGCACAAGCAAGGGAAAATGGCAGGCAGAGGGAAAGGGAGAAGCAGTCTTCCCACTGACCAGGGAGCCTGATGTGGGACTCAATTCCAGGACCTGAGATCATGACCTGAGCCAAAGGCAGACGCTTAACTGACTGAGACACTCAGGCATCCCAGTTAACAGGTTTTTCTTTCAGCACTTTGAATGTCATCCCACTGCCTCCTGGTCTTCATTTTTTTCTGGTAAGAAATCAATCTTATTAGGGTTCCCTTGCATATAATGTTATTTTTCTATTTGATTTTAATCATTTTTTACTATGATGCATCTGGGTGTGGATCTCTGTTTATCTTAGTATTTGTTGGGTGTCTTGAATTTGTAGATTAGTGTTTTTCATCAAATGTGTGGGATTTTCACCCATTATTTCTTCAAATATTTTTTTAAGTTTATTTTTTTAGTGATCTCTACACCAAAGGTGGGGTTTGAACTATTAACTCCAAAATCAAGAGTCAGTCAGGCACCCCTCTCCAAATATTTTTCTGTTCCTCTCTCCCTCTCCCCATCATTTCTATTTCACCCTCCTTTCTTCTGGTACTTCCATTATGCCTATATTCACATGTTAGGGGTATTTTGTTTCTCTGAATCTATTCATTTTCTTCCTTCTTTGTTCTCTGTTTTTCAAATTGTGTGAGCTATCTTCAAGTTCGCTGATATTTCTTCTGCAAGTTCAAGTAACCATTGAGCTTCTCTAGTGAATTTTTTGTTTTAATTATTGTGCTTTATTCCTTCAGAATATCTTTTGTAAAATTTCGTATCCTTTGTAAAATTTGTACCTTTTTTAATTTTTGATGAGATATTTTCATTTCTCCCTTTAAGCATGGTTTCCATTAGTTCATTGGAACTAACATTTATTTAGCTTATTTATAATAATTGCTTTTAAGTCTTTGTTAATTCTGACATCTAGCCCTTCTCAGTTGTGCTTGTTGGGTTTTGTTGTTGCTGTTTTTAATTTAATTACTTGACTAACTTAGTGAAGTTAGTTTCCCATTCACTGTGAATGAAGTCTCTGATTTCGTTTCTTAGAAGGTGCAGCCTTGGGCATGCACATAGTCACCTGGGGTGACAGAGCTTCTAAAAAGCTTCTCTGTTTTCCTGATTTCTTTGTTAACCTATCTGCCTTTGCTGGTGTCAAACTTAGATATTAGCTCCATGGCAATGGATTGCTCTTTGTTTTGATGATGTACTAGTGCTTAAATTGTTCTGTAGTCTGATCCAATTAGATCTGGGCCTTTTTGCAGAAATTTTTGAAGTTAAGGTCTTTGAGGCTTGTTATGACCCTCAAAAGAGCCTTAAGAAAGGCTCTTTTTACCTTTTTCTCTGTTCTCTCTGGTAAATTACCTAGCTTAAAAATAACCGAATGTGTTCTCTGGTGGAACTACCAGCTCCCTTTTCATTTTTTACCATGAAATTTTCCATTGTCCTTGAGAGTTCCCTTAGTCCTGAACTTCCCCACACTCTTCCAGCTAAAATCAGTTCCTTTGGGGAAAGCTTCAGTGTTCTCTGTTCTTATGGCTTCCTCTTCCCTGGAGTGGGGGGGGGGGGTCTATCACTCCTCTATAGGGAGGGGTGTTACAGATCTGTTTCTCTAGAGTTGGTATGCCTACCTTATGATCAGAACTCAATTGGGATGGTAGCTTCTGGTCTTCTTAGTTTGCCTGTCCTGGCATGGAAACGTCACCTTATGAGCATCTAGGAAAAGGGTGATCAGAGTCCTGGTACTCTTGGCCTGCTGCACCTGGGGTAAAGCCTCCACCCTGAGTGGGAGCTGCGTGGAGGGAGTCCTGACGTTTTGGCTGCACTTGCCTGCAGAACAGCCTTTGTAACACAAGCCTAGGGGTATGAGAAATACTGGCTGCCTCGCCTCCTTGGGAGATACCACAGGACGTGAGTGGGGAGGAGAGGATATGTCTTCTTGGACATATCTACTCAGAATGGTTTCTGTAGCACTGAGCTGTGTGTGGGGTGGTGGCAGTGGTGATGGTTTAAGGCAAGAATAAGTGATGGTGTAAATGCCACCAGGCTGTTAATGTGCGTGTGTTTTTGAAGTGAACATCACCTCAAGATTTTATTGTCTTCATAATATAACAAAATATGGATAGAACTGGATCAGTTGGCCCTTTCTCTTATCTCCTCCCAGTTCAAAATGCTTGCATCTCTTAAGAGACAGCATTCTTAGGTCTGCAATTGGGGTCAATAAATTCAAGCCTCAGCACAATCTTCTTTGTAGTTTTAGCCTTTTTCCAGAAAATCGGCTTAGTCTCCCCACCATAGCATAGCCCCTCTGCTTCCTGTCATAATGCCACTTTCCCTGGACATAAAATCTTTGCCTTTCTTATACTGTGTCACTTTGTGGGGTTGGTGTTTGCCACACTTCTTGCAGAAAGTCCGGTGGGTTTTAGGAATGTTCACTATGTTTCCGAGAGCGCTATCTGCATGGGAAAAAAAAAAAAAAAGCCAAGCTCTTAATGTTCTTCTAGAGATTTAGATTTTCTTGAATGTTTCTTCTTTTGCTATAAGACCTTAAGACAATTTGCAGAGACCTTAAATTGTTGTTTGAAAAAACTTTTTTTGACCAATCATCATAGTTAGGGTGAACATGTTGCCATTCCAGAAGTCATCTATTTGTTGCTAATATTGTACAGTTTGCCTCACCAAAAATACTTTAAAACAAAGGACGTATATTCATATTCCTTAGGATATTTTAAAAATGAAATTTTGATGATCTCAAAACCCAAATATTATGAATTTAGAAAAGAATAAAAATTCTCAATAGATCTTTTGAGTTTAAAAAAATTTATCATTCAGAAAAAAACTCAGTAAAATAAAACACATCCAAGGTAAAAAAGATATCAAGACATGGAATTGTAAGAGCAAACTTTTCCATTATTTTAAGTATAATAATTATAACCGCTTTTTTGCTTATTTGTAAATCACTGTTTGCTTTTTGATATTTTTCTTTCACATTGAGGATTATATTTTAATACACAATATAAAATCATAATGCCCAGAAACACCAGTTACCATCACAAGAGCAATGCTCTTCATTCATTGCTTATCCAATTCACATGGTTGCTAGTATCAGGAAGAGTAATAATCAAACAGGTTTATAAATCTTCTTTTTCCTTTAAATGCTATTCATGGATGGCTGTCTTTTAAAAATTCTAGAACATAAATGGGAGTTTTCTTTTTACAGATCATATGGCCTTTTAAGTATCTTGTTTAATGTTGCTTACTACTGACTTTACAAAAGCCATGGGTGTTGAGTATGTGTGCATAATATTTTTAATAGCAAGAGAATGATCAGAGAATATTATTTGAACCAAAAAAATCCATATCAAGTGAAACTTTCATTTGTTTTTGCCATTTCTGTTACACTTCTAACAAAGGAATTACACAAATTATAGTTAAGAGAAAAAAAAAGATCTCATGTACTTGGGACTTACAGGTAAAAAGTTTTGCTAATAATTTTAAAACAGCACTGTTTCTTTACTGCAATGACAATTATTTTTAGTTCACAAAACAGATATACAGTTACTAGACATTTAAATTATTTTACAAAATTTTAAAACTTCTTTAACTCAGAATTTGACAGTTCAAACTATGCAGCAGTTCAAAGTGAAGTTTATATTTTCACTATAACCAAGTATAAAAAGAATGGCAACTAATTCCATCCTAATCCAGAAACCCATTTTAAAGAATCTGAGAACAACTGCTTAAATGTAAACAGTAAACAGAGAACAGATGACCACTTGTCACGGATATTTTACAAACAGATTTCTGCAGGCTTTGGAAGTTAGGCTAGTGTTCAGTCATTTGTAAGTCCCTTCTAATTCTAAAATTCTATGATTTTATAGTTCTCCTAACAGTTTTATCAAGAAAGTTATTTCTTCTCACCATTATTGCCAGATTACATCATCACACATAAATGGAAATTTTAGTATGTTACTGTATGTGCTTAAAATAAATGTCATCTTTCAGAATATGCTGCAGTTCGCATGAGTCTGCCCCCATTTGTTCCAGATTGAGACTGTGTCCATTTGTTTCAGACTGAGTTTCATCATGCTTGAATAGGACCTATTTCCTTTACTTGGCAAGATAATAAACAGTACAGTAGACAAAATGAATTTTTAAAACATTCACCAAATGTTACATCTCGCATTCAGAAATAACCAGCTATACCTCAAACTCCCTATGCTAAACTATGATAATTTATTTAAATGCAAACAGCTGGCATACATGCTGCTTGTTCAGTTCTCTCCAGAGATTTATGTTTGTTATGAAAAGAAACTCCAGGTTAAATCATAATGTTAAGATGCTAAGTAATTAGGATTGCCACTTTTACAATTCAGTGTTGGATTCTTGGTTTTGGAGACACAAACACACATACACACACACATTTCCTTTCACGTAGACAACAATAAGATATATGCTTTGCAAGATGTTTACTCATATCCTCCAGGAATTGCTAGACAGATGAAATATAAAACCAAACTACTTTATGGGTTTCCAAAACACTGATGAGATCCATGAATAACTAGAAAACATCCTCTGATTCCATAAAGTTAGTTCTATATGTTATCAGAACATACAACTTCAAGTAATCTTTTGATTATAACTTTCTATTTTTGAAATACTGGTTCATAAAAAATCAAGGTATTATCCACTGGCCTCATAGCAGTAAGTCACATTGAAAACCATAGCTACGAAAGACACTTTTGAATGTCATTGTTTCATATTTTTAATACTGCCTTAAAAGGTCTGTTACTCTTCAACTATCTCAGCGTACTTAGAAATATAAAATAATTGTAAATTGGAACAATTATTCTAAATCTAAGTAGATAATTCCTAAGGCAGCATCTGTTTACTCAGAACATATTTTCATTTCAAATGTGTAACTAAAACTTCTCACAAAGTCAGAATACAACTCATAGTTTGAACAGAAACTTCAGTGTTTAAATTTCAACATTCAGTAACATAAGCAGTACATAGTAGATTGCTCTGGAATACAAATCACTCATTTAAGTAAATGGGATATAATTTCTAACTTGTGTTAAAAGTGAAAAAAATCCTTTTTTACGTGAAGATGTGACCAAAATCAATTGGTCATATTATGGTACAAATCAAACTCTACTGACACAACACTTTCGTTAGAGATTTGGGTACAAATTGTTATATCTAACAACAGTTGGGAACTAGAAGCTCCTTAATGTTGGGGATAATGAAAGAAAAAGGCATACTATGGATCAGGCCCCCATTTTTATTACTTTATTCATAACAATGCCTACTTTATTGAAGAACATCTCTTCCACTGGAGATATGCTTCTAATTTAAAAATTAGTGGGGAAAAAAAGATGGACCCACTTTTAAAATTTCATACTTATTTACTCATATTGACTAGGTATAGAATGACTCTTCAATTCCTGCTCTGAAGACAACCAATTTATTTTTTTAAGCATTGACTTGTCAATTTATCTTTGACAAGTGATTAAGATAAACAAATCTTCTGACTTTACAAATAAGAATATGTGAGTAAGAATATATATATTCTGAGAAGTTATATCTCGTGATCTGACCTATACTTCTGACTTACAATGTAACTACATTCTTTTAATAACCTGCATTAATTTTAAATTTTAAACTTAAATTGTCCTTGCTATACTGTTCACAATCACTTTACTTTTCATTTTTACATTTCTATAAATACCCAAACAAAACTCCTCAATTTGAAACCAACTTACATTGGAGTTCTGAGGTTAGTTTACAACTTTTAAGATATTTTGTTAAAATGTAAAAACCCTGAAATTACAAACAAAAAATTTACAATTTTATAGTATATATCTAATTTATTTTTTTAAAAAAATATTCTGAATGTTTTTATACAAGTACTCAAGTGTTATTTTTTTCAAATGAAACTCCTTATAGGCTAGAAGAGGGTGTGTGGTGTTGCCCCATTAAAAACCAATACAAACATCATTTTTCTATGCTGGCACTTCAACTATTTCAAAGTAGTCATTCGGCAAAATCACGTAACCTCTCTCTGATATGTCGTCCTTCTCTTTCTGGAAGTGAACAACCTCCTTTAATTTTTCAAGCTGTCGTTCTTGTCTTCTGCATCGCTGCTGTGCAGTCTTGAGCTTCTTTCGGAGTTTTTCAACTTGTTGTTCTAGCTGATGAATCCTTTTTCTCTGGTGCATTGTATCCTCCACAGTATAGTTGTGGTCACAGAAAACTGAGAGATTATCAGGGGTCTGAAGAGGAGGCATTAGTAATCCAATAGTAGCATCCACCTGGGAAATGGGAGGTGTTAAAGGAGGCGGGGGAAGCTGTTCTTGTGGCTCCAGAAGATCTTCCTTCTACAACAACAATGCAGAGTATGTTCAAGTTTAGTAACTACAAATAACAGTTTAAAAGAATCCACCTGTGGAATTTAAGAATGACATTTTTACAAACTGGATTACCTAAAAGAAAAGGTTAAATTTACAGAAACATACAATCTTCCAAGAACAAATCAGGAAGAAATAGAAAATATGAATAGATCCATCATTAGTGATGAAATTGAAAAGGTAATCAAAAAACTCCCAAAGACAAGAGTCCAGTACCAGATGGTAAATTCTACCAAATATTTAAACAGTTAATACCTATTCTCCTCAAAATACTCCAAAAAAACAGAAGAGAAAGGACTTCTAAATACATTCTGTAAGGCCAGCATTACCCTGGTATCAAAAACAACAACAACAAAGAACTACAGGCCAATATCCCTGTTGAACATAGATGCAAAAATAAATATGAGCATATTTGACAATACAGTAAAAGGATCATTCACCATGATCAAGTGGGATTTATTCCAGGGATGCAAGGATGGTCCAATATTCATAAGTCAATGTGAAACATTACATTAACAAAACAAATGATAAAATCATATGACCATTTCAGTAATTACAGAAAAAGCATTTGACAAAACTCAATACCCATTCGTGATAAAAAGTCTCAACAAAGTTGCCTTAGAGGGAACATACCTCAAAATAATCAAGGTTATATATGAAAAATCCACAGCTAACATCACACTCAGTGGTGAAAAACTGAGAGCCTCTCCTCTAAGATCAGAAACAAGACAAGAGGGGCACCTGGGTGGCTCAGTGTGTTAAAGCCTCTACCTTCGGCTCAGGTCATGATCCCAGTGTCCTGGGATCGAGCCCCGCATCGGGCTCTCTGCTCAGCAGGGAGCCTGCTTCCCTTCCTCTCTCTCTTCCTGCCTCTCTGCCTAATTGTGATCTCTTTCTGTCAAATAAATAAAATCTTTAAAAAAAGGAAAGAAAAAGAAACAAGATGTCCACTCTTACCACTTTCATTCAACATAGTACTAGAAGTACTAGCCATAGCAATCAGAAAAGAAAAATAAATAAAAGGCATCCAAATTGGTAAGGAAGAAGTAAAATTATCACTATTTGCAGATGACATGATACTATATATAGAAAACCCAAAAGACACCAACAAAAAACTACTAGAGGTAGTAAGTGAATCCAGTGAAGTTGCAGGATACAAAATTAATATATGGAAATCAGTTGTGTTTCTATACACTAATAATGAAGTAGCAGTAAAAGAAATTAAGAAAACAAATCCATTTATAATTGCACCAAATAGAATGAAACACCTAGGAATAAATTTTACCAAGGTGAAAGACCTAAACTCTGAAAACTGTAAAACAATGATGAAACAAATTGAAGATGACACAAATAAATGAAAAGATATATAACCTTATCATGGATTGGAAGAATTAACATTATTTATTTGTTTGTTTTAGAGATTTAAACTATTTGTTTGACAGAGAGGGGGCACAAGCAGGGGGAGTGGCAGGCAGAGGGCAAAGCAGCCTTCATGTCAACCAAGGGAGTCCAACGTGGGACTCGATTCCAGGACCCTGGGATCATGACCTGAGCCAAAGGCAGCCGCTTCACTGACTGAGCCACCCAGGTGTCCCAAGAATTAACATTGTTAAAATGTCCATACTACCCAAAGCAATCTACAGACTCAGTGCAATCCCTATGAAAATACCAACAGCATTTTTCAAAGAACTAGAAAAAAATAGTCTTAACATTTGTATGGAACCACAAGAGACCCCAAGTAACCAAAGCACACTTGCATGAGAAGAATAAATCTGGATATATCACAATCCCAGTTTTCAAGGTATACTACAAAGCTGCAGAATCAAATTGGCACAAAAACAGAAACATAGATCAGTGGAACAGAACAGAGAGCCCCAAAATAAACCCTTGCAGTTAGTTAATCTACAACAAAAGAGTTAAGAATATATAATAGGGAAAAGACAGACTCTACAATAAATGGTGCTGGAGAAAGTACAGTTAGATGAAAAAGAATGAAACTGGACCACTTTTTATATACCACACACAAAACTAAGTTAAAAACAGATTAAAGACTTAAATGTGAGACCTGAAACCATAAAAATCCTAGAAGAAAACACAGGCAGTAATTTCTTTGAGATCAGCTTTAGCAACATTTTTCTAGATGTGACTCCTCCGGCAAGGAAAACAGAAGCAAAATAAACAATAGTGACTACACCAAAATAAAAAGCTTTTGCATAGGGCAGGAAACCATCAACAAATGCAACTAGTGTGGGGCGCCTGGGTGGCCCAGACGGAGAAGCACTCCACTCTTGATTTTGGCTCAGGTCATGGTCTCAGGGTTGTAAGACTGAGTCCTGTGTTGGACTCTGTGCTCAGCAGGGTAGTCTACTTGAGATACTCTCTTTCCCTCTGCCCCCATGCACAATCTCTCTAAAATAAATAAATCTTTTTAAAAAATTAAATTAAAATTAAAAAGTAACATATGGGACACCTGAGTGACTCAGTCAGTTAAGTGTCTGTCTTCGGGTCAGGTCATGATCCCAGGTCCTGGGATTGAGTCCCAAGTCAGGCTCTTTGCTCAGCAGGGAGCATGCTTCTCTCTCAGCAGGTCCATTTCCCTGCTTGCGCTTTCTCTCTTTCTCTCCCATTCTGATAAATAAATAATAATAAAAAACATGCAACCTATTGAATGCAAAAAGATATCTGCAAACAATATATCTGACAAAGAGTTAATTACCCAAATATATACAGAACTTACACAACACTATACCAAGGAAATAAACAATCCATTAAAAAAAAATGGGCAGAGGACAGGGACATTATCCCAAAGACCTACACATGGCCAACAAACATGAAAAGATGCTCAACATCACTAATCATCAAGGAAATGAAAATCGAAACCGCAATGAGTTATCACCTTATATCTGTCAGAGTGACTAGTATCAAAAAGACAAGAAATAACAAGTGTTGGTGAGGTTATGGAAAAAAGGGAACCCTCTTGCACTGTTGGGAGAATGCAAGTTGGTCCAGCGACTGTGGAAACCAATATGGACGTTTCTCAAAAACTTAAGAATAGAATTACCATATGATCCAGTAATTCCACTACTGGGTATTTACCCAAAGAAAATGAAAACACTAATTTGAAAAGATATATGCACCCCTATGTTGGCTGTATTATTTATAATAGCCCAGATATGAAAGCAACCTAAGCATCCATTAACAGATGAATGCATAGAGATGTTCTGTGTGTTTGTGTGTGTAGAGGGTATACATATATATCTATACATACATATATACACACACACACATACACACACGAATATTACTCAGCTATAAAAAATAATGAGCTCTTGCCATTTTGTGACAACAGGCATGGACCTAGAGGGTACCATGCTAAGTGAAGAAAGCCAGAGAAAGACAAATAAATACCATGTGATTTCACTCATATGTGAAATCTAAAAAACAAAACAACTGAAAAACAAAAAAGCAGAAACAGACCCATAAATACAGAGAACAAAGTGATGATTGCCTGAGGGGAGAAGATGGGGGGCTGGGGGATGGAAAAAATGGGCAGAGCGAGGTACAGGTTTCCAGTTATGGAATGAACAAGACAAAGGATGAAAGGTACAGCATAGAGAATATGGTCAGCAGTGTTCTAATTGCCTTATATGGTGACAGATGGTAGCTATAGTGTGGTAAGCACAGCCTAATAGGTAGATTTGTCTAATGTTGTACACCTGAAACTAATGTAACACCATCATGTGTCAGCTGTACTTCGATTAAAAAGAAGGAATATTAGACTTTTTTTTTGTGAAGCCTTGAAATAGGAACATTCTAAAATGAGAAAACAGTTTAAGTTTTAATTATACTTTTACACCTGAAGTAGAAATGGGATGCAAGAAAGAGAACTGGTAAGATTTAATGAAATACCAAGCACTTAAAACTGAGGGTGGGGGGCGCCTGGGTGGTTCAGTGGATTAAGCCTCTGCCTTCGGCTCAGGACAGGCTCAGGTTCCCGGGATTGAGCCCCACATCAAGCTCTCTGCTCAGAGGGGAGCCTGCTTCCCCTTCTCTCTCTCTGCCTGCCTCTCTGCCTACTTGTGATCTCTCTTTCTCTCTGTCAAATAAATAAATAAAATCTTAAAAAAAAAAAAAAAAACTGAGGGGGAAATATTTGAAACTGAATGGTCCCTGATAAAGAAAACCCAAGGGCGCCTGGGTGGCTCAGTGGGTTAAAGCCTCTGCCTTCTGCTCAGGTCATGATCCCAGGGTCCTGGGATCGAGCCCCGCATCGGGCTCTCTGCTCAGTGGCGAGCCTGCTTCCCCTTCTCTCTCTGCCTAGCTCTCTGCCTACTTGTGATTTCTCTCTCTGTCAAATAAATAAAGAAATTTAAAAAAAAAAAAAAAAAGAAAACCCAAAACTTATCAACGTACATGTAGAGGTAGAGAGTGACCTTAAGGTAAATTACAAAGCTAGACTGACTTTCTTGATGTAAAGATGTTTAACTTAAATAAATTGTACTTTGTATTTTTAAAAAGTATATCATGGTTAACAGTGGTTATCTTACAAGTGATGGCTTCCAGTAAGATTTATTAACACTACTCTGAATTTTCCACAATAAAAACATTAATTTTATAAATAGCCCAGTATTTTAAAACACACGTTACCTTATCATGTGGCTCAGTACAGAGAAATATCGTGGGTACAGCATTCTCTTTGAGCAACTTGTTGTTGCACTCCCTCTTAAAGCAGTCCGGGGTAAAGTGTTCTGAACAGATACTGCTATACTTGGTGGGCTTAAAGTTTTTCCTTCGGACAGCAGCCTCCCATTTTTTGCAAAGACTGGGTCGAGTAAGAGGAAACCTAAGAAGAAGACATAATTCAGTTCTCTGACCTTCTTTTAAAAGGAAAAAAAAAGGACATCCAGACTTTCCTGATTAGGAAAGACCTATCTTATACTGGTGTTAACAAGCTAAGGGACATCTGATTAAAACCCTAGGGCTGCTATCTTTTTTTTTTTTTTTTTGACAGTTTTTGATTGTACCTTTATTCACCTTAATTAAGAATGTACTTGTTTGAAAGATCCTTTAAATAAAGTGACCACCCACCGCTGTGTGACATAAGTTGGGCCTCTCCGCATGGAGTTTTTTTTTTTTTAAAGCAGTATTTGGGGGTGTTGGATGTAACACTGAATTTTACTCCTGAAACCAATATTGCACTGTATGTTAGCTAGTTCGAGTTTAAATAAAAATTAAAAAAAAATAAATAAAAAGCAGTATTTGTTATAGGAAACTTTTGATCACAGAGTAGTTACAAGAATGTCAGATACAATGATGTATACAATTTAAACAGGACAGGCTGATTAAAAATTTATGAAATGTAAAAATATACATATTAAAAGTCAGCCATGCAGACAGATGCATGCAGTAGGAAAAGGAGGTGGGAAGTCAAGGGACATACGCAGTAATATTGCTTGTCTTCCTCTATACAGTAAATAACTTTCACTAACTGATACAGGTTGGTATTACACACACATCTAAATATACAAAGGTAAGTGGTGTATCTCCTCTATCTCAATTATTAATGTTTAACTTTTTATGTCAAAGACACTAAGAGTTTCAGGTAAAATACTTACGAAAGGGTGAATCTCTACTGATTTTTTTTTTTAACCAATGAAAACAAAATTGCATGTTTATATCTACATATTGCAAAAAAGAAGGTTCTAGTTCTCTTAGGATCAGTCTGACAAATATGAATTAATCAAATGATAACCAATGATAAATTTAAAATTTCACTCATTTATTTGTTTATATAATATGTCTGGAGAAGACTGGAATTGAAAGGGAGTGGTCTATTAGTTTCATGAACTGGGATGTCCAAGTCTCTCCCCAGGTTTGGGAAGTTCTTATTTATTTTTTAATTTTTAAAATGTTTATTTATTTTAGTCTTCCAATTTATTTTTAATTCCAGCATAAGAATATTACTTTTCTTAATTTACCTCAAAATCAACCGGAATATGTCTATCTGGAAGGCGCAGATAAGGGGGCTTGGGAAGAGTTTAAATTTATTGTGATTTTACTTTTCCAGGTCAAGTATTTAGTGAACTGGGGAGACTGGAAAGAAGCCAAAGGATGTCTGAACCTGTTCCAGTTTCTCTTCCATGTAAGGCATGCTAGAGCCTAACTCTGCTATCACGAAGAACTAACCAATCTTTGGGACAGTTCTTTCCTTTGTCCAGAACCGCTGCTACCACGGGGCCACCATGTAGAAACTAGTACGGGTAAAAGTACCCCTAGAAGATCCCTGCTGGAAATGGCCTCCAGAAATACAAACTGTCGTAGCAATCACTGGTAAAATTCAGCTCCTTGCACCTCCTGTCTCAAGCACTACAAAATGCTCAGGCTGTTTATGGAGGTCTGTCAAGATGTTTCCCATCTAGTCCCCCCAAAATCGTTCTTTATAGCTAAGAATGAGAGGCAGACCAGCTCTTCCTGTGATTCATTTAACAGCCAGCAGAAACTATTTCTGATGTATGAATGCCAGCCTTGGTTTCCAGTACCGGTGAGAGGTTTTCCACATTTTTAGATTCTTTCTGAGATATCATTAGAAACGGGGTTTGTGGGGAGCAGACTGTATGCAACTGTGTCACCATCTTCTGATCGATTTCTACACTTTCAAAGAACTGGAACTCATCAGCTTTAAGAAATTCCAGTAAATTAAAGAAGTAATACCAGTAGATCCTGAAGTAAGTTTAAGGGCAGGGGGTGGTGGTGGTGGGACATCAATCAATACTCAAGACCTACATTGTAAGGCACTCGTTTCTATTGGGTTCCTCTCAAATCAAACATCAAGGGCATCTACATCCCCTGTTAAACACAAACGACCTCACCAAGAGAACTGAAGAAATATTTAAGTTTTGCCCTGGTAATTATTTACCTATGAATAATTGCTATAATTTACCAGAGGGGTTCATTTCTTAGCTGTCATCTATTTACAGTTGGGAATTCTTGCAGAACAAGTTAATGGAAATGCAGAAAAATCTGCAAATACTGCATTTGGCTGAATGAAAACGCCGCCGTGTCCCTTTTTGCAGACATCCGATGATCATTAAGTTGTTTTCATTTTGCAGTTTTCTTTTCCCATTTTCAAGAGAACATGTCTCCCTCCAGGGCTCTAACTGCAGCACTTTCTGGATGAAACAGGCCTGGAAGTCGTGGGGCAGGTGCTTTTCCCAGGGCTTCCCCCAGGCGCCCGTGACAGGTCACCCTGAGTCCTATCAGGACACCGGACTTCGGCCGGTGTCGTTATTGTCCACGTTATCGCTGCCGAGCGCGGAAAACGGCAAGTGTTCATCTGGGCCGGACCAGGAGCTTCTCTACACTTGGAGGTCCTTAAAGGTTAGTTCCTAGAAATTGGGTAAGCACGTCCTCCCTGAAATCCTGGCCCGAAACCAATGTCTCCCATCCACAGCAAGGATGGCAAAAAGTGGCTTCGTCATTTTAAAGGTCTTTGCCTCGATTCCAAACTCACTTCCAAGGCGCCGTTGCCACCTGGCTTCTCTACTACCCCAGGGCGAGATCCAGGTGCCTCCCGGCTTTGAGAACCTCACGGCGCGCGCGGGGGCCGTCGGACTTCGCTCCTGGGTCGCGAACACGCCAACCCGAGGCCACCAGCGAACCTTGCGCACGGGTTCCGACCCTCGAGCGCGAGAAACGGTCATCGCGGCGACGCGCGCCAAGAACGCGCAGCCCTGGGCGGTGGGGCACGAGCGCCAACCCGGGGGCGGGCACGCCCACCGCGCGCGGCCGGAGAGACCATGAAGAGAGCCCGATCGTGCCCCGCCCCTGCCTCCGCCCCTTCCCCGCCCCTCCCATTAGGTCTCGCGCGGACACGCGCCTGGCTCCGCCCCCGAGCCTAACCGGCCGCGCGCCCCCCAGCCCGAGTTGGGGCCAGCCCCGCGAGACGCGCAGGGTACCTACTTGTGGAAAGAAACGGGCTTGTCCTTATCATATCGGTTCTTGCAGCCGTAGGCGGAACAGGACTGCACCATCCTTTCGGTCTTCAGCCACTTCACTTCGACCGCTCCAGCAGGCAGGCGAAGCTGCTATCAATGTCGCCGCGCTGGGCTTTGACGCCCTCGCTTCTTCTGTAGCTTTGGTCAACACTCAGAGTGATGATAAGCTCACTAGGGTTGACTATTGTACCCGTTTTGTTGTTTGCATTAGCGGAAGGACCACAGCCATCGCCCGTCTCCCATCTCCAAGATGGCGGAGGCAGCTTCAACCTCACCTCTCGCGAGGAGTCTGTCTCACTGTCTCTGATTAGCCCCGAGGTCAGAGGTAACGTTCCTTGGGAAGCAGCCCATTGGCTAAGGCCGAGCGTTGCGGAAGTAGGTGGGGCCTCGAGCTTCCGGAAGGGGTGTTTGGGAGGAGAGGCGAGGGGAGGGGACGGGACGTGAGTGTAGGGTAAGGCTCAGCAACCTGTATGACTTCCTTGTGTTAATTTATCCGGGACGGTTTAGGGTGGAGAGCAGCGCGGTCTTTGGGTCTGGTAGCCTGAAGAAGGACAGGTGTTAAAGCTGAGGTCGTTGGGTAATCTTCCCATTGATTTAAAAGGACAGCCACGGATGGTGTATGATTTATCAGTGAAACTTCGTGGATCCCTCTCCCACATCGCCAGTTTTCATCCCATTACCTGTCGCTGCAGGTATAACAAAGACTCTTGAGAGCTCAGGCGCCAGAATTCTGGCAATGAAAGAAGACACCCAGTCCCTTCTGAAGGCTCCCATCGCTGTAGTGTTCTGCACGTGCTGTTGGAAATCATGAACTGCTGCGGCTGTTTTCCCACCATCTGCCTCCTGGTGCGTGCTCCTCCCCTCTGTGTAGATCAGAGCCTGTAAATCTGGATAGCAGGCTGTTGACAAACTCCATGGCTCTATTACACTTTTCCTGATCCACTCTCCCCCTCCCGCCCCAACCCCCCTTAAATCCTGATGTTTCCCCAGGGTTCCATCCTCTGCCCTCCTCTGACTCTAAACACCCTGCTGCTTGAATTAAATAAAATGCTATGATTTCCTAAATCTTCTATTTCTTATGTAAATTTTCCTGCCTTCGGATTATCATCCGTGAATTATCTATTCATTTGCTTAAACCGGAAACCTTAGTTTTCTTTCTCACCCTCTACATGTGTTTGATGGCCAGGTTAATTGTATAGCATAAGTAAATACTTAGTAAACCCACCCCCCTCCATCTCTCTTTTAATTGTTCTTGATCAGGCCCTCAGACGAACGCAACAACCCCTGACCATCTCCAGTTTTGCCTCTCCAGTCTTTCCTCCATATTAAGTAATTGTCATACACCTGTTCACATCACTCAGAAGCTACCTCCTCTACTGGATAAAATCCAGACTTCTAATGGTGAGTCATAAAGTCCTTGAGGACCAGCTACCTCTACTTTTTCACCATCATCTCCACCCACTTGTCTTTAACTTAACTCTTTCCTAGTATTCTATTTTACATAAGACAGGCATTCTCCTGGCTTACGTAAATAGGCTGTTTTCCCTTAGCTTAAAATGCCTTTCTCTGGCCTCTCCACCTTCACAATGTGACCTCAGTGGTTATGTGTCCTAACAAGCTTTCCTTATCCTCTTTTTCTTAAGCTGCCCAACTTGGGCATCTCTCTTGCTCCAATGAAAATTTGCACTTAACCTCTCTATATGATTTTGAACCATACTGTAATATGTGTCCTTGTCTCACTTCATGAACTAAGATCCTGTTGAGGAGGAGGACTTTGTCTTACTTAGCCTTGTTACCCCATCAGCTTGCAGTGTCTGGCATAAATTAAGTATCTAGAAAATGTCTGTTAAATCAACTGGGCCCAGAAACCTTGTGCCTAAAATAATTTCAGAGCCATATCCCTTTACCAAATACTAAAATAATTTATTTTATTAGCATTTCTAGGGATAGACAGGCAGTAAATTCCTCTGTGGTTTGCTGTCAGTAAGGATCAGAATGTGATAACTGCTTGTGAACTGAAAAGTATATTTTAACTAAGAGTTCACTGAAATTCTTTACTCATTAATAGATTCAGCAAATATTTACTAAATACTTACTAAACATTTCCTAGGTTCTAGGGGCTTGGGATGCATGTGAATAAGACAAAGATTTCTGCCCACCAAAGTGGGGGGTTTGGGGGGTAGCGAAGGAAAAAATGAAACAAGATGGGATAGGGAGGGAGACAAACCATAAGAGACTCTTAATGTCACAAAACAAACTGAGGATTGGGGGGGGAAGTAGGGAGAGGGTGATTGGGTTATGGACATTAGGGAAGGTATGTGCTATGGTGAGTGCTGTGACGTGTATAAACCTGGCAATTCACAGACCTGTACCCCTGGGGCTAATAATACATTATATGTTAATAAAAAATTAAAAAATTTCTGCTCTCATGGAGCTAATGTTCTAGTGGAGGTTAGAGAAGGCAGACAGAGAACATACGACCATATGTCATATTAAAAGGTGAAAAGAGGGGGCGCCTGGGTGGCTCAGTGGGTTAAGCCTCTGCCTTCGGCCCAGGTCATGATCTCAGGGTTCTGGGATCGAGCCTCACACGGGGCTCTCTGCTCAGTGGGGAGCCTGCTTCCCCCCTCTCTCTGCCTGCCTCTCTGCCTACTTGTGATCTCTGTCAAATAAATAAATAAAATCTTAAAAAAAAAAAAAAGGTGAAAAGAGCTCTGTGGTTTGGAGGGGATTGCAATTTTAAATACAATGGTTAGGATATGCCTAATAGAGGAAGTGACTCGAGCTAAGATTTGGAATGGGGAAGAGCTAGCCAGGAGGATATCTGTGGGAAGAGCCTTGCAGGCAGAGGGAATGGATAAGGCAAAACTCCTGAGGCTCAGTGTCCCCAGCCTATACAAAGAACAGTAAAGGGGCCTGTGTGGCTGGAGCAGACTGAGCTGGGCTGGGTGGGGAGATGAAGATGACAAATATACAGCCAGGGTAAACAGGATGAGGCCATGCAGGGACTGGTAAGGACTTCTGACTTTGACTCTGAGATGGACAACATGCTTTAAGCAGAGTAGTGATCCAGTGTTTTAAAGCAATCACTCTGCTGTGTTGAATATAGATAGCAGGGGCATCTTAGAGGCAGGGAGACTGACTGGTAGGCAGGCTTCTGTGACAATGCAGGTGAGAGATGATGGCTTATACCTCGGTGGTAAAAACGAAGGAGTAAGAAGTGATCTTGTCTTCTCTCCCTTTTCCCCCTTCCATTTCTTTATTAATTTTTATTAATTTCTTTATTAACTTTTATTGAGTAGATGGCAGGCATTATGCTAGGTCTTGCTCTTGGTGAGCAAGATTAACAGTGCCTCTCTTCACAGAGCTTATCCTAGTGAGGGAAGACAGACAAAAAAATGTGAATAAAATCACATTGTGCTTGGGTGCCTGGGTGGCTCAGTCAGTTAACCATCTGCTTTCAGCTCAGGTCATGATCCCAGGGTCCTGGGATCAAGCCCAGCATCAGGCTCCCTGCTCAGCAGGAAGCAAGCTTCTCCCTCTCCCCCTGCTTGAATTCCCTCTCTTGCGGTGTCTCTCTCGGTCAAATAAATAAGATCTTTAAAAAATAATAATATTGTGCTGAGATGCCTGAATACATTAGAATGTTATAAGGGTTAATGAGGTTAGAGGAGGGCTAACTTACTTTAGTTTGGGTAGTTAGGTCGTCAGAGACGTGAACATTTTGCTGAGGACTAAAGAATGGGAAAAAATCTAGTAATAAAAGAATGAAAATGGGGAGGCCAGGAGGAGCATTCTCCATACAGGGAGTGTGTACTAAGGCCCTGTGGCAGTAGTTAGTGAGTTTCGTATTTTCTGGGAACTGAATGGAGGCTGGGGTGTAGACCTAGGGAGCCAGGGGGAAAAGGACATGAAGTGAAGTTGAAGTAGGTGATTTTTAAATGCAGAAGGAAGCCAATGAACCTTTTTAGGCAGTGGAGAGACGTGACATTTTTAAGCATCATTCTGGCCATTAGCTGAAGAGTTTATCAGAGGGGCAGCAGTGCACGTGAGTTGCAGACCATTTAAGAGGCCAGTGCAGGCAAGTAATACAGGGTGGTAATTTGGACTAAGGTAGTGGCAGTGGAGATGGAATGACCAGGATATGAGTGTAGTTGGAGGTAGAAATGTCAAGGCTTGGTGCTGACAGATGGATGTGAGAATGAGGAAGAGAGAGGAATCAAGGTATTAAGGTTGATTTGTACTTGAATTTCTGACTTGAGCATTTAGATGGAGGGATGGTGGTACCTTTTACCGAAATGCAGATGGCCTTTAAAAAAGAAGAGAGCTATATACACCCCCCACCAAACAGAGGACTTGCAGGATGGGAGCAATTTATGAAGTGGGGTCATAAGCTCTGGGAGTGTAGGACTGGGAAATGTCGGAAGAGAAAGAATGTATGAAAGTGTGCAGAGGTTGGTAATGCAAGCCACTAAAGAAACATGCAAGGATCACACCAACCACTGCAGAGCACCCTTTTGAGGTCTCTGATCATTTTTAATCCGTTTAGAGTGGAACTAGTCAATTTCATTATTTGGTTGGGTTTCCCTCAATGAAATTCTCTTCTATACTCCCCTTTTTTCTGTTTTCTTTCTTCCAGCTCTCCGTAACTTGGAAGTGAAATCTACATTTTTATTATTTATTGAAAATAATCCTAATGTTTCCTTACTCTGAAATTAAGTTAGAATAGAAATTTCTTAATAGAAGAGTAATTTCAACTTTCTCTAAACAAATTTACACTCACTGTCTGTTTTTCTTCTCTCCCTTGCCTGTTTCTTCTCAACATTTCATAAGGCTTAAAGAACTACTCTCTACTTGTCAAGGGGTGACTGCCAGGAACATTTACTTTCAAAGATGATAATCTGTCTTTTTAACAATCCAAATGTCCATTGTGGTATAGTCATACAAAGGAATACTATACAGCAATCAAAGTTAAAGAAACTGTGACCCACAACAATATGGATGGTTCCTACCTAATATCAAAGAAGTCACGCAAAAGCAAATATAGGATCCTATTTTTTTAAAGAGTAAAAAAGGTAAGTAAAAGTCAGAAGAAGTTACTTTGGGGTAGAGAGGCAACAAAAGGGGGCTTACAGGATAGTGGTAATGTGTCTTTTGACAGAGGTGAGAGTTAAACACTACGTTCACTTTATGATAATTCATCATCTGATCCTGATGATTTAGAAAATCTCTGGTGTAAGTACACTGAGGATTGCTGGAGGGGAGGTGGGTGGAAGGATAGGGTAATTGGGAGACAGGCATTAAAGAGATCACCTGATGTAATGAGCACTGGGTGTTATATGCAACTGATGAATCACTAAATTCTATGCCCAAAACCATTAATATACTATCTGTTAAACTGAATTTAAATAAAAAAATTTTTTTAAATCCCTGGTGTTTATTCTACTTTAATAGTTTACTACGCAAACAAGGGCTATACAAGATAGGCAAAATTGCCTTTCTTTTACAAAACAGGAAAAATGTTTATGTACTCATTTGATCTCTTCATTTGGTCCCTTTACATAAAGTGTCAAAAATGAAAATATCTCTTAGCTTTATATGCCCATCTAAAGGAATGAGAATAAATAGGGGTAAATTGAGGAAGGCTGGTTAAAAGTCTGATGTTTTTCAAAGTCTTAAGAGGCCAAGAGCTAATTTATTAATTGATTTTTTTTAAGGAAATAATACAGATTTTAAGGGGAAAAAAGAAAATGTAACCCTTGAAAGGGTAAGTTCTGTCAATTACTCAAAAAGGGTAAACTGTCTTGTTGGATAAACTGGAAAAAAACAAGCTACTTGTTTTGATGTAGGAGAGGGATAACAACTAAAGATGTTTTAAACTCACTAATATCTAGTAGCTCAGATTTTAATTTCTATCCAACTATGCTCTTTTTTCTATAAACAACTTTTATTAAAAATACCCTAGCATTCATTTTCTCTGGCCCTCAATATCCTTATCTATAGAGTAAAGCTATGGGACTAAATGAAGAATTCTTAATTTGGAATCCATGAATGGCCAGGTCTTTGAATCATCTGAAAATGAAAGAAAATGATACATACATGTGTATATGTGCATTTTTCTGGGGAGCTATCTATAGCTTTCATCTGGTTTCCTAAGGTCCCTTCCAGTCTAATATTCTAGGATTAGTGAAACAAAGATTAATTTTCATGTAGATATAAATTAAAGGTTTCCTCTAAGACTGATTAGAAGGATTAGTGTTTTAATCTGAATGTCAGGTATTATTTTCTTGGGTTTTTTTTTCCCAAGATTTATTTACTTATTTTAGAGAGAGAGCGGACAGAGGGGAAGAGAGAAAGAATCTTTTTTTTTTTTTTTAAGATTTTTATTTATTTATTTGACATAGAGAGATCACAAGCAGGCAGAGAGGCAGGCAGAGAGAGGAAGGGAAGCACGCTCTCTGCTGAGCAGCGCGCCCAATGCAGGACTCAATCCCAGGACCCTGAGCTCATGACCTGAGCTGAAGGCAGAGACTTATACCACTGAGCCACCCAGGTACCCCCCAGAGAAAGAATCTTAAGCAGGTTCCTCACCTAGCATGAAGCCTGACACGGGGCTCAATCTCACAACCCTGAGATCATGACCTAAGCCACAACCAAGAGTTGGTCACTTAACTGACTGAGCCACCCAGGCGCCCCATGAATGTCCCACATTTTTAAACACCTTTTCAAAATTTTGTTTTTAAACAAAATCCAAACTGTTAGATACCGGTTTTAAACATTGTTAGCCTTTAGCCCTCTCCTATGTCACATGTTATACTGCCCTCAAAAGGCCTACAGCTAAATACCACTAGTCTGAAAGAGAGAATAAGGACCGTGTCCAAACATATTCAGTGTTTCCAACTGGAAACTTTCCAACTGTTTACTCCTCTTGTGCACCCTTCTTGGACATGGAACAAATCAGAGGATGCAGGTGGGTGAAGACGACAGTGACTGATAACACCTCAAATTTGCTAGTAGGCAATGCTTAAAACAAATACATATCCCATGAAGATGGTCTGGTTCTGACAGTATAACAAAAGCTCAGTGTTTGTCTATTTCTTTAATAGTATCACCTCCTGTCAACAGCTCTTACAGCCCACTGGCCTGGTTCTGGGAAGCTAAGACTTGCGGCCATAAAAACTTGAGTGCCCTTTCCTATTCTGACCCATTCCCAGGTTTATTCGTTGCTGCTTAGCGAAAAAGGGCCTCTACATTACATTATGTAATTATGTACATTATTATTATGTAAAAATGTACATTAGTACATTTAATGCTTCCAAGAGGACTGAGGGAAGGTGTTGGTGCAAACATAAGGGAACCAATTCAGAAAAGAACATTTCAGCATCCCAAGAGAGAATAAAAACCACATGATCATTTCAATAGATGCAGCAAAAGTATTTGACAAAGTACAATATCCATTCGTGATAAAAACCCTCAACAAACTAGACTTGAGAGAACATATCTCAACATAATAAAGGCCATATATGAAAAACCCATAACTAACATCCTACTCAATGCTGAAAAGCTGGGAGCTTTCCCCCTACAGTCTGGAACAAGACAAGGATGTCTACTCTCACTTTCATTCAACATAGTACTGGAAGTACTACCCACAGAGATCAGACAAGAAAAATAAAAGGCATCCAGATTGGTAAGGAAGAAGGAAAACTTCCACTCTTTGCAGATGACATATATGCAGAAAACTTAAAGACTCCACCAAAATACTACTAGAACTGATAAATGAATTCAGTAAGGTTGTAAGATACAAAATCGGTATACAGAAATCCATAGCATTTCTAAGTACTAATAATGAAGTAGCAAAAAGAGAAATTAAGAAAATAAATCTATATTTGCATCAAAAAAAAATGAAATGCCTAGGAATAAATTTAACCAAGGAGGTGAAAAACCTATACTTTGAAAACTGAAACAATGATGAAACAAACTGAAGACAACACAAATGGAAAAATATTCCATGTCATGGATTAGAAGAGCAAATATTTTAAGATTTTATTTATTTATTTGACAGAGATCACAAGTAGGCAGAGAGGCAGGCAGAGAGAGAGGGAAGCAGGCTCCCCGCTGAGCAGAAAGCCCAATGTGGGGCTCGATCCCAGAACCTGGGATCATGGCCTGAGCCAAAGGCAGAGGCTTAACTCACTAAGCCACCCAGGCACTCCAGAAGAGCAAATATTTTTAAAATGTCTATACTGCCCAAAGTAATCTACAGATTCAATGCAATCCCTATGAAAATACCAACAGCATTTTTAAAGAACTAGAACAAATAATCTTGAAAGTTGTATGGAACCATACAACACCCCAAATAGCCAAAGCAATCTTGAAAAAGACAAAACTGGAGGTATCATAATTCCAGACTTAAAAATCACTGCCAAGCTATAGTAATCAAACAGTATGATACTGGCATAAAAACAGACTCACAGGGGCGCCTGGGTGGCTCAGTGGGTTAAAGCCTCTGCCTTCGGCTCAGGTCATGATCCCAGGGGCCTGGGATCGAGCCCCGCATCAGGCTCTCTGCTCAGCAGGGAGCCTATTTCCCCCACTCTCTCTCTGCCTGCCTCTCCGCCTACTTGTGATCTCTCTCTCTGTCAAATAAATAAATAAAATATAAGAAAAAAAAAATAGACTCACAGATTAATGGAGTAGAGAGCCAAGAAATAAACCCACGATTATATGATTAATTAATCTTCAGCAAAGGAGGCAAGAATATGTAATGGGAAAAAGAGTCTCTTCAATAGTGTTGGGAAAACTGGACAGCTATGTGCAAAAGAATGAAACTAGACTACTTTCTGTCACCATACACAAAAACAAATTCAAAATGATTAAAACCTAAACATGAGACCTAAAACCATAAAAATCCTAGAAGAGAATAAGCAGGCGGGAATCTCTCTGACAGCAGTTGTAGCAACATTTGTGTAGACAGGTCTCCTAGGGCAAGGAAAAAAAAAAAAAAAAAAACTTTTGGAACTCCATAAAAATAAAAAGCTTCTGTGCAGCAAACAACAATAAAACAAAAAAACCTACTGAATAGAAGATATTTGCAAATGACATATCCAATAAGGAGTTACTACCAAAGATATATAAAGAACTTCTACAACTGAACACCAAAAAAGCAAATAGTCTAATTACAGAATGGGCATAAGACTTCAAGAGGCATTTCTCCAAAGAAGACATCCAGGTAGCCAACAGACTGAAAAGATGCTCAAACATCACTGATCATCAAGAAAATGCAAATCAAAACTATAATAAGATGTTATCACCTCACACCTGTCAGAATGGCTAAAATCAAAAGTCCAAGAAACAAGTGTTGCTGAGGAAGTAGAGAAAAACAAACCCCCTTGCACTGCTGGTGGACAAGCAAACTGGTGCAGCCACTGTGAAAAACAGTATGGAATTACCATGTGACCCAGTAATTCCACAACTGGGTATTTACCCAAAGAAAATGAAAATACTGATTCGAAAAGATACAGGCACCCCCTATATTTACTGCAGCATTATTTACAAAGGCTAAGATACGGAAGCAGCCCAAGTGTCCGTTGATTGATGAATGGATAAAGATGATATGGTATAGATATATAATGGTCTATTACTAGCCATAAAAAAGAATGAAATCTTGCCATTTGCAAAAACATGGATGGATCTAGAACGTATATTAAGTGGAATTAAGATAGAGAAAGAAAAATACCACGATTTGATTCATATATGGAATTTAAGAAACAAAACAGAGAAAAAAGATAAAGAAGAAACCAGACTCTTAAATACAGAGAACTGGTAATGGGTGAGGAGATGGGTGGGGGGATGGGTGAAATGGGTGAGGGGAATAAGAGCACACTTATCATGATGAGCACAGAGTAATGCACAGAATTGCTAAATCACTATACTGTATACCTGAAACTAATGTAACACTGTATATTAACTATACTGGAATTAAAATTTTTTAAAAATAAGTTTAAAAAAGGTAACATTTCAGTTATCAAATACATACTCAAAAGAAATGGGGGGGCGCCTGGGTGGCTCAGTGGGTTTAAGCCTCTGCCTTAGGTTCAGGTCATGATCCCAGGGTCCTGGGATCGAGCCCCGCATCGGGCTCTCTGCTAAGTGCAGAGCCTGCTTCTCTCTCTCTCTCTGCCTGCCTCTCTGCCTACTTGTGTTCTCTGTCAAATAAATAAATAAAATCTTAAAAAAAAAAAAAAAAAGAAAGAAATAGGGGTGGGGAATCAGGGTACAAGCCTAAATTCTAATTCCAGTTCCACCTTTATTCCCAGAATAGACTGCCCAGATTAAATAATTTTCCTCAAAAACAAAAACATTTCTACTTTTTCAGTTTAAAATATGTAAGCATAATTAATTAGAAATGTGATGAGACACTCAATGTCCATTAGTGAAAAAGAAAGTCATTGCAACAATCATATTGAACACTATTGCAGGAGTTCTGAATTTTAAAGCAAACAATATTAAACAGGAATATAACACAAATTTTTCATTTTAGATATGTTGTTTTTATTCAAAAGAATAATTGCTTGACAACCTACGTCACAAAGTTTGAACCTAACTACCAGTCCACCGAAACAGCCCTGTTTGTATCCGCACAGCCACAGGGGCTGAAAAAGTCCTTTAGTCCCTTGTTGCTCTCAAATGCTGAGAATTGTCGTAGCTGAAACCACTGTTCTGGTGGACAGTTAGAATAATTGTTTCCACCATCTTGTTCCCCACACAGCTGCCCGAAGTTATCTTCTGCCCCTGGGGCTGGACCATCTGTTTTTGTGAAAGTTACAATATCGCAGTTTATAAAAATCCAAACTGTTCCTTTGATTTATATTATCTAACTGAATCATAGAAGTATTACTATGATGTTTAGAACACTGATCGACTCTACTTGCTTTAAATACTTTCTCAGATCTCTTTCACGTTTATTTTCAGTGATCAGTAAGCATGACATAATAAGCAGGCCAAAAACTCTGAGATGTCCACATGTTCCCTTTTCAGTTTAGTAAGACTTCACATTATATAGCGTTTTTGTATGTTACAAAAGTTGGTACAGTACACCTCTACTGGGAAAGCCTTAGACAGAATTCCCATTATTACAGTAAAATTGTAACTAGAAACGCAACACTTGAAGCAGAATACATGCAGAAAATTAAATCCTTTTAAAAAAATGAAATTGCTGTAGCCCCACACCAAATTTGTAATTGGCAAAAAATCCATTTCTAATCTGGTAAATGGTGGCGTAACAAAGTCAACTCATTAGCTTTTCAACTTGGTGACTGCAGCTGAAATGTTCTCTCTGAAGCATGCCACCATATTGAACATTTGATTTGGAAGTGTAGAATTAAGATTCATGAAATCTTGATATGTAACCTTTCTAGACCTTTCCTCTTAGAATCACCTAAGTGATGCTACTCCAGTGTGTTCTGGAGACTTCCCAAGGATCCCAGTTTCTCTCCTGCTTCCCCTATTCATAACCTTCACATCTATTTGAATCCATACTAACAAGTTCACTAAGAGTCTAATACCCGCTTAGTCACTTATTTCTGAATGGCTTCGGACCAAACTTTCACCTATGACATATGGATTTCATCTATGAAAAGGAAGGCGATGCCCTGCCTTTTTCACACAAGTGTCCTAAGGATAAGATGTCAAGTATGCGAGAAATCCTTTAATTATAATGTGCTATAATTAGGCATTACTGTTTTCTCTATGACAAGCAACAGCTTTGTCCTCCACCCAAATTAGAAAATACTGTTCTGGACATTCATTCAGCATCTTATTAATTGATGACTAACCTGATGAACTTGAGAGAACGTAATAGATTTGGGTTTTCCCTCCATATCAATACATAATGAAGCTCGCTAATACATGAATGGACAGTATGACTATCGGTGACTGCAAGGTGACAGAGCCAACACTGACCCCTTGGCATGGATGACCCTGCTGTCCACTCCACAGATGAGCAGTGCCAGCTGAGGGAGTTAGGATTTGATACCACTTGTGGTTTTGATTCTTCTGAAACAAAAAACTGCAGATGAGAGCATTAGGTACTTATGTTGTAGCCATCAAAAAAAGCAAGATAACTTTCTTACTGAATTGCCTCAGACAACATTTGCTCGTTCTGTGTTAGACCTGAGGAATTCAGGCTATATGCTGCCATCTAGGGATGGTATTACAAAAGTTTTCTGACGAGAAAACCAAACTTGTCCATTCTGTTGGACATAGCTCACCAGTAATTTCTCTTGTCAAATTTAAACAGTGTTCCTATACCCCTCCCAAGGTCTTTGATGCTCATTGCCATGAAAATCTACTTTCCTCAGAAATGCATCAAACTTCTATGTGTTTGAAGTTTCACAGAAGTTCCTGAAAAAAATTTCTCTTTACAAGTTACTTTTATGTATTATTCCTATAAAAATACCAAATTCTTGTTTAAATTTCACAACTGAGAAAATCATGTGTGCTGACTGCAGATAAATGTCTTGTACGTTAATACTTCTATTGATTAAGAAGTGTCTTATAAACCCGAACATGAAATCAAATTATAAATTTCAAGTTCTTCCTTTCAGTGTTAGCTGAGAGCAAAGAACTCTATCAGGATGACAAAGCCTAACTGCTGTCAAGTGCATAAATCGTAGCTAGTACTAAAAGACACAGTGACTTTCCCCCAATACTGTACAACATTTTATTGTAACAAAAATAATTAGATGCATTTCATAGCAATATATTATCATATAGGTACACACTGAGAAGGATAAATTGGATAAACAATAAAACAATATCTTACTATACATCCAATTAATCTAATTTTTGGGAAAAGAAAAACATATAAAATCATCCCTTTTTATATAATTCTATAGTTTTTCCAGAGACTTTATAGACAACACAGAATCAAGATGTAATCGTAAATTATTATAATTCTAACCTTAATATTAGAACCTGTAATGTAAAAATTCCAGTCATATCTTGCTAGGCATTTGCCAAATGAAATCAAATGTTTGTCATACAGTGGTTTTAAGCTTGTACAATAATAGTCAAATGCTGTATACTGCCATCGGCCCTTCTGTCTGATTTCACACACTGGCTGAAATATTAGTAAACTCACATTTTTTCACCTGTTTAGTCTCTGTGTTATCACTTCTCGATACATAATAGAGATATAGATGAGCAACAGAAAGATGACAAAGAAATCATCTAGAAAGCCTAGAATTCCAAACAAGGCTTCAGGTACAAAATCTAGAGGTGATATAAGATAGAAAAAAGCTCCCATTAAACAAAGTATAATCCTGATGCGGAACATCCAGAAAAGGCCCCCGACTGAAAACATTTCCCTGAATGCATGCCTCAGTAAAGTGGGTAGATCCATAATTCTTTCCATAATCTGGCAGGGAGAAGAACAAAATATGACTAGTCATCTAATATGTCAGATATCAAAATAATATAATTTTCTAACAATGTGCAAACTCAGTTAACATGAATTAAGGAGTTTCACGTATTTTCTAGTTACACATTTTATTTGAAAATAGCTTTAAAAAAAAAACAGCTTTTTGATAACTAGGTTCTTATACGATCGATCCTACTGCAGATAACTGAAAAGCAACTAAAATGTCAACAAACTTAAAATACAGGATATAGTGAGGTAACTCAAGTCCTCTCTAATTTGAATTAGTAAAATAAACCAAATGAAGCACTTAGTGTATATAGGATTAGAGACTGAGGCTTGAGCTGGGTCTGGGTTTAAACTCAACATCAATCTTTTGGTAGACAGGTGATCTGGGGCAAACTGGTTTAACCAAATTGAGATCCGACAACAACTAACCAAGCATGTGTCACAAGACTATTAAGAACTAAAAGAGATACAGTATACAAAAGACATTTATAAATTGCCAGACAATATAAAAGTGGTATACTTTAAAGACACATTAACTTGAATGGCTTTGACAGTCTAAGAATAGCAATGAAACGGATTCCTTCCTAGGATGTTTATTTGGCTTAGCTTGAGTTTAAGCGAATTACTAATTGCCACAAAGATTTTTGGAGTGCCAGACCCTATCTTTATGAAAATAATTAAGCTTCTGAATATGTACAAAAACATCAATTACCAGGTTTCTACATAAGTGAGCATAATTTTCACAGCTGAAATTTAACAAATTGCATAAATTTTTGAAAATTGAGGCATTCAGAGAAATTGGACCCTCACACACTCCTGGTGGGAATAAACCACCTCTTTGGAAACAGTTTGGCAGTTCTTCAAAATGTTAAACAGAATTATCATAATATCCAGCAATAAGGCACATACCCAAGAGGAATGAAAACATAGGTCCACACAAAAACTGGTACACAAATATGAATGGAAGCATTATTCATAATAGCCAAAAAGTGTAAACAATTCCAACGTCAATCAACTGATGAATGGATAAACAAAATAATATGTATCACTTGGCCATAAAAAGCAATGAAGTTCTGGTTTATATATCACAACATGGATGAACCTCGAAAAACTATGCTAAGGGAAATAAGCCAGAGACAAAAGGCCATATATTATATGGTCCCATTTCATGAAATGAAATATCCAGACTAGCCCAATCTATAGAGGCAGAAAGTAAATTAGTAGTTACCAAGGACTGGGGAAAGGGGACAGGAAAGGGGAGAATGGGAAGGGATGCCAAAGCTTTTGGGATGATGAAAATACTCTAAAATTAGATTATGACAATAGCAAGATTATATTTACTCTGAATACACTAAAGAGCATTGAATTATATATTTTAAACAGGTTGCACTTCATGCTGTGTAAAATGCATCTAAATAAAGCTGTTAACAAACGATTACTAGTATCTATTTGTATGACCTTGAGCAATGTCTCAAGATCTCTGTCTGCAAACTTTTCATTTTCTTTGTGTAGTCTGTTTGGACTATATGGTCCTGTGTAGTAATAAACTACCATGACTTCTCAACATAACTTCTTTCACTATCTCATTTCTCAGGGGTTGGTAGATACAGAGAAACTGACCAGATGAAGAAAGTCACTTCCTGTAGTAATTCCACTGGGCACAGCTCAGTTCTAATTAACAATCCATATAATTACAGTATGTCCAAGTATATATTTTGTTTGTTTCATGAGTGCCAAGTAAGTAGAGAGGGAAGTGGAGACAAAAATGGGAAGAACTGAGCAAGTGATAAGGAAGCAGTTCTATAAACTCCACCAGAAAATCTTGTAAATCCTTTTTGGAAAACTGGTCACAAAAAAACCAAAATGGTCTTTTTAGAATGAGTTCCTATGTTAACTTTCTATTCTTTATGGGAGAAACTCACATTTAAAGCAAAACAGCTGCACAACTTTCACAAGTCTATGGTGAATTATTTTAAAAATTCTAGTGACCAGCCAGTATATCTTTTGAATACTTTTCTGTCCTTTATCAGAACTGTTCGTTCACTTCTCATATGGTATCACTTATATATAAAATCTCTAATAAGTAGACAAGAAGTATGAAATGGGTCATTAAGAAATATCTGTGTATTAATCACAATCTTGCTCCAACTTTGGATGAGGAAATATCAAAGTAAGAGCTAAAAGTCTCTATTATACTGTAATTTCATCATCTACTTCTTACTCATTAAATATCTGACACCCACCAAAAATTAGTAACTGAGCAACGATATGCTTTCACACTTAAAAACACAGGAATGAATATCTTAAAACGATTTTTTTTTTTAAGTTCAGTGGTAGGTCTTGAATTTGGAACATACTTATTTTCAAAGAATCATCCTCTAGATGTCACTGGAGGATACGTTAAAAAAAAAAAAGTTGCTGGATGAAAAAGAAGAGGTCCCCGGATAACTGTACACCAGTGACTGGATTAAGTTTTCTTTTTGTTAGACATCTAGAAGATTTACCTTTATCCACAACAGCTGAAACTGTATGCCCTTCAATGTACACCATATCACATATCAGAAATACGTGCGAGGAAGCACGAGAGCACACAAATGTTTAGTACTGAAGCACTTTAATAGCCAATATTCTTGGCTGACAGTAGTAGTATCAACTCTTAAAGATAACTCACTAATTTATTCAACAAATATTAAGGGCCTACTGTATGCCAGGCACTGAAACTGGCGATGAGAATATAGCAGTGAATATATACATACAGTCCTTGCCCTCATGAAGCTTTTAGTCTACTGAGAGAAAGATAATGAACAAGATTTGAGTATAGTTTGTGACAAATGCTACAAAGGAATGGTGCAGAGGACAGTGATAGAGGATACCTTAGTTGATCAGAGAAACCCTCTTTTAGGAAGGTCTATTTAAGAACGACCTAAAGGATGAGAAGTCAGTCACAAGAAGAGCAGAGAGACAAGCATTCCCAACTGAGGGGTCATGTGTGAAGGCATTAAGATGGGAAGACTTGGGAGTGCGCTTCAAGAGCTGAAAGGAGGCTGGTGGAGGTGAGGCATTTTGGGTGAGGCTTGGGAGGCAGGAAACCAGGTCATGCAGGGCCTTTTAAGTACAGGAAGGAGTTGGAACATTATTCCAAAACATTGGAAGTTTTTTTTTCTTCTTCGTCTTCTTTCCCAAGATTTTATTTATTTATTTGACACACAGAGATCACAAGTAGGCAGAGAGGCAGGCAGAGAGAGAAAGGGGGAAGCAGGCTACCTGCTGAGCAAAGAACCCGATGTGGGGCTTGATCCCAGGACCCTGGGATCATGACCCGAGCCGAAGACAGACGCCTTAACCCACTGAGCTACCCAGGTGCCCCCACTGGAAGTTTTAAAATACAAGAACATCATGGTCTTATGTTTTCAAAATATTACTCGGGCTCCTGAGCAGAGAAAAAAATCGCAGTGAAGAGGCTACTTGCAATTATCCTAAGCAAGAGATGATGGTGGCTTAGGCTAGAATGACGGCTACAGACACAGGACATTTTTATGAGCTAAACATGAGAGGATCTCCCCAAATGAGAAAAGAAATGATACAACTCATTTATATACCAGATGAGGCGAATGAGGGAAAGGGAGAAATCAAAACAGCTAAGTAAGACTGAGAAAAGAAAACACCGAGCTGAGGAGGGAAGCAATTTAATATTGCACGTATCACGTTTGAGATGCTGAAGCAACACCTGAGCAGAAATGTAAGCCAAGACTCAGATGTATGCTCTGATCTCAGAGGAGAGATCTAGGCTTTCCATATAAATTTGTACTTAGAATATTCTGATTTTTAAAGTACATACTTAGTCGTGCACACACTTCTGGAATTCTTTGTTAGATTTTGGAAAAAACTGGAATAAGCCAGTAAAATGTGATAGAGTTTTTAATCTATCAAATGCCTTTTTGGGGGGTTAGGAGGTCAATCGTAAAATTAATGTGTTCTTTAAAAATCAAATGTTTTTGAGTAACTAAAATGACATAACAAAAAACCTCCCCAACACCTAGAGTTAGTTAGGGAAACATTTCAAAGAGGAGGCCCAAGGTAAATAAAAAAGTGGAAAACACAATCGTAAAACTCTCCAGAAGTTCTTAGTTCTAAGTTTCTCATTAGACAATCCCTATTTTAGATTTGCGCATGAGTCAGTAATTTCACATTTCCCTCCAATTTTTTTTTCTGTAATCTCCTTCATAAATACTTTTATAATGCCTTTTTCTTTTTAAGATAGAAAACTGCAGTCCTTGGGAACGCTGTAACTCAGTGATTGACAACAACGAGGAAGGTTAAAACTTTACCCGACACACATAAACAATGAGACTTTTTATGATTATTAAGGTAAATCTCACCTTACCAAAGAGAAGTATCATTATACTCTAATTTTGCACCTGCTATAACAATACTCACAGATCTGGGCTGCCCTGAGAATCTCCGGTTATAATCATTAATATCTTGACGCAATGATACAACCTCCTGAGATTGGTCATTTTCACCAAATACTGTTAGCAGTAAAGTCACCTGTATGTTACAAAAAAAACACTGTTAGACTTTTCTGTAGCATTAATTTTTTTCATTTTGTATTATTATTCAATGGAATGAGAAAAGCTTCTAAATTTATATTTCACTCATTTTTTTTTCAGTTATTTCTTTAAATAAACACAACATGGAGAGGAAAGTAAGGTACCACTGACTTATAATAAAATCCAATGTAAAATGTAATTTGAATTCCCATAAAATCAAATGGGGACCTCAAGCAAACACTGGTTCTAATATTTTCCAGTTCACACCAGGGATAAAGTCAGTAATGCTCTGGGCTAACAAATGATGAGAAAATATTCAGGAGCAAAGTAATATAAAAATATATGTTTATTATTGTGGGAGTGAAAAATTAGGGATGTGTTTTGTGATTACAATCATTATTCTTCAACCTCACTGGTATCTGAAGTATCTTTGAATGCTACCAAACATAATACAGAGATTAAGTTATTGCAGGAGCCCACTCTGAAGCACCCATCCCTACTATCATCAAAAAAGGTCATTTTTTTTTTAAAGATTTTATTTATTTATTTGACAGACAGAGATCACAAGTAGGCAGAAGCAGGCAGAGAGAGAGGGAGGCAGGCTCCCCGCTGAGCAGAGAGCCCAATTCAGGGCTTGATCCCAGGTACCATGACCTGAGCCAAAGGCAGAGGCTTTAACCCACTGAGCCACCCAGACGCCCCCAAAAAGGTAATTCTTGCTACTAATATGTAACGTAATACTTTTAACCTGGTTTCCTCCATGGTAGAGGTAAAGATACACAAGCGTCCCAGGACCATACTGAGGTAATCTGAAGATGACAGTATCTTGAAAAACAAGTACATTTAAAAATATATCAATGCCTATAGAAATGGCCACTGTGTGAGGAGATAAAAATGGGAAGATTTAGGTTTAAATCATCTAGCTGTTTTTATCCTTCCTCAGTTCAGCTGTAAAACCAGGCCTTCCCACGACTCAGATGCTTTCCAAACAGTCAAGCAAAGGAGTGATGAAGAGCAAGGTGGTAGGAAAGCAGGTACACAGCCTCTCTTCACAAATTTGCTAATAAAAATGCATCTTGCAATGAATAGTAAGAGAGCACTTACTATGGGCCAGGCACTGTACTACAAGCTACATGGACCCCAAAACCGAAGACACAGCCCTGCCCCTTGCCAACCACAACACCCAAGATGGAAGGGGAGGCAGACCTGTTACAAGGCGCTTGAGAGTATTGCTTGCGAATAAGGACTTCTGCCTGGGGTGCCCAGAAAGCTGGAAACCTAAGCTGGCCCTTGAAGTGCAGCTCGGGCCACTGGTGTATCGGCATATGCGTTCGGGAAGCGAAGTGGTGAGCACGGTGCAGTCAGGGGCAGCTGCCCGTGCACTGCATCAGTGGGACAGGGTGGCGAAGGGGTACCTGCCGCCTGTCCTACTTCCAGGATGTATTCTTCTATAGTTACGGAACCAAAAGCTATTATATAGAAACAATTTTATCTCTACCCTTCTGGAGTCTAGCAATTTATGGGTGGTCAAAAGGATATCATATATATATATATATATATATATATATATATATATATATATATATCACATATATACCCTATGAAAAGCCACGGATAGAGCCAAGAAGAGGGGACAGGTGGTGGAACTAATTCTTTAATGTCAGACCTATGGCTTAGTCTCAGCATTGCTGGCAGATGGCTAACGATTATGCGAAGTGGTATTAGCAAATAAATTTCACTGGTGACGGACTTGTTTCATATAATCAAATCATCCAGAGAAGCAGTACAAACAACATCAACAACAACAACAAAAAAAACTCCACTGATTTTCCTCTTGCCGTGTGATACAAAGTCAAATGTGAAAAAGGCAGAATTTGGGAATGTAGAAGCAAGGGGGAAAAAAGATAAAGCCCTGAACTTCCCTCTCCACATGCCACAAAATGAGGCAGTGATGGGGGTGAGTGGATAGCCAGAACAAGGCTGAAAGGGTGTGTGTGTCTGTGTGTGGCAATACAAGCTAGATGGTTTTTTTTTCATATAAAGTCCAAAAATCAGACAAAACTAGACAATAATCTTAGAGATGCATGCTAAGGTCATAAACCTATAAAGAAAGTCAAGGAAATGCTTATCATAAAAGTCAAATAGTAGTTGCCTCTAGGAGAGGAAGGAGGGGTTGGAGATTTGGTCCTGAGGAGGCTTCTGGGGGCTGTTGGCCAGTTCCTATTTCTTTATCTGAGTGGTGATTATTGAAGTGTTGCTTTGTGATAATTCAATGAGCAATATTTTTATGTTTTGTGTGCTTTTCTATACGTCTGTTATAGTTTACAAAGAATTTTAGAAAAATTGTTGCCCTTTCTACCATTTTGTTTCATTTTTTGGCCTCCATGAGTTTATGCCTTTACAAAATGTCCTGTTCTTTTAATAGGGTGGCCAACAGCAAAAGTAAATACATGTATTCAATTTGACATCTTTACTTGAAAGCTCTCTATCCTTTCTGGACTTCACTTTGCACAGTGAAAGACTTCCTAAGGAGCTGCTCTCTTTTTACATGTTCATAACTCATCAGTAGAAAGGTAGGTATTTATTTTAGATGAAAGATAAAATAAGTATATAGAAAATTATGAAAAAACTGTATACAACTGATAGAATGTTCTATTTCACTATATTTACTAATTAAAAAACTAAGAACTTCATTTTCTCCAATTTTTCATTATTTTGCTTTTCCAGTTTGTCAAAGAAATTGAGAAAATCTGTGCTGACATTTCAGTCTTCAATATATGTTTATAAAAACTTATCACCTCCCCCCTGAAGTAACTCCTATACTAACTAAAATAGTCTGATCTGTTCTGGATCATGTAATATAGATATGTCTCCAAAAGAAACATTTTAAAAAACTATTGTTCATCATATAAAGCTATCTAGACCCTCACTGGAGAAGGGCAGCTTAAAAGTAAACTGAAAGGGGAAAACATTTTTTTATATGTAGGGGAAATATCTGGTTAAGCCTGATTAGCTAGTTCAGTTATTCCTCTGTTGATATTACAACAAAGACTTACTAGAATTTTGGGGAGGATTCATTTACCAGTTTTTTACTATAATTGAAAGATTTAGAAAGGTATTTCCCTTTTTTGCTGTCTTTAAGACATTAAAAAAATAATGGAGTAACATTACAGAAGCTTTGATAAACAGAACTTCCTACGATCCAGCAATTCCACTAGTAGGTGTTTACCCAAAGAATACAAAATATTAATTCAAAGGGATACATGCACCCCAATGTTTAGCAGCATTATTTACAATAGCCACATTATGGAAGAGCCCTGGTGTCCACTGACTGATGAATGAATACAGAAGATGTGGCATGTATATATAGTGGAATATTACTGAGTCATAAGAAAGAATGAAATCTTGCCATTTGCAATGAATGGATGGAGCCAGAGTATTATGTTGAGTGAAGTAAGTCAGAGAAAGGATCTCTGACCCTAGGATCTCACTCACACTTGGAATTTAAGAAACAAAACAAGAAAAGGGGGAAAAAAAGAAAGGCAAAGAAAGAAACAGACTCTGAATTAAAGAGAACTGATGGTTACCAGAGGAGAGGTGGGTGGGGGAACGGGTGAGACAGGTGACTGGGATTCAGGAGTGCCCTTGTGATGAGCACTTGTGCGGAAGTGCAGATTCACTGTATTGTACACCAGGAACTTCTATTACCCTATATGTTAACTAACTGAAATTTAAATAAAAACTTAAAAAAAAATCAAAACAATTCAAAAGTAGATACAGAAATTATTAAAATTTATAATATGAACTAGCATAAATGATGCTTTCTGGATACAAACATTACCGTTTGTCGACAGATTGGACAACTGATTGCCCCAAGCCATGAACCGTATCGCCAGTATGCAATAATGCAGGTACCTAATGAGTGAAAAAAAAAAAACATGAATACTAATGTTTTAAATTTCAAGGCCCATAAATCCTCAGAAAGTTTCAAATATTTGAAATATTTTTATAGTATCTTCTTATTTTAAAATATTTTTTATTTCATCCAACCAACTCTTTAGGCAAATTTAAATCTCATAATTCCCAGCCACTGAAAATATTTTTATTTAAACTACTAGTTAAGATACAGACATTTTTATATAATCCAAAGCAAGCATATATTACTGCTTCAATGCTCAGCCTTAATAGAAATATTGCATTTCCTATGTAGAATAAATAAACATCATTGCAAATATAACAACCAACAAATCACAGTATAAATAAATTTTCTGTCCCAAATTTGGTATATATGTTACAAAAACACCACTTCTATTTTTTTAAGAATTTAGAAAGCCAAGTTACAGTGGCATCAATAATAATTATTAAGAACCATAGGATACGAAGATTACATGCTGTTTGACCTAATAAAGTTTATAATCCAGTTCAATAATTGAACCAACTTTTGTAGTGGATGAATTTGATTTTTCTGCTAGAAGGTGTTCATGAGCAGCAGAACAGCTTTAAGGCAGAGTTTATAGGCCTCAAAAAGTAGCAGGTAAGCTAAATGCAGAAGCACTAAAGTTCAGGCCACTAACAAATGAAGAAGAAATTATTTTATTTTATTTTTTAAAGATTTTATTTATTTATTGGACACAGAGAGCAAAAACGGGGAGGGAGAGAGGGAGAAGCAGGCTCCCTGCTGAGCAGGGAGCTTGACATTGCACTTGATCCCAGGACCCTGGGATCATGACCTGAGCCACCCAAGTATCCCAAGAGGGACTATTTTAAAACACTGTCCAGGGGCATCTGGGTGGCTCTGTGGGTTAAGCCTCTGCCTTCGGCTCAGGTCATGATCTCAGGGTCCTGGGATCAAGTCCCGCATCGGGCTCTCTGCTGCTCTGCAGAACCTGCTTCCCTCCCTCCCCCCACTCTTTGCCTGCCTCTCTGCCTACTTGTGATTTCTGTCAAAGAAAGAAAGAAAGAGATCTTTAAAAAAAAACAAAAAACACTGTCTGATGTTTGAGGGGTCAATTCATTTCTTCTCTGCAGAACACCTATTTCTCAGACAATCCAGGTCCCACTGTGAATCTGAATTAAGTGCTTCCAGCCTCCAGGATCTTTTCTGTTTTCTCACTCTTGTCTTAGCAACCTAGCTTAGCCCTCCTGAATTCCTTATTCTGATTCTTCCAGATCAAATTAATGTCCAGAATTTAGAATGAGCAATGACAGTCAAATTGAGAAGACCAAGATGACATAAGTGAAATCAATCAGAAGATAGTTAAATCGCAAAACCGTTTACTATTAACTTTAAGTACAAAGGGAATATAGGAGGGAGAACTCTGGGATGCAGCAGAGAGTAATACGTAGGTGAGAAAGGATTTGAACTGAACTTTGTAAGTTAGGTAAGATTTAGATATAGAAAACAGAAAGGAGCATGCTCCCATTATAATGAATAGAAAGAAGCAAATGCCAGAAGTGAAATAAATGACATCTAAGGAGAACGGTGAGCAAACCAAGGGGCTAAGCAAAGGCTATCCACATTGGACATTATAGTGACTATGGGGAAAAACAGGTATGATGATTTAAAGATGAATTTAAAAACCAAACAATATCTGGTATCTTTTCCTACTCTCAGAGTTCTGTCAGATAATATTTATTAATCTGAACAACCTAATTTCACACAGAAACTATATGAAAACAAAACTTCTAAACCTTTTTAGTATTATTATTAACATCCATAGTGATGCCTGAGCTCTACCTACTACTTGTTCACTCCAAAATTCAATGTGTCTTGACATATATTCACTTATTTAATTCCACATCTCTTTCCTACAAATTGGAGTACGGTGTCCTTGCTTTGTAAATTATGTAACGGCCACTGACTGAACAGAAAAACTATGGTCCAGCAAATCAAATGCTCCAGTTCACACACATCTGCTATGATATTGCTCAAGGTTTTCCCTTTTCTTCAACTTTCCTCCCTATAAAAAGAGAGATCCACCTAAATAAGATGGTGGGAGAAGAAGACTCATTGACTTTAATCTGGGTCATAATCTCCCAGAGTCTGTTTATTTGTAAAATGGGCATAACACTTCATAAGACTGCTGAAGAATTAAGTAAAACAGTGTGGGTTACAAATGTAAGTGAGGTAAGTCTGTTGTTGCTATTTTTCTTAGCTCACTGTAAAGGAAAAGAACTGTAGTTCCATATAGAGGAACTAAGCTAAGGTGCCTTTTATATATATGTAGTATCAATATACTTGAACTACTATTCAAAGAAACACATTCGTTTCTTGAGAAGCTGAATGACTAGTTTTCTAAATCTTTGAACCTAGAGACAGTATATAAAGTGTCTAACAAGTACAGCAGGCTATCAGAAGCAATCTACCCAATTACCTCAGACCCAGAAACCAAGAACACAATACAGCCGTCTTTTATCCACTCAGTGAATTACCTAAGCCTGGGTTGGCAAATGGAGTTCATCAGGCCTGCCAAACCTCACTGATTCTTAACACATGCCTCGAGTACTGTGTTAAAGGATGGCTGAGGCTGTATCCAGACTTGGAAAGAATGTCCAATTGATCAGGAACATCTACCAGAGGTTTGAGAAGGGGAAAAGTATCTGCTTTCTCTGATGGCCATTTAATTCTATCTGGTATTTCATGATTTTGCAGCTCATTAGCATTCCCAATAGACCAAGACAGACATTGAAATGAGTGTTTTATAACTTGTTAGCTATCTTAGGGAAAAACCTTAGGGAAGAGGATGAAATTAATGAAAGATGCAATAATGATATTGGTCGGTGTTTACTAAAGGAGCACAGGTAGAGAAAACCCTGCAGTGCATGATATGGATTTCAAATTATTTATGTCATCCCCAAAGTATAAATAATAGCACTATATAATTAGCACTAGTAATTCCATATAAACTCAAACAACAAAGGGGAAAAAGAAACTTAAAGGATCACTGTATGCTACATTTTAAACTGTCTTAAAATGGAAAATGGGTACATTTTGGGAGCAATTAGAACCCTGTCTAGAGGGGCGCCTGGGTGGCTCAGTGGGTTAGGCCTCTGCCTTCGGCTTGGGTCATGATCTCAGGGTCCTGGGATCGAGTCCCGCATCGGGCTCTCTGCTCAGCAGGGAGCCTGCTTCCCTCTCTCTGTCTCTCTGCCTGCCTCTCTGTCTACTTGTGTTCTCTCTCTCTGTCAAATAAATAAATAAAATATTAAAAAAAAAAAAAAACCCTATCTAGAACACACCATTGAAACAGAAAGAAATACTACAAATAAAACAACAGATTTAGTGAATGGATAAATATAAGTAGAGAGTAGTCGTAGAAGCTACTAATCACATAGCAGAATTGACCACAGGGTCTGAAGTTAGGCCTACATTTAAAATCTGGCTTTCTCCTAGCAGCTGGGTTACCTTTTGCAGAATTTCTTTTTTTTTTTTTTTTTAAAGATTTTATTCATTTATTTGACAGAGAGAGATCACAAGTAGGCAGAGAGGCAGGCAGAGAGAGAGGAAGGGAAGCAGGCTCCCTGCTGAGCAGAGAGCCCGATGCGGGACTCGATCCCAGGACCCCGAGATCACGACCCAAACCGAAGGCAGCGGCCCAACCCACTGAGCCACTCAGGCGCCCCCTTTTGCAGAATTTCTTAACTCAGCTGCAGTTCCCTCATATGTGGAACTCAAGGAGGTGAAGTATGTTAAGTGCCCAGCACATAGCAGGCATGCAATAAACTGATCCGCTCAATCTCATATGACCGTAGTAAGAACTGACTATATGGTATCTCATTCTTTATGAAGTCTTTCTGGAGGGTCAGGAAAAACACCCCAGAGGTAGAAAGGACCCCTTACTGATACTAGGCCAAGTGTGCAATCTATGCTCCATTCCTGTCCGACTGTATGCTCTACATTCAACATTCTCTCTAACCAACCCTCTGAGGTCATGACAAAAAAAACGGCTAATAACTTTTGTGCTGATGCAGGGTAAAAAGGAGGGAAGAAGGCTAAAGGGAAGGTCGTGGGCAGGGTCCTTAACAGAACTTCCCTGCCTTGGGAAGGATGAATAATAAATGAGACTACCAAAAGTGATAAACTGTGAGGGATTTAGTGTATTCCTCTTGGTATTCATATACTTGAATTACCACTCAAAGAAACACATTTCTGTTTACTGAGAAGTTGAACTCGTGCTTTTTAATCGTTGAGCTCACAGACACTAAATAAAAGTGGCTAACAAGTACAGCAGGATATCAGAAGACATCTACCCCAATCATACAAATGTGACAAATCATACAAAATGTGACAAAATTAAGAATCCAGCCCATGTAAACATATGGGTCTTGGTCTAAAAGAGTCACTTTCCCCAAATATAGCATTGTTTGCTTACCACAGAAAAGATGTCCACAGTTTGTTTCCACAGGGAAGGAGGCTTGGTGTAAACAGATTGGACAGTACATGTCAGTGTAAAACTGCTGTCGAGCAGCAGCAGGGGCATCCTGATGAGAAAATATGTATTCATGATTATACATGATTATCTCTAGGAGTATCATCATACCCAAGAACACAGCCAGAGCGCATAAGCCTCATCCAATCTTAGATGTGCAGTAAAGTCTTGTAAGTTTGATAAAGTTATGAGGCTGTATCATTGTTTTATTTAAGCTGCATGGTCTCTACCTTCCTTCCTGAACATGACATAAAGACAAAAACCTGTATTAACTCCGGAGTTTCTCTTTCACTCTGCTGGAATGAGTAAGTTATTCTGAGAAACACAAGGCTGAGCTAATGCAAAAGCTCAAGAAATGTCCAACTCTTTCCCAAGTATTAGCTTTTAATCATTTTTTAACTTAAATAAAATTAATTAACATATAGTGTATTATTAATTTCAGAGGTAGAGGTCAGTGACTCATCAGACTTATATAACACACAGTGCCCATGACACCGTGTGCCCTCCTTAATGTCCATCATCATGTTACCCCATCCTTCCCTACCCCACCTCCCTGCTTTAACCATTTTTAACATCTTTTTCATTCATACGTTCCTGACAAGTATTGCATGTATGCTGTACCTCACAAGCGTCCAGAATTAAACTTTCAAAGAAGAATAGTGGTCATTTTGGAAGAAGGAAAATTTAATATATTGGTAACTTGGGCTTAATCATTCACATGGTCAGATTAATAAAATTTAATGTTTCTCAGTTATGTCACTGTTGTGATTGTACAGGAATGTAGAGTAGAATCACCACTGCAAGAAGCATCCACATATCAAAGAACCCACCAGAAAGTAAGTGATATGAGGATAAGGACATTATCTATAGGATTCATTGTAGTGGCCCAGGAACTAGAAAAGTATCTAGCAGTAGTGTGTAATATGTATCTTTTAAAAGACATATAAAAACCGATTTTTATCACATCTAGCACAACTCTTATAAACAAATTAGCCAGCATTAAAAACATCAAATTACCAAATTTGCTAAATATGAACTATTCATTGTAAACTGAATCAAAGATTTCTGTCACCTAAAACTAAGAACGTAACTAAAACCTCTTTCTTAAATTAGTCCTAAAATACTGCAATAGTTTATAAGCCACAGCGACATGTTGATGTTATTGCCTTTTATATCATTTTAAATGGTGCAAAAAAGAAAAACATACAGCTCTTAATGTCTCCCCTCTATCTTTTGTCTTCATTATTATTATTTGGAAATTAACTAAAACAAAACAAAAACCAAAACCAATTACCGGTGCTGTCCAACAGAACTTCATGCAGTAACGGAAATCTTTATCTATAGATACTTGAAAGGTGACTAGTATAACTAAAAAGTACTGAATTTTAAATTTAATTTTAGTGAATTTAAAATTAAATAGCTACATATGGGTAGTGGCTACCATACAGGACAGTGCAAAAAGGGCTAAGTCACTAGCTTTATTCTAACTAGAGCTAAATGCCATGTCCGAGGAAGGTGTGGGGGAGGTGAACTGCACAGTGGCTCAAAGGCATCTGGAAGATGCCACTCAGTGTGGGACTTCTGGATAGCCAGATCCATTCATGTAACTCCAGCAGGAATTTAAGTCCATCTTCGTGATCTAATATGTTAGATGGGAATGATACTTACTGACTTACTGACCATGTTTGCAAATTAAATAAAACAGTTGTATGTGAAAACACTCTGTAAATTAGAAAACACTATCCCAGCATGAATTATTACTAACAGCAGCTCTGGAACAGAGTACCAGAGTACTACTAACACGCTTAAACTACTTCTGCATCAGGAATTCTTATTTGTTTAGCTCACAGCTGAATCCTTAATGCCTAGAACAGTGTCTGGCATATGGTAGATGTTTAATAAATATCTGGTGAATGAATAAATTGTGAAACACTCTTTGGAATTAAATTTTGATTGGTGAGTGGGAAATCAATTTTTATTTTTTGACATTAGCTATTTTGGCATGAAGATGTACAATATCCTACTCAGTCCAGCCTTCATGAAATATATTATATTTCTGACTCTTAGAGTCCATCTGGTGAAAAGCACAGAAGGGAAAGAAAAGTTTTCTTCTTTGCCTAATTAGTTTTGCTAACTTTGACCATGGAGAAAAAGAAGAGGAACAAAAAGCCACCCCTTGTAGTCCTCTCTTTGTAGGTCTCCAGGCAATATGTAGGTCATTGGGTAAAAAAAAAAAATAGTTTTTCTACTACATTTCATTAAAGCCAATTAGACGGTGGTTATTTCCTCACAATAACAGGAAAACTACTGTTTTTAAAGCAAGTTAAACACACACACACACACCCCCCCATGAAAATATCTGAGTAGTTAAGACTAGTCATTTACCTAATTTGAAAATATACAATCAATAGAATAGTTTAAATAACAAAGCAGGAAATCAGTTCATGTTTCCAAAAAGTTATTTGCTCTTTCATCACAATTTCATATGCAAGGGGAATAATAAATGTTACTCCTTATATAAATGCACACATCCATGTAACAACAGTACCTGTTCTGTTTGAAGTTGCTCCCGAAGTACCCTTACTAACTCTTGGTTTTCTGGGTGAATGTTCTGATGTGCATTTCTGTTGAGTAAAATATAATAAGTTTGAATATAAAATATTGTTAGATGAATCAGTTTTCTTTTTGTAAGTTTTTTTTTTTTTACACCTTTATTTATTTACTTTTCATTTAGTTTAAATCCTTGAAGGGTACAGCATCACACGGATTCTGTGGCCAATGGCTTTAGCAGGAAGGTTGCTTTGGAATTTGGCACGAACCATGCCACTGTTTCCATGAGAACAAGCTTTTCCCCAGATTACTCTGGTTTTGTTTGGTTGGCCACCAGGAGTCACTGTGTTGTTCCTTGCTTATACACAGAAGCACACCTCTTGCCTATATAGAATTCTGTTTCATCTTAAGCATAAACACCTTCGATTTGAAGAAGAACTATGTGCTCCCTATGACTCCGAAGACCCAGCTTATAGCAAAAATGGCCTTGGACCACAGCCCTCCAGACATGCTTTGGCATTTTAGATGTCCTGTTCCTAGCAGGTGTCCATAGGCTCCAAGATGGCAGAAAAAGTTTTTTTTTTTTTTTTTAAGTAATCCCTACATCCAATGTGGGTCAGGACCCCGAGATTAAGAGTCACATGGTCTACTGACTAAGCCAGCCAGGCACCCCAAATCAGTTTTCTTTATGGGTCTAAGTTTCAACCAAGAACTACTGGTAACTTCATAAATGCAAATGATGGCATATAACTGTCTCCAATTCCAGGACTGAACATTCCAGGTTACTCTGTGAGGAATTCTAGGATCACTAAGTATGGGCTGATTTCAGGTTCAACTGGCAAATGATGAAATCCAGAGGCCTAAGACCTTGTATTTGATTTGATGTAACTGCAGGCTTACAAATCATATGAAGAATAACTAATACATTTATTTCTTCTGTAAAATTCCTTCCAAAAAAAGCAACTACATAATTATATTATTATGCATTTGAACATTTATCCATATCTAATTAGATCTTTCCACCTATAAGGGGAGGGGTGTAGCAGAAAATAACACTGTATCATATAGAAAAGCCCAAACCTAATATACCACTAATATCTTAACTTTAACAATTCAAACAGAGACTCAAAGGCAAGAATTTAGAGGCTGAAATAAAGGATGAGATAAGACATGTGGGTGACTGGAAATCAGAACTCATGGTTAGGCCAGGGTGAGGGTGAAGATCTCCATCTGATTCACAGCTTAATTCCATTTGGCCACCCAGGTGCCCTTAAACTTAAACATTTTTTTTAAAGATTTTATTTATTTGAGAGAGAGAAAGAATGAGGAGAGAGAGCACGAGTGGGTGGGGGAGGGTTAGAGGCAGAAGCAGACTCCCCGCTGAGCAGGAAGACTGATGTGGGATTTGATGTGGGACTCAATCTTGGGACTCCAGGATCATGACCTGGGCTTAACCAACTGAGCCATCCACGCTCTAAATATTAATACTTTAACAGCAATATTTTAAGTTCACAAAATCCCAGCATTACTCTAGTATATAAGAGCCTTTATTCTCCCGGTGAGCTAATAGTCAACAGTGATAAAAGCTCTAAATGAGGGCCACCTGGGGGGCTCAGTCAGTTGGGCTTCTGACTTGATTTTGGTTCTAGTCATGATCTCAGGGTCATGGGATCGAGCCTTGTGTCCGGCTCTGTTCAGCGGGAAGTCAGCTTGAGGTTCTCTCACTCCCTCTCCCCTCCCCCCACCAAAATGAATGGATAAATCTTTAAAAACTAAAGAACAAAACACAAAAACAAAACAAAACAAAAAACACCCCCCTCTACATCAATATCCTAATGAGACAGGGAAAAGTTTATAAAATACATCTTATTATTATTCAACTTTTAGTAAATAATTTAAATTTTAGATAAAAAGCTGACAAAATATGACCATTAGTTCTGACAGAACATTAAAAAAAAAGTCAAATATCTAATCGGAAACTAAACATAAGGGTACCTGAGTGGCTCAGTCAGTTAAGTGTCCGCCTTTGGCTCAGGTCATGATCCCAGGGTCCTGGATCAAGCCCCACATACTGCTTCCTGCTCAGTGGAGGAAAAGAGCCTGCTTCTCCCTCTCCCTCTGCTCCTCTCCCCGCCTCAAGTAACACAACACAACGTAACACAACATAACATAACATAACATAAACCATGAATGTAATAAAGCTACTTGAACTGTTTAAATATCTTAAATTTCGGTAGATTATTTTATTTTACTTTTTTACAAGATTTTATTTATTTATTTGACACAGAGAGAGAGATCACAACTAGGCAGAAAGGCAGGCAGAGAGAGAAAGAAGGAGAAGCAGGCTCCCCACAGAGCAAGGAGCCCGATGTGGGGCTCAATCCCAGGACCCTAAAATCATGACCTGAACCGAAGGCAGATGCTCAACCAACTGAGCCATCCAGGCGCCCCGGATTATTTATTTTAAATAGTACCTTCTCGTGACTGAGTAAACATCTCCAGAAGAAAGCTACCCTCTGGTGGAAACAATCTATCAGGGAACAGCACATGAATCATCTCATTTGAGTACCAGTACACACCTAACTAAACAACATTTCTCTATGACACCTGAAAACCATTCCCTTCTCATTGGAAAAAGACAGTTACTATTTTTCAGAGTATAGATATAAACCATGTAACTGGAAGGTCTTTCTTTTGGTTTCTTTCCATAAAGGAGAAGGTAAAAGACTGTAAAATCTGGTAGTAGAATGTTAGAAAAGTCAAAGTATAGCCAGAGAACAAGAACAAACAGTCTGAGATGCTGACATGGCCTGTAGCTTGGAAGTTAAGTGTGATTAGCAACTATGAGCACAGAACCAAAAATCTAGAAAATAAAGGGATAATTAAGACGGACTGAAAGCTAGATTAGACAGTCTTCAAAATATGATTATCTAGGGGCGCCTGGGTGCTTCAGCTGGTTAAGCAGCTGCATTCTGCTCAGGTCATGATCCTAGAGTCCTGAGATCAAGTCCCGCAGCAGGCTCCCTGCTCAGGGAGGAGCCTGCCTCACCGTCTGCCCGCCACTTCCCTCCTTGTGTGCTCGAGCGCGTGCATGTGCGCACGCGCGCTCTCTCTCTCTCTCTCTCAAAGAAATTTTTAAAATCTTAAAAAAAAAAAAAAAAAAATCCCCTGGTGGACCAGGGGATTGCGCATCTGCCTTCAGGTCATGATCCCACAGTCCTAGAATTGAGCCCCACATTGGGCTCCCTGCTTCTCTCTCCCTTTGCTGCTCCCCCTGCTTGTGCTCCCTTTTTCTCTCTGTCAAATAAATAAGTAAAATCTTTAAAAAAGAAAAATATGACTCTTGGTTTCTACTTAGGTAACAATCTCAGGGTTATGTGATCAATCCCCGTGTCAAGCTCTGCGCTCAGGGGGGAGTCTGCTTGAGATTCTCTCTCTCCCTCTCCCCCTACTCACGTTCTCACTCTCTAAAATAAATAAATAAATCTTTTTAAAAATGTGATCATCTCAGCTATGAGAAATAACACTAAGTAGGTCCGAATAAAGTAAGATGCCAGGAAAACAGTGGCTCTAATACAGAAACAAAGTACATCATTTATTAATGATTAATGGTCCTTCATTATTCTTCGAAAGGAGAAACCAAAATTAACCAGTTAAGTTACGTGGCCCTTGAAAGAAGCCAGGAAGCTCTAATATGAAGAAGGAAATGATGCCCAAACCCTGGGTCAAGAAACAAAGTTTGAATCAAAGTTTACAAATGCACAAGTCTGTGGTTTATACATTAAACTGCTTTACCAAACCTTTTGGACTGGCTTTTGGTATGTCAACAAATGGCAACTATTCACAACAGCTTAAGACAAATTTATTATAACTATAATATATTGCTGAAGGAAATTAAAGAAGACACAAAAAAATGGAAAGACATCTTGTGTTCACAGACTGAAGACAATATTTCTAAGATGTAGGTTATCAGCTGATTTTTCACAGACATTTTGTTGGCCAAAAATAACTGGTATGATATATTCAAACTCCTAAAGTAAAAGCCTATAACCAAGAATACTCTATCTGCTAGAGTTGTCATTCAGAATTGAAGGAGATATAAAAGGTTTCCCAGATGAACAAAAGTTAAAGGAGTTCATTGCCACTAAACCAGCCTTACAAGAAATGTTAAGTTGACTTCTTTAAGCAGAAAAGAGAATGTCAAAACTATAAGCAACAAAATTATGAAAGGAAAAAATTTCACTGGTAAAGCAATCATACAGTAAAGGCAGTAGATCATTCACTCACAGAATTAGTATGAAGGTTAAAATAAAAAAGTTGTAAAATCAACCATATCTATAGAAACTAGTTGAGATACACACACATGCACAAAAGAGAACATATGAATCTTGATCTCAGGGTCATGAGTTCAAGCCCCCATGTTATGTGCAGAGCTAACTTAAAAAAAAAAAAGACATACATAAAATACATGTAAAATATGACATCATGCACATAAAACATGCAGGGGAAGGAGCAAAAATGTATTGCTTTTACAATGTGTTTGAACTTAAGCACCTTCAACTTAACCAGTATATATAGACAGCTAAATATATATAGGATGTTATATATGAATCTCATGGTAACCACAAACCAAAAGCCCATAATAGATACACAAAACATAAGGAGAACAGAATCCAAGCAAACACTTAAAAAAAAATCCTCAAATTACAAGGCAAGAGAGCAAAAGAAAGGATAAGAGAAGAACAAAAACAACCAGAGACCAGCTGACAAAATGTCAGTAACTGCAAACTTATCAATAATCACTTTTTATTTTTAATATTTTTTTTCACCATTTTAAGTGTAGTCTTTACTCCCTATCACCTATTTTACTCATCCTCTTAACAACTTCCCCTCTGGTAACCACCATGAGTTTGTTCTTTATAATTAAGGCTCTGTTTCTTGGTTTATCTTTCTCACTTTTTTTTCCTTTGCTCATCTGTTTTGTTTTAAATTCCATATATGAGTGACATCATAAGGTATTTGTCTTTCTCCAACTATTTCACTTAGCATTACACTCTGTAGCTCTATCCATATTTTTGTAAATGACAAGATTTCATTCCTTTTTTAATGGCTGAATAATATACCATTGTATATGTATACCACATCTTCTTTATTCATCTATCAGTGGACACCTGGGCTGCTTCTATACCTTGGCTACCATAAATAATGCTGCAGTAAACACAGGGGTACATGTATCCTGTTCATTAGTGGTTTTGTATTTTTTTGGGTAAATACCCAGTAGAGTGATTACTGAATCACTCTATTTTAAATTTTTTGAGGAACCTCCATACTGCTTCCACAGAGGTTGCACCAGTTTCCATTCCCATCAACAGTGCACAAGGGTTCCTTTTTCTCCACATCCTTGCCAGCACTTGTTGTTTCGTGTGTTTTTGATTTTAGCCATTTCGACAGCTCTGAGGTGGTATCTCATCAGTTTTCATTTGCATTTCCTTGATAAGTGATGTTGAGCATCTTTTCATGTGTCTGTTGGCCATCCAGATGTCTTCTTTGGAGAAACATCTATTCACTCCCTCTGCCCGTTTTTAAAATTGTATTATTTGGGTATTTTGGTATTGAGTTGTATAAATTCTTCATATATTTTGGATACTAACCTCTCACTGGATATATCATTTCCAAGCATATTCTCCCATTCAGTAGGTTGTCTGTTTGGTTGCCTGTTTCCTTAGTTGTGCAGAAGCTTTTTACTTTGAGGTCGTCCCAACAGTTTATTTTTGTTATTATTTCCCTTACTTCAGGAAACAAATTTAGAAAAATGTTACTATGGCTGATGTCCTAGAAATCACTACCTATGCTCTCTTCTGGAATTTTTATGGTGTCAGGTCTCACATTCAGGTCTTTAATTCATTTTGAATTTATTTTTGTGTGTGGTGACAAAAAGTGGTCCATTTTCATTCTTTTGCATGCAGCTGTACAGATTTATCAACACCATTATTAAAGAGACTATCTTTATATATTCTTGCCTCCTTTGTTGAAGATTGGCCATGTGGGGCGCCTGGGTCGCTCAGTGGGTTAAAGCCTCTGCCTTCGGCTCAGGTCATGATCTCAGGGTCCTGGGATCGAGACCCGCGTTGGGCTCTCTGCTCAGCAGGGAGCCTGCTTCCCATCCTCTCTCTCTCTGTCTGCCTCTCTGCCTACTTGTGATCTGTCTGTCAAATGAAAAAATAAAATCTTAAAAAAAAAAAAAAAAGAAGACGATCGGCCATGTAAGCATGGGTTTATTTCTGGGTTTTCTATTCTGTTCTATTGATCTATGTGTGTATTTTTTTTCTCTTTTAATGAGGCTCCACACCCAACGTGGAGCCCAACCTGGGGCTTCAACTCATGACCCTGAGCCCCAGGCTTGAGCTAAAATCAAGAGTCAGACTCAACCAACTGAACCACCCAAGCGCTACTCTATGTGTCTTATGTTTATGCCAGTTACTGCTTTATAATATAACTTTAAGTCTGGTATTGTGATACCTCCAGTATTGTTTTTCAAGATTGCTTGAGCACTGTCTTTCCCTTTCATTGCATTGCCTTAAATTTCTTTCTTTAGTGTTTTATAATTTTCAAAGTATACATCTTTCACCTCTTTGGTTAAATTTATTCCTAAATATTTGTTTTTGGTGCAACTGTAAATGAGACTCTTCTCTTAATTTCTCTTTCTGCCACTTCTTTATTACTGTATAGGAATGCAACAGATTTTTGTCCATTGATTTTGTAACATGAAACTTTACTGAATTCATTTATTAGTTCTAGTAGTCTTTTGACAGTCTTTAGGGTTTTCTATGAATAGTTTCATGTCATGTGCAAATAATGACAGTTTTGCTTCTTCCTTACAAATCTAGATTCCTTTTATACCTTTTTCTTATCTGATTGTTGGACCTCCAGTACATGTTGAATAAAAGTGATAAGAGTGGACATCCTTGTCTTATTCCAGACCTTAGGGGAAAGCTCTCAGCTTTTCACCATTGAGTATGGTATTAGCTATGAGTTTTTCATATATGGCCTTTCTTATGCTCTGGTATGTTACATCTAACTTACCTTGTTGAAGGTTATTGTCATGAATGGATGCTGTACTTTGTAAAATGCTTTTTCTGCATATACTGAAATGACTGTATGGTCTTTATCCTTTCTTATGATGCTGAAATGTTCTTTTCTGAGCCTGTGCCCTTATGTTTGCACCAACACCTTCCCCTACTCCTCTGTTACTAAATGTACTAATGTACTAGAGGCTCTTCTGTTTTGCTAAACAGCAACCCATAAACCTGGGAATGGGTCAGAATAGGAATGGGCACTCAAAGAAGACATACAAATGGCTAACAGACACATGAAAAATATTCATCATCATTAGCCATCAGAGAGATTCAAATCAAAACCACACTGAGATACCACCTTACACAGGTTAGAATGGCTAAAATTAACAAGACAAGAAACAAGTGTTGAAGAGGATGTGGAGAAAGGAGAACCCTCCTACACTGCTGGTGGGAATGCAAGTTGGTGCAGCCACTTTGGAAAACAGTGTGGGGATTCCTTAAGAAATTAAAAATAGAGCTACCCTATGACCCTGCAATTGCACTACTGGGTATTTACCCCAAATATACAGATGTTGTAAAAAGAAGGGCCATATGTACCCCAATGTTCATAGTAGCAATGGCCACAACTGTGGAAGGAGCCAAGATGCTTTTCAACAGATGAATGGATAAAGAAGATATGGTCTATATATACAATGGAATATTATGCCTCCATCAGAAAGGATGAATACCCAACTTTTGTATCAACATGGACAGAACTGTCCATGGACATGAACAGGAGGAGATTATGCTGAGTGAAATAAGTCAAGCAGACAAAGTCAACTGTCATATAGTTTCACTTACTTGTGGAGCATAAGGAATAACATGGAGGACATTAGGAGAAGGAAAGTTAAAGTGAACTTGGGGAAATCCGAGGGGGAGACGAAACATGAGAGACTGTGGACTCTGAGAACCAAACTGAGGGTTTTGGAAGAGAGGGGAGTGGGGGAATGGATGAGCCTGGTGGTGGGTATTAAGGAGGGAACGTATTGCATGGAGCACTAGATGTGGTGCATAAACAATGAATCTTGGAACACTGAAAAAAATTAAATTAAAAAAAAAAAAAAAAAAAAAAAAGGAACGGGCACTCCAGTTTTTATGGCCCTAAGACTTAAGAGTTTCCCAGGACCAGGCCAGGAGGCTCTAAGGGCTGTTTAAATGATCATACAGTTTTTATCCTTCCTCTTATTGATGTGTTTCATAGTGACTGTTTTGTGAATACTGAACCACATTTACATACTGGGAATAAATCCCAGTTGACCATGGTGTATGATTTTTTTAAATGTACTGTTGGATTCAGTTCGCTAATATTTTGTTGAGGATCTTTGCACCCACATTCATGAGCAATATTAGCGTATAGTATTCTTTTTTTATGGTATCTTTCTCTAGTTTTGGTATCAGGGTGATAATAGGCCTCACAGAATAAATTTGGAACTTTTCCTTCCTCTGTATTTTTTTGTAATAGTTTGAGAAGAATAGGTATCATTTCTTTAAATGTATGGTAGAATTCTCCTGCGAAGCTGTCTGTTCCTGGATGTTTGTTTTTTGGTAGTTTTCTGATTACTGATTCATCTCATTGCTGGTAATCAACCTGTTCAAATTTTCTACTTCTTCCTGCCTTCCATATAGGTAGGTCATATGCTCTAGGAATTTATCCATTTTCTTCTACGTTGTCCAATTTGTTGGCATATAGGTTTTCACAATATTGTAATACTGTTTTAATTGCTTGTATTTCTATGGTATTGCTTATTACTTCTCTTTAGTGATTTTGTTTATTTGGATCCTCTCTCTCTTTCTCTCTCTTTTTTTTTTTTTTAAAGATTTTATTTATTTATTTGACAGAGAGAAATCACAAGCAGGCAGAGAGGCAGGCAGAGAGAGAGGAGGAAGCAGGCTCCCTGCTGAGCAGAAAGCCCGACGCGGGGCTTGAACCCAGGACCTGGGATCATGACCTAAGCCAAAGGCAGCGGCTTAACCCACTGAGCCACCCAGGCGCCCCTCTCTCTCTTTTTTTAAATGAGTCTTGCCACAGGCTTATCAGTTGTATATTTTCAAAGAACCAGCTCCTGGTTTCACTGATATGTTCTAGTGGGTTTGTTGTTGTTACTTTCTATATCACTTATATCTACTCTAATTTTTATTATTTCCTTCCTTTTGCTGGGTTTGGATTTTTGTTTGTTCCTCTTTTTCCAGCTCCTTTAGGTATAAGGTTAAGTTATTTATTTGAGGTTTTCCTTGCTTCATGAGGTAGGTCTCTATTGTATAAACTTCCTTCTTAGAACCACTTTTGCTGCATTCCAAAGATTTTGAACTGTTGTTTTCGTTTTCATTTGTTTCCATATAAGTTTTGATTTCTTGGTTGACCCACTCATTGTTTAGGAGCATATTATTTAACCTCCATGTATTTGTGTTTTTCCCAGATTTTTTCTTGTGGTTGATTTCTAGTTTCATAGCATTGTGGCCAGAAAAGATAAATTATATGACTTAGATTTTTTTTAATGTGTTGAGTGACTTGTTTTGTGGCCTAATATGTGATCTATTCTGGAGAATGTTCCAGATACACTTTAAAATAATGTGTATTCTGTTGTTTTAAGATGGAGTGTTCTGAACATGTCTGTTAAATCACTCTGGCCTAGTATGTCATTCAAAGCCAGTTTCCTTGTTGAATTTCTATACAGATGATCTGTCCATTGATATAAGTGGAGTATTCTATTACTATCAATTATTTTATGTTTGTTATTAACTGTTTTATGTATTTTATGTATTAACTGTTTTATGCATGTTGGGTACATTCAATAATCACTTAAATGTAAATAAAATGAATTCATGGGGCACCTAGATGGTTGAGTTGGTTAAGCATCTAACTTTGGCTCAGATCATGATCCCAGGGTTCTGGGATCAAGCCCTGCAATGGGGTCCCTACTCAGCAGGGTGTCTGCTTCTCCTTCTCCCTCTGCCCCTCCCCTCTATTCATGCTTTCTCTCTCCCTCAAATAAATAACTAAAATCTTAACAAAAAAAAAAATTCTCCCATCAAAAGTCATTGGGTGACTGAATGCATAAAAAAAGGAAGATGCCAGGGTGCCTGGGTGGCTCAGTGGGTTAAGCCTCTGCCTTCAGCTCAGGTCATGATTGATCTCAGGGTTCTGGGATCGAGCCCTGCATCGGGCTCTCTGCTCAGCGGGGAGCCTGCTTCTCCCCCTCTATCTCTGCCTGCCTCTCTACCTACTTGTGATCTCTCTCTGTCAAATAAATAAATAAAATCTTAAAAAAAAAAAAAAAAGGAAGATGCCTACCCTATGACCCAGCAATTGCACTACTAGGTATTTATCCAAAGGATACAAAAATGTTTATTCAAAGGGGTCACATGCACCCCAGTGTTTACAGCAGCACCATCAACAATAGCCAAGGGGCATCTGGGTGGCTCAGTCAGTTAAATATCTGCCTTCAGCTTAGGTCATGATCCCAGGACCCTGGGATCAAGTCCCACATCAGGCTTCCTGCTCACTGGGGAGTCTGCTTCTCCCTCTCTCTCTCTCCCCCTCACCCCTGCTTGTGCTCTCTCTTGCTCTCTCTCAAATAAATAAATAAAATCTTTTAAAAAAAATAGCCAAATTATGAAAAAGAGCCCCAATGTTCATAGCAGCAATGGCCACAATCGCCAAACTGTGGAAAGAGTCAAGATGCCCTTCAACACACTATATATATATATATATAAAACAGAGCATTACTCAGCCATCAAAAAGAACGAAATCTTGGGGCATCTGGGTGGCTTAGTCAGTTAAGCATCTGCCTCTGGCTCAGATCATGAGCTCAGAGTCCTGTGAAGGACCACTGCACCAGGGGGCTCAGTGGGGAGTCTGCTTCTCCCACTTCCCCTGCCTTTCCCCATTGCTCATGCACTCTCTAATAAATAAATAAAATCTTAAAAAAAAAAAAGAATAAAATCTTGCCATTTGCAACAATGTGGATAGAACTAGAGTGTATTATGCTAAGTGAAATAAGTCAGTCAGAGAAAGACAAATATCATTATGATTTCCCCCATATGTGGAATTTAAGAAACAAAACAGATGAACATAGGAGAAAAGAAGGAAAAATAAACTAAAATAAAACAGAGAGGGAGGGAAATCTCTTAACTGTAGAGAACAAACTGAGGATTGCTGCAGGGGAGGAGGGCATGGGGATGCACTAAATGGGTGATGGGCATTAAGGTAGACACTTGGGATGAACACTGGGTGTTATACGTAAGTGATGAATCACTGAATTCTACTCCTGAAACCTCCCTCCCCTCCCCCCAAAAAAGACGCATCAAATGTTAATTTCAGACCTAAACCAAAAGTGAAGGGATGGGAAAAGACACATCTTACAAGAGGAAAAAAAAAAGTTGGGATAGCACTACTTAAATAGACTTTAGTAATAAAACAATAATTTTAACAGGGGATAAAGAAAGACATTACATAATGGAAAGGATAAATCCAGGAACAAGATATAACAATTTTAAGTATCTATGTGCCCAACATAGGACCACCTAAATACACAAAGCAATGACTAACAGACTCAAAGGAGAAATTGACAGCAATACAGTAACAGGAGAGGACTTTAACACCCCACTTACATTAATGAATAGGTCATCCAGGCAGAAAATCAATAAAGAAACAATAGTTTAGAATGACACATTAGACCAGATGGACGTAACAGTTAAGTACAGAACATTCCATCCAAAAAGAGCAGAATACATATTCTTTTAAAGTGCACACGGAACATTCTTCAGGACAAATCACACATTAGGGCACAAAACAAGTCTCAATAGATTTAAGAAGATTGAAATCCTATTGAGCATTGTTTCCAATCATAATTACATGAAACAAAATCAATTACAAGAAAAAAAAAACTGGAAAGAACACAAGCATGTGGATGGAAAACAACATGCTACTAAATAACCAACGGGTTAACAAAGAAATCAAAGAGGAAATAAAAAAGAATACCTGGAGACAAATGAAAATAGAAACACAAAGGTTCAAAATCTTTGGTATTCCGCAAAAGTTGTTTTAAGAGAGATGTTAATAGCAATAGAGACCTGCCTCAAGAAACAAGAATATTCTCATAAACAAATGTTACACCTACAGAAACTAGAAAAAGAATATACAAGGCTCAGAGTTAGAAGAGGAAGGAAATAATAAAGATTAGAGTAGAAATGCATGAAATAGAGACAAAAAAAAAAAAGAAACAGAAAGAAAAGATCAGTGAAACTAACAGTTAGTTCTTGGAAAGATAAACAAAATTGATAAATCTTAAGCCAAACTCAGCAAGAAAAAAAGAACTCAAAGAAAATCAGAAATGAAACAGAAGTTACAACCAACATTATAGAAATACAAAAGATTTTTAGGAACTACTACAAAAAATTATATGCCAACAAAGTGGATGACCTAGAAGAGGATAAATTGATAGAAATATATAATTTTCCAAGATTGAATCAAGATGATCTAGGAAATCTGAACAAACCAGTGACTAATAATGAAACTGAATCAATAATCAAAACACAACTAAGAAAGTAAGTCCAGGACTAGATGGCTTCACAGGTAAATTCTACCAAACACTTAAAGAAGAGGTAATACTTACCCTTCTCAAACAATTTTAAAACTATAGAAAAGAAGAAATGTTTCCAAATGTATTCTAAGAAGCCATCATTGTCCTGATACCAAAACTAAACAAAGACACAATTAAAAAAAAAAAGGAAATTACAGACCAATGTCTCTGATGAACACAGATGCAGAAATACTCAACAAAATATTAGCAAATCATATTCAACAATACATTAAGTGATTCATTCACTATGATCAAGTGGGAGTCATTTCACAATAATAAGACAGGTTCAATACCCATAATTCAATCAATATGTTACACCACATTAACTAAAGGATAAAAATCATATGATCATCTCAATAGATGCAGAAGAACATTTGATAAAATTCAACATCCATTCATGATAAAAACTTTCAATAAAACGGGTTTGTTTTTTTTTAAAGATTTTATTTATTTGACAGGGATCACAAGTAGCCAGAGAGGCAGGCAGAGAGAGAGAGGAAGGGAAGCAGGCTCCCCGCTGAACAGCGAGCCCAATATGGGGCTCGATCCCAGGACCCTGAGATCATGACCCGAGCCGAAGGCAGAGGCTTAACCCACTGAGCCACCCAGGTGCCCCAATAAAACAGGTTTTAGACGGTAGATACCTCAACATAATAAAGGACATATATGAGAAACCCACAGGTGATATGTCATAGTCAATGGTCAAAAGTAGAAAGCCTTCCTCTAAGAGCAAGAACAAAACAAGGATGTCCATCCTCCCCACATTCCTTATATAACACACTACTCAAGTCCTACTCACTGTAATCAAACAAGAAATGAAATGCATCCAAATTGGTGAAAAAGTAAAATGCTCATGATTTGCAGATGACATGATAGTATACACTGAAAACCCTACAGTCTCCAACAAAAATTATTAGAATGAATGAATTCAGGGAAGTTGCAGTATACCAAATAAATATATAAAAATCTGCTCCATTTCTATACATTAACAAAAAAACAGCAGAAAGAGAAATTTAAAAAACAGTCCCATTTGCAACTGCCTCAAAAAGAATAAAATACCTAGGGATATATTTAACCAAGGAGGTTAAAGACCTGTACTTTGAAAACTATAAGACACCAATGAAATAAACTGAAAACAACAAAAACAAGTGGAAAGACATAGCACACTCATAGACTAGAAGAATTAACATAGTTAAAATGTCTATAGTACCCAAAGCAATCTACAGACTCAATGCAATCTCTACAAAGATACCAATAACATTTTTTGGTGCACCTGGGTGGCTCAGTCAGTTAAGCATCTGACTCTTGGTTTTGGCTCAGGTCATGGTCTCATAGGTCATTAGATCAAGCCCTGCATCAGGCTCCACACTCAGTGGGGAGTTTGCTTGAAGATTCTTGCCCTCTGCCCCTCTCCACCATAAATAATCTTTGAAAAAAAGAAAAGAAAATACCAACAGCATTTCTCACAAACTAGAACAAATAATCTTAAAATTTGTACAGAACCACAAAAGAGCCCCAATGGCCAAAACACACTTGAGAAAAAAGAACAAAGCTGGAGGTATCACAAATCCAGTTTTCAAAATATACTATAAAGCTATAGTAATCAGAACAGTATGGATATGGTATGACACAAAAGTAGATACGAACATCAATGGAACAGAATAGAGTCCAGAAATAACCCCATGCTTTTATGGCCAATTAATGTACAACAAAAGAACCAAGAATATACAATGGGGAAAAAAGACAGTCTCTTCATTAAGGGTTTTGGGAAAACTGGATAGCTACATGCGAATGACTGGACCACTTTTGTATACCATACACAAAAGTAAATTCAAAACGGATTAAAGACCTAAATTAGGACCTGACATAAAAATCCTAGAAGAAAACAAAGTATGTACATATTTTATATATTGACATCAGCCTTAACAATATTTTTCTGGATCTGTCTCCTCAAGCAAGGGAGACAAAAGCAAAAATAAACTATTGAGACTGCATCAAACTAAAAAGCTTTTTGCACACTAAAGGATACTATCAACAAAGTAATAAGGCAATCTATTGAATAGAAGATATTTGCAAATTTTATATCCACTAAGGGGTTGATATCCAAAATATATAAGGAACTCATACAACTTAGCACCACAACACCCCCAAATAATCTGATTAATAAATGGTAAAAGGACCCAAATAGACATTTTACCAAAGAAAACATCCAGATGGCCAACAGACATTTGAAAAGATGCTCAGTGCCACTAATCATCAGGGAATGCAAGTCAAAACAACAATGAAGCATTACCTCACGCCTGTCTGAATGACTATTATCAAAAAGATAAGAAATAACCAAGTGTTGGCCAGAATGTGGAGAAAGGCAAATTTTGTGCACTACTGGTAGGAATGTATATTGGTGCAGCCACTGTGGAAAATCAAATGGCAGTTTTAATTTAAAAAAATTAAAAATAGAAATCATATAATCTAATAATCCCTCTTCTGGGGAGTCACCTAAGGAAAATAAAAACACCAATGCAAAAAGATATATGTACCCCTATATTTGTTGCAGCATTATCAACAAGAGCCAAGATACGGAAACAACCTAAGTGTCCTTTGATAGATGAATTGATGAAGAAGATGTGATACATGTACACAACACAATATTACCCAACATAAGAAAGAATGAAATCTAGGAGGGGTAGAGAATGAAATCCTGCCATTCATGACAACACAGATGGACCTAGCTGGTACTACTCTAAGTGAAACAAGTCAGAGAAAAGACAAAACACCATATGAATTTACTTGTATCTGGAATCTAAAAAACAAAACAAATGAGCAAACAAAATAAAAAACTGAAGCAGACTCCTAAATACAGAAAACAAACTGATGGCTGTAAGAGGGAAAGGGGATGGGCAAAATAGGTGAAAGGGATTAAGAGGTATAAACTCTCCAACGTAAAGTAAATAAATCACAAATACGTTAAGTATAGCATAGGAAATACAGAGAATAATACTATAATTTAATACATTGACAGATGGCAACTAAACTCACTCACTGTGGTGAGTATTTGATAATGCATAAAGCTGTTGAATTACCATGTTATATACCTAAAACTAATATTGTATGTCAACTATAATTAAAAATAAAAACTAGGGGAAAAAAAATCATCTACTCTAAAAGAAAGAAAGAAAGACCCAAACTGGGGTGCCTGGGTGGCTCAGTGGGTTAAACCTCTGTCTTCAGCTCGGGTCATGATCCCAGGGTTCTGGGATCAAGCCCCACATCCAGCTCTCTGCTCAGCAGGGAGTCTGCTTCCCTGCCCCCTGCCTGTCTCTCTGCCTACTTGTAATCTCTGTCTGTCAAATAAACAAATAAAATCTTTAAAAAGAAAGAAAGACCCAAATTAAAATTTATGTTATGTCAATGGACCCCAATTAGCTAAAACAATCTTGAAAAAGAGCAATGTTGTAGGACACATACATTCTGATTTCAAAATTTACTACAAATCTATAGTAATCAAAATGGTATGGTACTGACCTAAGGACAAACATATGTCCCAATGGAATAGAACACAGAATCCAGAAATAAAATCATATAAATGGTCAAGTTGTTTTTGATAAGGATACCAAGACCCGGGACACCTGGGTGGCTCAGTTGTTAAGTTCTGCCTCCTCCTCAGGGCATGATCCCAGGGTCCTGGGATTGAGCCCCAAATCTGGGCTTCCCGCTCAGTGGGAAGCCTGCTTCTCCCTCTCCCACACCCCCTGCTTCTGTTCCCTCTCTCGCTGTGTCTCTCTTTGTCAAATAATAAAATCTTAAAAAAAAAAAAAAAGATACCAAGACCCTTCAAGAAAGAAGGGTGGTCTTTTCAACAAATGTTATTGGGAAAACTGAATATACACATGCAAAAGAATGAAGAAGGACCCTTACTTCCTATCACATACAAAAATAAGCTCAAAATGAATCAAAGACCTATACTTAAGAGCTAAAGCTACAAAAATCTTAGAAGAAAACATAGAAGAAAATCTTCGTGACCTTAGATTTGGCAATGATTTCTTAAATATGGCACCAACAACATAGGAAACAAAAGAAAAAATAAATCGGACTTTATCAATGTTAGAAAGTTTGTGCATTAAAGGACACTATAAAGAAAGTAAAAAGACAACTCACAGAATAGAAGAAAACATCTAGAAATCATATTGTTGATAAGTGAGTAATACCAGAATATATAAAGAATTCTCATAACTTTTGTGTCAACTATACTTCAATGGGAAAAAACTCTCAAAGGGACACCTGGCTGGCTCAGTTGGTAGAGCAAGAGACTTTTGATTTCAGTGTCTTGAGTTCAAGCCCCATGTTGGGTGTCTACAAAAACAAACAAACAAAAACTCTTATAACTTGAAAATAAAGCAAACACCCCAATTCAAAGATTGGCAAAGACCTTGAATAGACTCCTTCGAAGAAGACAAATATATTGTTAATAAGCATATGAAATGATCAACATCATTCATCGTAAGTGAAATGCAGATCAAAACTCCAACCAGAGGGGCACCTGGGTGGCTCAGCCTATTAGGCGGTGGACTCTTGATTTCCATTCAGGTCATGATCCTGGGGTCCTGGGATTTGGCCTGCACTCAGTGGGGAGTCTGCTTCTGGGTTCTCCTCTCTCTGCCCCTCTTCCACCCACTAGCGCATGTGCATGCATGCACACTTCCTCTCTCTCAAATAAATAATAAATAAATCTTAAAAAAAACCCTCCAATGAGATACAACTTTACACCCATTTGGATGACAATTATAAAAAAATAGAAGGTAGCAAGTGTTGACAAAGATACAGAAAAATTGGAACCACTGTTCACTGCTGATGCTGCGAATGTAAAATGGGCCAGCTACTGTGAAAAACACTTTCCTTAAAAAGTTAAAAATAGGAGCACCTGGGTGGCCCAGTGGGTTAATGCCTCTGCCTTCAGCTCGGGTCATGGTCCCAGGGTCCTGGGATCGAGCCCCCGCATTGGTCTCTCTGCTCAGTGGGGAGCCTGCTTCCTCCCTCTCTCTCTGCCTGCCTCTCTGTCTACTTGTGATCTCTGTGTGTCAAATAAATAAATAAAATCTTAAAAAAAAAAAAAAAAGTTAAAAATAGAATTACCATATGATCCAGCAATTTCAATTGAAAGCAGGTCTTCGTACACTAATGTTCAATGTTGTATCAGTATTTGTCGAACTAACAGCCAAAAGGTGGGAGCAATTCAAATGTCCATCAAAAACAAATGGATAAACAAAATATGGTATATACATACGATGGAGTATTATTCAGCTATAAGAAGGAATGCTATTCTGATACATGCCAGAATGTAGCTGGATCTTGAAAGCATTATGCTAAGTGAAGTAAGCCGGACACAAATGAACAAATATTATATGATTCCACTTTATGAGGTACCCAGAATTGACTAATTCATTGAGATAAATGGTAGAACAGAGGTTTCTAAGGGCTGGAAGGAAGGAGAATGGGAAGTTATTGTTTAACTGGTACAGTTTCTTTTTTTTCTTTCTTTTTTTTTTTTTTTTTTTAAGATTTTATTTATCTATTTGACAGAGATCACAACCTGGCAGAACAGCAGACAGAAAGAGAGGGGGAAGCTGGCTCCCCGTTGAGCAGAGAGCCCGATGTGGGGCTCGATCCCAGGACCCTGGGATCATGACCTGAGCGGAAGGCAGAGGCTTTTAACCCACTGAGCCACCCAGCCACCCCCAACTGGTACAGTTTCTGTTTGAAATGATAAAGTTCTGGCAAGGGAGTAGTGATGGCTAGACAACATTGTCAATGTACTTAATGCCAATGAACTGTGTTCCTGAAGTGGTAAATTTTATGCTGTGTTTATCTCACCACAATACAAAAAAATAATTATAGTGGCTCAAAACCTCAAAGAAATTACCGAAAAGAGACAAAAGTTTTATCTAAATTGTAAACTACACATGCTCCCCTCTCCCAACTCATTACTAATTGATAACTTCAGTAGAAGTAACAGGATTACAACTGCCAACTGAATTTGAATCTGAAGAGCTGGACAGGAACTTAAACTGACCTCCTACCCAATCATATGACAGACTGAAGATTCAAAGTATAATATGAAGTACCTTACATATTCTGAGAAGTTACTTCTAAGGTAGACCCAAAATCTATTATTTATCTTTACCTATTGGCCTTGGTTCTGTCCATGAAGCCACATAAAATAAATCTAATAAATCTAATTCTTCAATAAAATAAGCCCTGATCATATTTAAAGACAGCTCTTATGTCCAACAGACTTTTCCACTAAGCTCGATATCCCCAGTCCCTTCAAGCATTTTATATGGTTTTTATAGCTTTACCCACTCTGATAACTTCCCCTGAATGTTTACCAGTTTAAAATTATTCACCCAAACTGTAAATTACCCAAATGTGACCTTTATCTGGTTATTTGACTGTGCAGCATAATACTGCTAAGTTTTTCACATCTACAACATACAATTGCCTTTTTAAATATAAAACTATTGGTTTGGGGGTACCTGCGTGGCTAAGTCATTAAGCATCTGTCTTCGACTCAGGTCATGATTCCAGGGTTCTTGGATCAAGCCCCACATCAGGCTCACTGCTCAGCAAAGAGCCTGCTTCTCCCTCTCCCTCTGCCTGCTGCTCCCCCTACTTGTGCTCTCTCTGTCAAATAAATAAACTAAATTAAATAAAAACAAACAAACTTTTGGTTTGCACTTCATATCTTTCTAGTCTGTGGGGAAAACTTTTATTATATAAGTAATAAATACCCATAGCAGGAAAATTAGAAAAATAAGGAAAAAGCAAAATATTTTAAAATTAATTTTATCAAAAATAATTTTTAAACAGTATAGTTTACTTGACCTTTGGTTTTGTGCTGTGTCTTTCAATCATCAGTTCTTGCTCAAAAATTTATCATGGATACTTCCACATGATAAAGTTATATCTGCATCTCATTCTTTTTTTTTTTTTTTAAGATTTTATTTATTTATTTGACAGAGAGACTGTAGACAGACATGGAACACAAGCAGGGGGAAGGGATGGGGGAGAGGGAGAAGCAGGGAGCCTGAGGCAGACCTTGATTCCAGGCCCTCAGATCATGACCTGAGTGCAAGGCTGATGCTTAATCAACTAAGCCACCCAGGTGCCCCTGCCTTTTCATTTTTTTGATGATATCCTTTGAAGCATGCAAGTTGGGAATTTTGATGACGTCTAATTTATCTATTTCTTTTCTTTCGTCGCTCATATTTTGTGTCATATCTAAGAATCTTGATGTTTAAAAATCTTTTCTATAATTTTAGAGCAAACTCACTGATTTGTAATTTTAGAAATTATTTTTTCTATTTTATATTTTTTTCTATTTCTGTTTTCAATGACACATATTTATACATAAAATTTTATTTATCTCCTTGTGTTAACACTTAAATTTCTAGTTTATATCCTAGTGTCTACTTAATGATATATAAACACCTAAAGCCTCTAAGTTTATATTTATATTTATATTCTAAGTTTATAGAATTCCTGATTCTATAACAGTAATTTTAACTTTAATCTTAATTCCCTCCATACTGTCCAACTTTGTTCCTTTGCCTGTTTTTCTATTTAAAGACTAAAAGTACTTTTCTTTTTTTAAAGATTTTTATTTATTTATTTGACAGAGAGAGACACAGCCAGAGAGGGAACACAAACATGGGGAATAGGAGAGGGAGAAGCAGGTTCCCTGCAGAGCAGGTGGCCCAAACTGCTCAGGGACACCTGAGCAGAAGGCAGGCACTTAATGACTGAGCCACCCAGGCGCCCCAAGAATTAAAATATCTTGTACTTATTATCTCTATTACCTAAAAATTGAAGGATTCAATTATGAAAATTACATTTTAAAACTGTGATAGTTCCATGGAAAATATTAATATTTTTTTCAAAATACGGTATTTAAGGTGATTTTATCTCATGAGACAGCTAACAACAGGAACAATATACGGTAGCATTTAGAGCCTAGTGAAAAATAAAATACATTAGCAAATATACAAGTGATGAGAAAAACAAAAGCAAAAGAAAAAATTAAGTGCCCTTACTGCCCACAGCTCACTGACAAGTCCTTGAAACTGGGTGACCTTCCTCTAGGAACTCAGCTGCCTCAATATTGACCCCTTGCTAAGGGCAAAAGGCAATCTTAGCTTAACACTATCCTGACCCCGAAGGGTCCTGTAAATCTACCTTAATTCCTTTGGAAACTTCCTTTATCTCTACCCCTCCCACCCCAAGATATATGTTATCAATCATCCTCCATGCATATGGCCCACTGATACACATCTGAAGGGTCTCACGACTAACATTTTAATAGAAAGTAATAAATGAACTTTTCCTAACAATAGCTAGCCCCTCAAGGTCCTGGAAATCTTCCAAAATTCTTAGGAGTGCCTGGATGGCTCAGTCAGTTAAACGTCCCACTCTTGGTTTTTCCCTTCAGGTTAGGGTCTCAGGTTCCTGAGATTGAGGCCTGTGTAAGGCTCTGTACTCAGCAGGGATTCTGCTTCTCTCCTTCTCCCTCTGTCCCCCTGCCCCCCTACTCTAAAATAAATAAATCTAAATAAATAAATAAATTCTTTAGAGACTGATGCTACCTATAACCCCCTCCCAACTTGAAAATACATAATCAGTCACCCGTCAACCCCAGTGCAGCTCTTTCTGCCCACAGATCCTGTCTTCATTCTTTAATAAAACCTCCTTTTTAGGGGTGCCTGGGTGGCTCAGTGGTTGGGCCCCTGCCTTTGACTCAGGTCATGATCTCAGGGTCCTAGGATGGAGCCCCATATTGATCTATCTGCTCAGCGGGGAGCCTGCTTCCCCTTCTCTCTCCACCTGCCTCTCTGCCTACTCGTGATCTCTCTCTCTCTCCCCCTCTGTCAAATAAATAAAGTCTTTAAAAACAAAACAAAACAAAAAAAAACAATCTCCTTTTTGCACTGAAGACATCTCTAGAATTCTTTCTTGGCTGTTGGCTCCAAACTCCATTTCCACATCACAATTACCGAGCTCTATTACTCAGTTCTTTAAATGAAGTATTAAAAATTACTAGAAGCAATCAGAAAGCAGTGGCCCTTGCAAATATACATTATTTCAATTCTTTTGTCCTTTAGTCTCACCTGAAAAGTGCATATACCAGGGTAGCAATCAAAGCGAAACTGACCACAACTGCCACAAGTACTTGGTCACTTACTCCTTCTATGACTGAATCATCATCCAATTTCAAACTTTGAACTTCACCTTGATATTTGGCCATTCCAAGTCTAAAAGATAAAGAAAAAAAAGTTACAAATGACACAGTGAAAATAACATATACTAATCAAAACCACACAAATATAACTGACTTCTAATATATATAATTTTTTAAAGCGCCCACTTAAGGAAAGTTGCATTAAGGACAACTCTAGTGGAGATTCTCCCGTTAATGAGTTCTTTAAAATTTGCCAGACACATTATTTTGGAGTACAAAATTTTATTTCCTTTAAGATAAACAATTACTCTAATTTATCATCTATTCACATTTTTTTAAAACAAAATCTTTAAAAACACCCTTTCTTTTTCAAGCTCTGTTCCTTTAATCTTAAGGAAAAAAAGACATTCCTCATGGCCAACTGCTCTTCTCATTCTTGTATACCAAATCAATTCTCCCAGTAAATCAGATCCCTCTTCACCCTCACAGCACTGAGTGGGTCCTAGAATGTACCATGGATGGATAGGGAAGGCAATGTATTTTCTTCTTCTGTAAATATTCCTGTATTATCTAGCATAGTGCTCTGCACACAGTAGGACCTAATAAATATATGTTTAAATATGAGTAACTTACCTTACTTATAATGTTAGTAATTTGAAAAGTAAAAGACATTTAGGCTATAGGACATTTGTATCTATACTAAGATTAGTTGAATTAATGAAAATTTGGGGGCTTGAAAAACTATTAGCCTCACCTGGAACTAAGCTCAGCTTTTGGTTGAGAATTCTTTGAACTGCCTGGAATATGGAATCACTCTGAGGCTGCATTTCCTTATGAAGAGAAAAGGGAGGATATGAAACTCTCCTTCCCATACACTAAGCTTCAGAAAAATGTAATACCCAATTCCTATAGGTATGAAGGGAAATAACCCAAGTATCAGAATCCAAGTATCACAGGTAATTCACATTTTTTATATTGCAAAACAGAAAAATTTAGTCTCTTAAGACCCTTAAAGGAAAACGTAAACATATGACTATTATAACTAAAATAAAATTCTGTATCTATGTAACTTATCGCACTGAAAAGTTTGTCATCAACCTAGTGACTCTGTTAAGAGGAAACTTTGCGAAAGTCTAACACCCTTGAAAGAATCTGAATTGGCTGCTGAAATAAGGAAAGTACCTTATGGAAGAAACCTAAGCAAAGAGATCAAAGCCAAATTCATCTTTACACATAGTAATAGCCAATGTATCAGGAACTTTCTAATGATGGGTTTCAAATGACCATTACGCCACACACCAGGAAACTCAAAAGCAGCTCAAATTTCATTATTTCCATTCAAAAGAATAATCAAACGAACTGCCAACTGAAACTGAATAAACAGCCTCAAATAATCTAGGGGTGGGTCATGCAATAAATTTAGGTGTTTATTTTACCAGGTTCCTTTTTATTTTTTTTAAAGATCTTATTTTTAAGTAATCCCTAAACCCAACGTGGGGGTCAACCCCATAACCCCAAGATCAAGAGTTTTAGGCTCCAATGACTAAGCCAGCCAGGAGCCCAGGTTTCTCTTTTAAAATTATAGAAGCTTTCTACAGCTGTGTCAAAAATCCTGTGGGCAGTGAGAACTACTTGCAGCTGTACAAAAGATAACCAAAATGTTATCCCCTTGTGTCAAGATTTCCAGTCTCTTCTGAATCTAATTACTTCACAGAGTTGTTAATGACTTTTCCCAATGGTATTAACTTTGGGCAGTTTACTACTGAAGGGGAGCAGAATTTGTCACCCCCAAATCATGATTTTTTTCTTTTTTTAAAAAAACAGCAAAGGGGGCGCCTGGGTGGCTCAGTGGGTTGAGCCGCTGCCTTCGGCTCGGGTCATGATCTCAGGGTCCTGGGATCGAACCCCACATCGGGCTCTCTGCTCAGCGGGGAGCCTGCTTCCCTTCCTCTCTCTCTGCCTGCCTCTCTGCCTACTTGTGATCTCTCTCTGTCAAATAAATAAATAAAATCTTTAAAAAAAAAAAATAAAAAAAAATAAAAAAAAAATAAAAAAACAGCAAAGGAAAAGTTCTGAAACTCAAGTAGAAGTTACCCTTCCGTGAAAGAGACATTTACAAGGGAAATCTCCATTTGTAAAGGTATCTCCCTCTCAATACCTGAAGAGGACTAAATCCCTACAGACTGTTTTGGAGAAAGCACTGACTTAAATCTGCGTAACAACTTTACCCTTGTTTACTGTGCTTTTCCTGGTAACCTCCCATAACTGTGTCTCCCCCCCACCCCCAACACTTTTGTCTTTAGCTGAAGGTGGTATTTAATATGACTGCTTGGGCCATTTGGGAGTTTACTCAGTTTTCCTAGGTACCGCCCATGTACACAGGAAGTTAATAAATTAAGCTTCTGTTTTTTTCTCGTTAATGTCTTTTATTACAGGGGAGTCTCAGCCAAGAATCTAATAGGGTAGAGGGATAGTTTTTTCTTCCCCAGACTCCTTTCTATTTTTTTAAAATGGGTTACATTTGTTTCAGTGTCCTTCCACATATAATCAAGGGTAATGTGAGTAAATTCCACTGCATGAATTATGTTTTTTCACTCTGCTGTATATTTAACTTCTTTGTAAATAAGGTATTGCTTATGATATTGCTTCAAGCACAGTTCCAAGAGCTCAGAGATCCCAGGATGCTCTAAGTATTGCAGAGCCACATAATGTTATTTGCATCATTTTACTGCAGAAGCTCCCGATGTTATTGAAAGGAAGAGTTATTTTTTACTTCCACAAATTCTGGTATTCCCAAAGAAAGTGTTTGGGCAGAGAGAAGGGAGGGGAAAGAAAGTGTCTGGGCAGAGAGAGGGGAGGAGGGGAAAAGGCCACTGATAAATTCCTGAGAGGAACAGGGTGGTCAGCTGTGTTTTCCTGTCACATGGAAACCCCAGCTAAAGCCAGCGCTCTCACTGGGAGAAGAGAACTATTAATGACTGACCTTGTTGGGGGCTTCCAATAGCTCAATTTCCACTAGTAGTTTTTCTTATAATCATAGTTTTAAAATGGAACTATAGGAGTTCAATAGTTCAAAAATGGGGTGATGCAGATCTGAGGATAAATGATAAAAAGAAAATTTTCTACTTAAGATTACATAATACCTCAATCTTGAAAAGTCAGTCTTTTCGATCTGAACTTCAGTTCTCCAACTCATGCATTACAAGGTTAGATCTTGTCTAGACCAGAACTGTGAGGCTGGTTTTGCCCTAAAGCACAGGCCCTCAACTCAAGCCTGCCTGGACATAAAGAGTCCAGATTTTAGTTCCAGTTCTACTACCACAACTGTGTTCCCACTTAATCTCTAAAGACCTTTCATTGTCTGCAAAACTGGGCTTGAGGTTTCTTAAGTTCCTTCTCCCACTACAAATAAGACAGTAAGAGTTACCAGGACTTCATTTTTACTATTTGAGATTCACAGAAACAAAACACCATAGGTCTTGGAAACTGGGTGGTATAATTGATAGAAGCCTGAAGAGAACTGCTTTCTAGCTTCGGTTTGCTATTTATTTTTTAAGATTTTATTTACTTCTTTGACAGAGAATATAAGCTGGGGGAGTGAGAAAGAGAGAAGCAGGATTCCCGCCAAGCAGGGAGCCTGACGTGGAGGTGGATTCCAGGACCCTGGGATCATAACCTGAGCCGAAAGCAGGTGCTTGAAGACTGAGCCACCCAGGCACCCCTGGTCTGCTGCTGATTAACTAGCTAAGCCTTATTGAGGAATAGCTTAATGGCAGAAAAGCGTAAGCTCTGGAGTCAGACAACTATGTACTTACGTAAAGTTTGCATCTCAGCTTCCTCATATGTAAAATATATAAAATTAATTTTAACCACACCAAATGCCCACTTTTATGTAATCTCCACACCCATCATGGGCCTGAACTGACAACACTGAGATCAAGAGTCGCATGCCCTACCTACTGAGCCAGCCAGGTGCCCCCCAAATGCCCACTTGTTTGACACCCCCCCAAAAGGTTTTTGTTTAATGGACTTTATAACGAGATAATGAAGGTATTTAGCATATTGCTGGGCTCATCATATAGGCTCTCAGTAAATTCAAGCTACAGTATTTTGATTACTAATTTTTTATAGATTTTATTTTTAAAGTAATCTCTACACCCAATATGGACCGCAAACTTAACAATCCCAAGATCAAGAGACACATGCCCAACCATCTGAGCCAGCTAGGCATCCTTGATTACTATAATTAACAACTGTCAAGAACCATTATAAAACTTAGTCGTGCCTTCCCCATAGCTGCACTATGTTGCATCTCAAATTCAAAAATTTTAAGGTTTTATTTATTTATTTGACCGAGTGAGAGGGATGACAAGTAGGCAGAGCAGCAGGCGGTTGGGGGGGGGGCAGGCTCCCCGCCGAGCAGAAAGCCGGAAGTGGGACTCTGTCCCAGGACCCTGAGATCCTGACCTGGGCCTAAGGCAGAGGTTTAACCCACTGAACCACCCAGGCGCCCCTCAAATTCTCTTTAATCAAAGCTATAAATATGTACTCCCCGGGAATACTCCATAAATTTGGGAGCATTGCCACGCAGGACACTACAGTGTTTATTTAAATCTGATAAGCAGCTATAAAAATAAGTAAGTCTGACACACAGCTATAATAGATGAGAACTAGTCTCCAACTAACCAGAGTAAGGAGACAGCTAAAACAAGTTGCACTCACCTCCTTGTTTTTTTCCAAAACTTTCAGAAAAAAATAATTAAGAATAAGGGAAATATAGGAAATTGCATAACTTCCAAAGGAGAAACTCGGTCTTTTTACCCAAGTTCATGTAGAAACATGATAATCATCACTTCCATAGATAATTACATACAAGAAGCTTTTAATATAATTTCCTTCATTGAGGGTAATTGGAGCCATAAATGAAATGTCAAGAACACTGCAGTATCAAACATAAATGTATTGTGGGTGAGCAGTCAAGACTGAAAAAGGAGGCTTAGGTCATTTGTGTCAAAATCTTGAAACCTAAGCAGCTGGAGTGAAGGTGTTCACTATACCAGTCCCTCCAGAAAAGGTTAGCATCTTGTACTCCACTTCCAAAGACAAGTTGCAGGTGAGTCAGGCTTCAGTCAATGTAACATATACTTACTGATTTTATGTGCCCAACAAGGGTTAAAGGTCATTAAAGTGCTAGGGACTTAGCATGGAATGTAAGAACTCTGGTTTGACCGAGATCCAGAGGCACCAACAGAGGAAACAAGGCCAGTAGTACACATTTATTATTTCTAAAGATTTCTCTGCCCATGGTGGAGGGAAGAATACTTTTTTTTTTAAAGACCATTGAGAAGAGTCTAGGTAAGATTTTTCTTACATTTACAAAATAAATTCATCACATGTGAATTGTTAACTGGGACTCTGTAAGGCATCATTAAAAACTCACCTGATTATGAATACTCAAAGATAAAACCTACTCCTAATGGGAAAAGGGGGGCTCCAGAACTTGCAAACCAAAGACGTGCTCTAGGAAGTTATGTTTGCTGCATTCCAAATAAATTTGGCATTACCTGATAAAGTTATGTATACCCCTAGGACTCAACGATTCTCCTAGGACTCCAAGACATGTATCCTAAAGAAACCCCCTACAGATTTGCACTAGGATCCAGGTATAAGAATGCTTACAGCACTCTTTTTAGTACCCCCAAACTCGGACAACAAAACGTCCATTGACAGAATGGTTACGCTGTTACAATCATACAATGGAATACTAGGCAGCAATAAAAATTACCTATAGATATATACAAATTTACTATAAATTCAAAGCCACAAAATACACTGATCCCATTCATAAAAGTTCAAAAACAAGCAAAGTAAAACTGCATCGTTTAGGCATGCATATACAGACAGTAAAGCTAGAAAGAAAAGCAGGAAAGTATCATACAAGTCTAGGGACGAAACTGTTCTCAGGAAGGAACACTAGGTGTGGGTAGGACTCCTGAGGGGTGAGCAGTGTTCTTTTATCCGGGTGTTAATCATTATTTTTCTTTAACCATGTACGTTGTATGCACTTTTCTGCATAGGTCGTATCGCATAAAAATATATTGATATCCCTGCAGAAACCCACGCCTCTACAAAGGTGGGTGCTCGCGGCGGACCACCCGCCGAGCCATCCAACAAGAAGGCCGCCTGCCAGCTCCGCACGAGGAGAAGCAGGCCCTAGAACGGCCGAGGTCCTCGCGGACTCACAACTGGCGCACACCCTCTCCCTACTACGCAGCCGAAGTTTTCAGGGAGTCGACGCTCACCGCGACCTGGGAAGGGACGGCTGGCTCTTCTCACCCGGCCCAGCGCCCAGAACCACGAGACGCCCGCCACGTCGGCCCTTCCACCGCCTCCGGAACTCCGGGCGGGAGCCGGGAGGCTCTGGGGCTCAGCCTCGGGCTTCCTAAAGGAAGGCGGAGCCCCGGGATCCGAGGCGGCGACTCCCCCCTGCCCCGAAGCCCGAAGGCGACCCCGGGGCAGTCCCGCCCACGCCAGAGCGCCGGCCCCCGGATCCGGGTGGGCGTGGCCGGCCGCGGCCCGGGCGGCTGGGAGGGGGAGGGGGCGCGTACCTCTCCACCGCAGAGGATACCTCGCCAATTCCCGGTGACTGAGACTAGAGATTATTTCCGGGCACGGCCCCCGCCACCCCTCCCAGGCAACCACTAGGTCTTTTTTAATTAGGAGTGCGGACACCGGCGCACGCGCACTGCCGAGCTTCCGTGAAGCTGCAAGCGGCCAGGCGGGGAAGACCCGCCGCCGCTGCCGCCGCCCGCCGCCGCCGCCGCCCAGGGCCGGGCGCGTGCGCGCGGCGACACGCAGCGGGCCGGCGTCGGGGCGCGCGCCGCGGCGGCGGCGGGGAGGCGGGCCGGCCCGAGCGTGATTGTGCGCAGTGGCTCGTCCGCCGCGGCTCTGGCCAGGGCCGGCGCTTTCCGGAGGAGGGGTGTGGGGGCTGGAGGCGGGGACGCGAGGCTGCGGGCGTGGCCGGAGGCGCGCGCGGCGGGCGCGCGGTCCCGAGTGAAAGGAGAAGGAGGGGCAGCGGGGGTGACGGTGCGATAGCCGCTGGCAGCGCCGGGGCGGTCGTCGGCGGCCGGGGCTGAGGAGAAGGTGGGCCAGAGGCCAGGTCAGCTGCCCCGACCCTCGGACGCAGCCCCAGAGCGAGCGGCAGCGGTTTCTGGTGAGGCGGGGAGGCACTGCCGAGCCCCAGCTGGGGAAGATGTTCAACGTGGAGTCGGTGGAGCGGGTGGAGCTGTGCGAGAGCCTTCTCACTTGGGTATGTGGTGACTGGCGCGTCGGGGAAGACCCCCTCCCCTAGGCCTTCTTTCCGGGATCCCCCACACTTGTGGCGGGGGGCGAGCGCCGAGGGCGGCGGTGCCGTCACATCCGGGGCCTGGGGCGGGCGGAGCCGGGGGCCGCCGATGCGGGCCGCGTCGACCCCGGCGGCCGGGCCGTGCGGTGGGCGGCGGGGAGCGGCCGGGCGGGGAGGGGGGGACTCGGCCCCGAGTGCGAGGGAAACTTGCCGGGCTTGAGGTGTTGGCTGCTCTGCGAGTGGAAACCGGCCCGGTGGAGGCTAATGATGGGGCGCGGGCGGCACTGTGATTAGGATTGTTGTTGTTTGCAGCTGACGAGGCGCGGGCGCTTCCCTCGCGCTGCCGGGGACGCCGGAGCTCGGCTGTCTCTGCGCCGGGCGCAGCCGGTAGACGCACTCGGAACCCCTGGTTACGACGTTCCTCGCCTTTGTTGTAGCGTTCACAGAGCAGTGGAGGGGAGCCCCTTGCGGGATGAGCCGGGTGCCCTGGAAGAGAAAAGTACTTTGAAGGGAGGGTAGGGAAAATGCGGAAGGGCATCCAGAGACGGTATTTAAGATGCGAGATACGCTTCGGAGATGAAAAAGTCAGCCGCGTGGAGATACTTATTAAACTATAAAAACAGTTCTGGAAGCTAAAACCCAGGCTGTGTTTCACAAACCTAGGTGTCCGTTCTTGGCCTGTGCGTTTGTATGTATGGGGTCCGCAGAGCCTCGGGATAAACCTAGTGCTTTCTCCAGGAGTTTTACTCACTGCTAAAAATGTTAAATGTCATTTCTAGAATAGGACACTAATATATTTATTGAGGTGACTACAGCATTAGGGTTAATGTTAAAGATAAGATACAGATGTCAAAAAAATTCTGTTCAGGGGTACCTGAGTCGTTTCACATCTCTGAAATGTTATGTGTTACTTTCCTGTGTGGGGGCACTTCCACGGAAAGGTTAAAGAAGCATTGCATTAGGTAGGTTGTAACAAAGGTAGTGTAAATACTCTGAGGTTTTTTCTTTCTTTTTTAAGATTTTATTTGAGAGAGAGAGAGAGAGCAGTAGCAGGGGCAGAGGGAGAGGGAGAAGCAGACTTCCGTGCTGAGCTGGGAGCTGGACATGGGACTTGAGCCCAAGAACCCTGAGATCATGATCTGAGCTGAAGGCAGATGCTTAACTGAGCCACCCATGTGCCCCTACTCAGATTTTCATAATGTGTTCTGTGAATCAGATTAGGTCTTCTGAAATAATACATACGCTGCTAGGACTTGATATGTTCTATAATTTTTATGTTAGGCTATTACTGGGATTTCAGGGTGTTTTTTGGTTTTTGCAAGAATATATAGTTAACATATAGCTTACAAATATAGTAGGCTCCAATTTCAGACGAGAAGGGTTTCATTACTGTATTTTAGAGAAGAGGGAAACTATTAAGCTGCATAATGTGGCCAAGGCATGGGAGAGATAAAGGAAAAGAATGACCACATTCTTTGATCCTGTGGCAGGAATAGATTTGGCAGAGGTTGTAAACAGAAGATGGGGATCTTAAGGTGTGCTTTTTTGAGTCTGTACAAGTAAGTTCCTCCCTCAATGCTAGAAAAAGGCAAGAGGGCAAAGATGAGGAAGCGAACTGAATCTGAAGTAGGGCTACATGGTTTAAAGTCTAGAAAGACAAGTCTTGAAAACAGGTGTATGTGAAGGCCATCTGCAAAAAGATGGTGATCATTGCAGTTATTTGAGTGAGAATTGCTAATAAAAATATAGAGGAAGAGTCTTGGAGAAGTTTGAGGAGACACACAGTATGAGAGCATCTATTTAGGATCTGGTAAATGTCAAGAAAACAAAACCTAGGTTATCAGATTCCCTGAAAACCAGGGAATATGGTGTTGTAGAAAAGAATTTTTGAATTGTCACTGGAAGGCCCAAAAGGGAAAATTTATGGAAAAAATAAGATTGGAGATTTTCAGTAACAACTGGAGGGGCAGAGTCTCTGCAAAGATGTACAATTCTAAGATTTGGAAACATTTTAAAACCTTGTGCATTGAAATCTTTCAAAATAAAGTTGAGTTTAAATGCTGGCTTCCCTTTGTCATTATAAAAAGCAGAATAAATATTTATGCAGAAAATGAGGTAGCTAAAAGTGTACATTTAGCCTAGCATTCCCCTCATATCTGGAGGCCAGCTTATGCTGCCAACAATTCCGAAACCAAGTGTAAGGGGGAGAAAAGTATGCAATACGCTCCAAAGAAGACTCCCATTAGCACGCTTGGCTGGCTGAGTCAGTAGAACTTGTGATTCTCAATCTCAAGGTCCTGAGTTCAAGCCCAACAGTTGGCATGGAACCTACTTAAAAAAGAAAAGACAAGACTCCCATTTGGACTAATTTACTCTACATAAGCTTACAGCCATGTTGGTCATGTGGGTTCTGTGCACAAAGAAGATTAGGCGGTAACTTCAGCACTTGGCAAGGTACAGGCAGCTGCCCGTGACCTAGAAGATCCAAAAACTGAAAGCTCAGTACTACGTGTTTCATTCTTTGAGCTGACAGCCTTACCGAATTCAAGAACCTCCATGCTCAATTACTGAAGATCATAATTAGGATCTTGAATATCAAAAGTTTATTTTCACTTAGTACTTAGCATTTAGTACAGGTAGGAGGTAGATAGTACACTTTAGAAATTCTTCCACTTTAGAACTAACTTTAGAAATAGTTAAAATAATGAAAACTCAGGCACTTAAAAGGGATGACTATTAGTTGTCTGTCCAGGATTCATTTATGTGGACATCGAATTGCCTTAAATGCTGGATAAATAGTTGTTGTATCAGAATGCCTCCTAGCCCAAGAATCAAATGTTCCAAATTTTTGTTGAAAGAGGAATAGTTAGGAAAAGACAGAGTATCCTTCTACCAGTGGAAAACACCTTAAGGTTAAATTCCAAATTAGAGTTTATGCAGCAAGCAAGTTCAGCAGGATGTGCTTGAAAATTTCCACTCTACCTCCTCTCCCCACCCTGAGTCAAATTGTATTCTTACCTGTTACAGAAATCTGCCCTGCCTATTGCACCTGTCAAGCCTAATTTCTTGAACTTTACGTGAAAAGATTGTTCTTTCCTAGGTTTTAGACACTAAAAAACCAGAACAAATCTGGAACGCTATCAGTTTAGTGGGAAAAGAATCATCACATAGGCTAAGTACATTTCTTCTGCGAAACCCAGCAACATTAGCATATCCTTGTAATTTTCATATTACTTAGTTAGAGAGAGGGGGAAAGCAGGCTCCCCGCTGAGCAGAGAGCCCGATATGGGGCTCCATCCCAGGACTCTGGGATCATGGGATCATGACCCGAGCCAAAGGCAGAGGCTTTAACGCACGGAGCCACCCAGGCGCCCTAGATTCTGATTTCTAACAGGTTTCCAGGTGATGCTGTTGTTAGTGGCCTGGGGACCATATACCTTGAGAACCACTGCTCTAAGAGCAGGGATTTTTTATTTTAGCATTATTGGCATTTGGGGTTGGAGAATTCAGTTGCAGTGCCCTGTGCATTGTATGACATTTAAAAGTAGCAACCCTATGGGGCACCTGGGTGGCTCAGTGGGTTGAGCCGCTGCCTTCGGCTCGGGTCGTGATCTCAGGGTCCTGGGATCGAGCCCCGCATCGGGCTCTCTGCTCGGCGGGGAGCCTGCTTCCTCCTCTCTCTCTGCCTGCCTCTCTGCCTGCTTGTGATCTCTCTCTGCCAAATAAATAAATAAAAAATCTTTAAAAAAAAAAAACAAAACAAAAAAAAAAACCTATAAAAGTAGCAACCCTGGCCTTTGCCTACTAGATACCAGTAGCACACACCTATTTGTTAAAAACAAAAATGTCTCTTAGGGAGCAAAACCACCCTGGTTGAGAACTGCTGTGGAGATACTAATTCCAGGTGATGTCCTGTTTTACTTTTCTCATGCTTTTGTGGGGGAGGGTGAGAGGGAGGTTGGGAGATGTTAATAGAGCTTCTTGGAATTGAAAGAGAGGTTATGATCTTTTAGGTAGAATTTCACACCTTAATGCACTTAGGTGTAATTATCTTTAAATTTTACTGTGCTGATCTCCAGACACATCCTGTAGATGTAAACTCAGTTGATGAGACTAGTAGATGATAGATATTTTAAAAATTAAAATATTCATATACCATAAAATTCGTTCTTTAAATTTTTCCTTTAGAGTGTTTTTTTAAATGCATTTATTTTTTTTAAATGCATTTATTTATTTAAAGATTTTATTTATTTGACAGATCCCAAGTAGGCAGAGAGAGAGGAAGGGAAGCAGGCTCCCTACTGAGCAGAGAGTCCGATGGGGGGCTCCATCCCAGGACCCTGGGATCATGATCTGAGCCAAAGGCGGAGGTTTAACCCACTGAGCCACCCAGGCGCCCCTCCTTTAGAGTGTTTTTAAGATTCTCTTTATTTGACAGAGCACAGGGGTGCACAGGAAGGGTGAGTGGGAACCTCTCTGATGAGGAGAGAGCCCGATAGGGGACTCGATCCCAGGACCCCTGGATCATGACCTGAAGGCAGATGCTTAACAGACTGAGCCACCCAGGAGCCCCAGAATACATGCTTTTAAAATGTACAATTCAGTGGTTTGTGGTAAACACTTTTTATCATCCCAAAAGGAAACTCCATAAAGCTAGATTTCCTTTGGCACCTGCTTTTATTTCAAGCACAGGTGGACTTCATGTAGCCTTCATGATCAAGTATTTATTTACCTTAAGAGCCAATATAGAGAAAGTAATTGTTTAGAAGCCACATTTTAAAAATCAGAACAAAGATAAGTTTTTTCTAAGTCCCAAGAGAGAAATAGAATTTTAGAACTAAATTATTTACATTTATTGAAGAATTATCTGCTTTATTGAGTTTTTTCCTTTTAATTGGTCAGAGACCGTTTTCTAATCTGCTTTGGATCAGAGGGTTGCAAATGCCCAACCAGTGTCCCACCACATAAGAATTATTTGATGAGCATGTTAAAAGTCAATTCCCAGCCTTCTGCAACTTGCCACATGATTCTGATGTACATCAGGTTTGGGAACCACTGCTTTTAAACTTTTCAAAATACCTAGTTTACATTCATTTTCTCATTTATGCCTTTAGCAGAACACCTCTCCATAAGGTATTTTTCCCAATTGCTAGATTAAAAAACTCTTAAGAGAGGTAAACTGGCACATCCAGGTTCACACAGCAAATTAAGAGCAAAGCTGGGGCTTTCAAAACATGCTCACTTGGGGCTTATTCTGTGTCAGACATTGTGTTAAGATTAGTGGTTAAGAGATAAATGAGATGTGGCTCTCACTGCTGTCTCTTTTTCCTCTTAAACCTATGAGAGATGAATTTATCAACTGTAAAATGAAAGCAGGTGCTTATCTCATTTTAAACTACATTGTTATCACATTACTATTGAGACAGCTGGAGATAATATAGAATAAAATTTTATATCAGTTCCTGCAGATATTTATTTGTTCCATTTATTCATTTACTAATTATATTGAACCTCTGCTGTATATGAAGTTAGTGTCAGGGGATGGCTTCTTTTCATTACTCTCCCAAATGGATATTTAGATAAAAACTATTTGCTATGTGATCTCTAAGATAATTCCTTTAGTTTCCACCACTGTAATCCTCACTATTCATAAGACTCTCCCATATAGGAAATATAAAGAAGCTACTGACTGCATTTGTCTGTAGCTTTTTTTTTTTTTAAAGATTTGATAAATGATACAGTACAGAGAATTAGATACTCACCTACTGTTACTAAGTGAGAAAATTACTAAAACAATTACGAGAATTAAGGGCAGTTTGTATTTATCAAAAATCTTAAAATGTGCATACACTTTGACCCAGTAACTTCACTTCTAAAGAATCTTTTTTTAATTATTTTATTTACCTATTTGAGAGAGAGAGCATGAGCACACCAGTGGGGCAGGATGGGGGGACAAAGGGAGAGGGAGAAGCAGACTCCCTACTGAGGAGGGAGCATGATGTGGGGGCTCCATCCCAGGACTCCTGAATCATGACCTGAGCCAAAGGCAGATGCTTAATTAACTGAGCCACCCATGCACCCCCAGTAATTTCACTTCTGAGTATGTAACCCAATAAATAAAAATGTGAGAAGATTTGAGTGTTATTCCCAATATTTCCATTGTCTCTACTTAGTTTGACCTCATCTGTGTTAATAATATAAACCTACAAAAATAGGTCTCTGTGCCTCTTCTCCTCCAATCCTTTCTTCATACTGCAGCCAGGATGATTTTTTTTTTTTTTTTAAGATTTTATTTATTTATTTGACAGAGATCACAAGTAGACGAAGAGGCAGGCAGAGAGAGAGAGAGAGAGAGAGAGAGAAGCAGGATCCCTGCTGAGCAGAGAGCCCGATGCGGGACTCGATCACCAGGACCCTGAGATCATGACCTGAGCCAAAGGCAGCGGCTTAACCCACTGAGCCACCCAGGCGCCCCGGGATGATCTTTATACAGCGCAAATCTCATGGCTTCAGTCTCATGGAGTCCTTTGCTTAGCCACCCTCCTACCTCATTGCTCTTAGAATAAAGTCCTAACGTGACTTATGAGGTTTTGCACAGTAATGCCCCATCTTTCACCATTATACTCTTTTCCCTCTTCCATCTCTTCCTATTCCCACCCCCCCATCCCATGCTAAGCTGTTTTTCATTCCTAGACTGCATCCCACTCACTTCTAATCTTTGTGTTGCTGTTTGCACATCCTGTCATACTCTTTCATTTTGCTAATCTATAAACTGGGAGAGCATGGCCGCATCTGTCTTTTCTCAATGATTTATTTCCTTCTAAATCTTGGTTGCACTACTGGGTATAATCATTGTTGGCTCAGCTGTATTATCTTATGGAAATAATTTCTATTTCTCAGCCATGTCATGCTGACCAGCGCAAAGTTAGTTGTTAGTTTTTTGTTTTTTTGCAAACTTAGATCTAATTCACAGTACATTTATAATCAAAATTGAATATCTAACCTCAACTATAGTGAATGTGAATTCTATGTCTGTTTAAAGATATTTTGGTTTTGAATAAATGAAATCTCTGTCTGGCCAGCCTTAAGCACGTCTTTTTCACAAAATAAGCTTCACATTTTTTTTTTTTTTTTCAATTCAGTGGCTCAATTTTTTCAAGGACCCAGTTCTTTGTATTCCTCTTCTCTGTCTTAGAGTGCATCAGCCTCTTCCTAAAATATATTCTGTTAAGAGCCCTAAGATGACTGCTGGTGGCAGTTGAGGCAACATACTTGACCGCAGCAAGAGGAGATTGGCTCTTCTTTCCTAGAAACTCAAGTTTAAGCATCTCCCTCCAATTCTTTGGTTCAAATTGTCTTTGCCCCGTGAATCCTAAGTTAGTCACTGGTAGAGGAAATGGAGTTACCATGACTTGCTTAGATTGGTCATCTGTGAGGAGAAGGAATGCTGGGGTGTCACCAGGTGTCCACCTCAATTTCTTTTCTACCTAAGGGACAATGAGAACCTGCAGGAAATTTCCCATAAGGGAAAAATTTTCCAACTCTACTGCTTTTTAAAATTTATTCTAACTATCAAAATGAGATAATCACAAAAGGAAGCCTAAGAAATCTCCTGTGTAATTAACCAGAGAATCTCCCCCCCCCACCAACCCCCCTCCTTTTTTTCCCTAGATCCAGACATTTAATGTGGATGCACCATGCCAGACCGTGGAAGATTTAACGAATGGGGTTGTGATGGCCCAGGTTCTTCAGAAAATGTAAGAATTGCTTTATGTTTTTGTATAGTCTTATATGTGAATATTTATTAGATTGAAAACATGGACGAAAAATAATGTTCCCATGAAATGTGTGTTGCGTGTAGAATAAGAGCTTATAAATGTCCGTTTTAATTTTGATGGCATGTATTTGTTTGGTATAGATTGGCTGAGAGTTTAATTAGGGCCATAATTGTTTAAACACTCAATTGGTTTTAGCAGAATTATTTGTTCTCGTTTTTTTTTTTAGCATAAGCTTGGCAGAAATTTTCACGTTAATGATATTTTCTCATTGTGGAAGAATCTAGAGGCTTGCTTTCTCTTTCCTCAGGATTTTGTTCAAATGTTGTTACATCTATGAAGCCTCCCCTGACCATTCATATAAAATAAGTGACAGCCATTGCCCTATACTCTGTTGTATCCCTTTTAACGTTTTATGTTCTTCTTTGAGGTATGTAACACCATCTTATATACCATATATTCATTTGTTTTGCGATGCTCCCCCCACCACTCATGTGAGATCCACACAGAGGCAGGGAATTTGTTTTGTTCACAAGGTTTGGTTTTTGTCTGAATCATATGAAAATGCCCTTTGTAGGTCACAAGTGGTTAAATATCATCAGTTTTTCATGATTCAGCCTGCATTATAGATACTCATGTCACCAAATGATTAAAAGAATAACATTCATGTGTGGGATATATGAAACATATCCGATTCTTCTAAGTACTTGAAAAAAGCAATGGTTGTAAAATTGATGTATGGCTATCTCCAACTTGATCTAGGAAATTTTCTAATAAAACATTACTTGTAAATTTAAGAAATCATAAGGCTCAATGTGACTTGTGGGGTATACTTTTGTCTTTTGAAGCACTGAGCACTTGTAGGCCTTATGTTATTAGAAGATTTGCATATGACTATATGGGATTTCCTGAAGTTTTGGTAAGAATCCATACCAACAGTAAATGAATTCTTCCTGTTCACTTTGCAGTGAGCTATATAGAGTTGCCCGTCTGAAAAGCAGTTCAGATGCCTGCAATTCATAGACTCTGTGTGTCTTTAGAATGAGGGACTGATGCTTGGAAACTAGCTTGCTGTCGCTTTTCTTCTGTAACTACATGGCACATCTCTTCAGATACACAGGAGCATAGACTTTTTTTTTTTTTAAGATTTTATTTATTTATTTGACAGAGAGAGATCACAAGTAGGCAGAGAGGCAGGCAGAGAGGGAAGCAGGCTCCTCGCAGAGCAGAGAGCCCGATGCGGGGCTTGATCCCAGGACCCTGAGATCATGACCTGAGCCGAAAGCAGAGGCTTTAACCCACTGAGCCACCCAGGCGCCCCGGAGCATAGACTTTTTGATGGAGCTTGAAAAGTCTCATTTGAAACCTGATTAGGCTTGGTTCTGGCACTCTGAGAACAGGGATCCTGTGACCTCTGAGTGGTTCCCTAATAATTTTTAGCCTTTGAATGGTCTAGAGAGTTTCACTGAAGCTAAGTAAGCTTTCCAGGTATGTGTCAGTAAATGAATTTTTTGCTTAAGTTAGTTAATGTAGGACTTCTGTCTTTTGCAGAAACCAGAAGAACTGTATGCGTGTATTGTTTTACCAAATCAAGATCATAGCATATATTATGTTCTGCAAACTAGTTAATTTGCCAAGGTCTTGTAGGCGTATTTCTCATCCATACTTAAGTTTTTTACCTTTTTTCCCAAAAATGTCTTCCTTTTTTTCCTTTTGTCATGGTAAAACATATACAGAAAAGTATACTAAAAAAAGTGATGAATATGTACATGTGTATGTATATCGTGTATGTATTTGTGTATACACATCTGTGTAACCACCACCCAGATTAAAATATATAACCTATCTAGGCCCAGATGGTTCCCTCACGACCCTCTCTAATCAATAACCCTTTCCCAGTAATAGCCATGATTCTGACTTCTACACCAGCAATTAGTTTTTTTTCTGTTTTTGGACATCTTATAATGGGAATCATACAGTATGTATTCTGTCAGACTCCTTTCACTCAAGGTAATGTCTGAGATTCATACTGTTGCATGTTATCTATTTTAATAACTGTATAATATGTACAGATTCAAGGAAGTTCAGTTCCTCCTTGTCTCTTTGATATTTATTGAAGGGCTACTTTGTGTCCAGCACTGGTGATACAGCGGTAAGCCACAACCCAATAGCCTTCAGAGAGTTTATAACCTTGGGAAAACCAGATTTTTAAATAACTATGAAAACAAAATTGCTATTATAACTGGTGCTACAGGGCAGAAATACACAATGTTATGAAAGTTTGTAAAGAGACATATTTAGCTTAAGTCACATTTACCTGAAAAAATAAAGATCTTAAATCTGAAAGATGATCGGTAACAAATTTCTTAGCATACAGAAGATGGTATACAGAGGAGGCCATACCAGCTGATGGAGTGTCGTCAACAACACCACCAAAAGAGAGAGGGATCATGTTATAGAATAAGAATGGAAAGAGAGATGTTGCCAGACCATGTAGGGCCTTGTATCTTTATTTCAAGGGATATGAGAAGCAACTTGGGTGGTGTGGAGGCAGGGAAGGGTTGACAGGGTCAGATTTACATTTTAAGTTTTTATTTAAATTCCAGTTAACATACAGTGCAATATTAGTTTCAGGTGTACAATGTAGTGAGTCAGCACTTCCATGCAGCACCTGGTGCTCATTACAAAAGTGCCCTCCTTAATCCCCATCACCTATTTAAACCTTCTCGTAACCATCAGTTACAATTGAGAATCTATTTCTTCCTTTGCCTTGTTTTTCTTTTTTTTTTTTTTAAGATTTTATTTATTTATTTGACAGACAGAGATTACAGGTAGGCAGAGAGGCAGTCAGAGAGAGGAGGAAGCAGGCTCCTTGCTGAGCAGAGAGCCCAATGTGGGGCTCGATCCCAGGAGCCTGGGATCATGACCTGAGCCAAAGGCAGAGGCTTTAACCCACTGAGCCACCCAGGCGCCCCGCCTCTCTGTTTTTATCCCTTTGCTCTTTTTTTTCTTAAATTCTACATATGACTGAAATCATATGATACTTGTCTTTCTCTGACTAATTTATTTTGCTTAGCATAATACTCTAGGTCCAGCCATGTTGTTGCAAATATTAAGATTTCATTTTTTTGATCGCTGAGTAACATTCCATTGTATATATGTACCACATCTTCTTTATCCGTTCATCTGTTGATGGACATTTGGGTTGTTTCCATAATTTGGCTATTGTAGATAATGCTGTTAAACATTGGAGTACATGTAGTATCTCTCTGAATTAGTATTTTTGTGTTCTTTGGATTAAATACCCAGTGGTGCAGTTGCTGGGTCATAGGGTAGAGATATGTGTATGTGTGTGTGTGTGTGAGTGTGTGTGTGTTTGATTGTGGGGGAGGGAGGGAGCGAACAAGTAGGGCAGAGAGAGAGGGAGAAGCAGACTCTGCTGAGCAGGGAGCCCGATGTGGGGCTCGATCCCAGGACCCTGAGATCACGACCTGAGCCAAAGGCAGATGCCTAACAGACTGAGCCACCCAGGTACCCCAGGGTAGTTCTGTTTTTTTTAACTTTTTGAGGAACCTCCCTACTGTTTTCTGCAGTGGCTGCACCAGTTTTCTTTTTCTTTTTCTTTTTTTTTTAAGTTCTTATTTAAAGTCCAGGTTCATTTACATTTTGAAAATATTCTGGCTGCAGGGGTAAAATGAGTTAGAAGATGCCATAAAGGATAAGGAGTGATCAACTGGAAAGAAATTTGTAGTAAATCAGAAAGGAGATTATGATACTTTGGATTAGAAGGTAGTGAAGAAGGTGGAGACAAATGGATGACCCAAAATAATAGAGACAAACAAATGTTGATGAATGATAACAGGGTGTGAGCAAAAGGGTGGTATCAAAATTGACTTTAAATTTCTAACTTTAGCAAATACACAGAAAGGGGGACAAACCGCTGATGTGGGTCTGCTGAAAGGGAATCTGCTGTGGAGGAGTGCTGGATATATCATGGGTTTAGTTTGGGGGACATTGAATTTGAGTGGTATTGAGACATCAAGAGAAAAATGCCAAGTTAGCATTAGATCATGTAGGTCTAAAGTGCAGAAGAGAAATCCAGAATCAATTTGGGTATCTTAATTAAAGCCATCAGTGTGGATTAAGTAAGTCACTTAGGGAATAGTATAGCATAAGAGGAAATACGTGTAGCCTGAGCCTTGAAGAACTTTGACAATTAATTCTGGTTAGAACCTCAAACAGAGGTACCAGAGAAGTATGAGGAAAGCCAAAAGAATGTGGGGGCTAAGCAGAGAGTTTCATTGGAAATTGCAGATCTTTTCATTTTGTCTGAGCTGAGAAGTGAAAAACTGTATTTTTCTGTGGTTTTAGTAGGAATTTTATCAAATATGAATGGGCCTAAGTATGTTTCTTGTTAGTATAAGATTTTCTTTCTTCAGCTTTTTAGTCATTTCTCATCCATCTGCTTTCCAGCTTCCAAAATGTTATTGCTATTGTCGTCTTTCTCTCTTTTTGTCCGTGTAGGTTCATGCCACCCCCCCTTATTTTTTAATTAATATGACTTTGTGGTGTGTGTTTTTTGTTTGTTTGCTTGTTTGTTTGTTTTAGAACAGTTTTAGTTTCACAGCGAAATTGTGATGTCAAGGAGTTGCAGTATGGGATGACGAAGTTCTGGGGGTGGATGATAGTGATTGATGGTTGCACAGCGGTGTGAGTGTACTTAATGCCACTGAACCTCACACCTAAGTTTAAATGACATTTTATGCTGTGTATATTTTACTACTTGAAAAAAATGTTTTTAAAAATTGAACGTAAAGTATGGCAAATTTTCACACACTCCTTGCACCACTGCACAGGGCCTTCCCCCACTATCAGCATATACACCAGAGTGGTATATTCGTTGTAATTGATGAACCTACACCAAAACATCATCACCCAAAGTCCCTAATTTATATTAAAGTTCATTCTGTGTTTTACATTCTCTGTATGGGTTTGACAAATTCGTAATGATATGTATCTACCATTGTAGTATCACACAGAGTAGTTTCGCTGCCCTAAAAATCCCCTTTGATCTAGTCATCCTTCCCTCCACCCCAGACCTCCAGCAACCCCTGATCTTTTTATTGTCTCCATAGTTTGCCTTTCCCAGAATGTCATGTAACTGAAATCATACCCATATGTAGTCTTCTCATATTGGCTTCTTTCACTGAGCAGTATTGCATTTAAGATTTCTCCATGTAGCTTGATAGTTCATTTCTTTTTAATGCTCCCTCTTTCTTGCAGCTTTGGTGAGATGAAATTGACACATAGTAAATTGTACATTTTTAAAGTATAGGATTTGATAAAATTTTTACCTATGTGGATACCTGTGAAACTATCACTGTAGGCAAGATAACGAACATATCAATCACTTCAAGAAGTGTTTCAGTCCTTCCTTTGTGCCACCCTTTCTTATGCCCAGGCAACCACTATAGATCAATTTGCACTCTCTAGAAATTTGTGTAAATGGACTCACACAATATATTTTCTTACTTGAGGGAGAAGGTATGGCTTCTTTCATGCAACATAACTATCTTGAAATTCATGTTGTTTCCTGTAATAGTTCATACATACTCTATGGTTATACTGTGATCTAATTACGTATTTATTCATCTGCGGATGGACATCTGGGTTATTTCAGTTTGGGACTATTACAAATAAAGCCATCTCTGAACAGTAGCATACAGATTGGTTGTATGGACGTATCCTTTCATTTCCTTCTAATAAAATCCCACCCAGGAGTGGAATGGTTAGACCATATGGTCAGGTGTGTGTTTAATATTTAGGAGACTGCCAAAGTGTTTCCAAAGTGGATATGCTGTTTTTGCTTCCACAAGCACTGTGTGAACGTTCTTATTTCACCAGTATCACCATCACTTGCAAAGGTCAGTGGTGTTGGGGTTTGGGGGAGGGGCGGCGGTTTAAGGTTTTACATTTAGGTAATCTCTTTTTTTTTTTTAACATTTTATTTATTTATTTGATAGACGACAGTGAGAGAGGGAACACAAGCAGGGGGAGTGGGAGAGGGAGAAGCAGGCTTCCCGCTGTGCTGGTAGCCCAACTCGGGGCTTGATTCCAGGACCATGGGATCATGATCCAAGCCAAAGGCAGACACCTAACTGAGCCACTCCTTAAGTAAACTCTACAGTTGGTGTGGGGCTTGAACTCACAACTCTGAAATCAAAGAGTCACATGCTCTACCGACTAAGCCAGCCAAGTTCCCCAGTTTTGTTTTGTTTTAATTGAAGTATAGTTGATAAACAATATTACATTAGTTTTGGGTGTATAAAGCAGTCTTTTTGATTTTAGCCATTCTGGTGGCTATCTAGTAATAATTCACTATGGTTTTAGTTTGTATTCCTGTGATGCCTAATGTTGTCCAGCATCTTTTCATGTTTTTACATCTATATATCTCCTTTTGTGAATGGTTTTCCCATAATCTTTTGCCTGTTTTTTTACTTAAATTGTCTTACTGAATTTAGAGTTCTTTATAAATACAAAACATAAAAACCAAATACAAGTCATTTTTCAAATGTATGTTTTAAAACATTTTCTTCCCATCTGTGGCTTCCCTTTTTTTTTTTTTTTTTTTTTAAGATGTGTTATTTATTTATTTGACAAAGTAGCCAGGGAGTGGCAGAGGGAGAGGGAGAAGCAGGCTCCCCATTGAGCAGGGAGCCGGGTATAGGGCTGGATCCCAGGATCCTGGGATCATGACATGAACTGAACCT
>NW_019154095.1:39520519-39520983 GCF_002288905.1 Enhydra lutris kenyoni
AAAGGAAGCAGGCTCCCTGCTGAGCAGAGAGCCCGATGCGGGGCTCGATCCCAGGACCCTGAGATCATGACCTGAGCCGAAGGCAGCGGCTTAACCCACTGAGCCACCCAGGTGCCCCCCAAAATTTTATTTTTAAGTAACTTCTACACTCAATGTGGGGCTTGAACCCACAACCTCAAAAATCAAGAGTCCTACATTCCATTGACTGAGCCAGTTAAGTGCCCCATGGTTTGTTTGCTTTTTTTTTTTTTTTTTTTCTATTAAGAAGTGTTTACAAAACCCAGGGTCACTAAGATTTTCTTCTGTTTTCCTGTACAAGTTTGATAGTTCCGATGCTTACATTTAGGACTGTGATGAATTGTGAGTTACTTTTTGTATATAAGGATTGATTTTTTTTCTTCTTTTTTTGTACTGTTTATTTATTTATTTTTTTTTTTTTAAGATTTTATTTATTTATTTGACAG